>NC_135232.1:5629166-5974166 GCF_051348905.1 Ranitomeya variabilis | reverse complement strand
GGGCAAACTGAGGAGAAAGAGGAGAGTGGGGGCAAATCTGAGGAGAAAAAGGAGAGTGGGGGCAAAACCGAAGAGAGAGCAAAACTGAGGAGAATGGGGGCAAACTGAGGAGAAAGAGGAGAATGGGGGCAAATCTGAGGAGAAAGAGGACAATGGGGGCAAATCTGTCATGAATCCCAATGGCTAGGGATAGCACAGGACAAGCAAAGTACAAATATATTACGGACGAGCTCTAGGGTGATGGAACCTGGGCTGACCGCTGCCCTACGCCTGACAAACGCAACTAGAGATAGCCAGGGAGCGTGCCTACGTTGGTTCTAGACGCCACGCACCAGCCTAAGAGCTAACTAGCACTGCAGAGAAAATAAAGACCTCACTTGCCTCCAGCGGAATGAACCCCAAAAGATATAGTTGCCCCCCACATGTATTGACGGTGAAATGAGAGGAAGGCACACACATAGAGATGATATATATAGTTTTAGCAAATTGAGGCCCGCTGTAAACTAGAAAGCAGAACGATACAAAAGGGGACTGAGCGGTCAGCAAAAAACCCTAATCAAAAAAACCATCCTGAGATTACAAGAACCCATGTGCCAACTCATGGCACATGGGGAGAACCTCAGTCCACTAGAGCTACCAGCTAGCATAGAGACATAATAAGCAAGCTGGACAAAAAACCAAACAACTGAAAATCAGCACTTAGCTTATCCTGAAAGATCTGGGAGCAGGTAGGCAGGAACCAAACAGAGCACATCTGAATACATTGATAGCCGGCAAGGGAAATGACAGAAAGGCCAGGTAAAATAGGAAACACCCAGCCACTGATGGACAGGTGGAAACCAAAGGCCGCAACCCACCAAAGTCACCCAGTACCAGCAGTAACCACCAGAGGGAGCCCACAAACAGAATCCACAACAGTACCCCCCCCTTGAGGAGGGGTCACCGAACCCTCACGAGAACCCCCAGGGCGATCAGGGTGAGCTCTATGGAAGGCGCGGACCAAATCAGTTGCATGAACATCGGAGGCGACCACCCAGGAATTATCCTCCTGACCATAACCCTTCCACTTAACCAAATACTGGAGTTTGCGTCTGGAAACACGAGAATCCAAGATCTTCTCAACAACATACTCCAATTCTCCCTCCACCAGCACCGGAGCAGGAGGCTCAACCGAAGGAACAACGGGCACCTCATACCTCCGCAACAACGACCGATGGAACACATTATGAATAGCAAACGATGCTGGGAGATCCAAACGAAAAGATACAGGGTTAAGAATCTCCGAGATCCTATAAGGACCGATGAACCGAGGCTTGAACTTAGGAGAAGAGACCTTCATAGGGACAAAACGAGAAGACAACCACACCAAATCCCCAACAAGAAGTCGGGGACCCACGCGGCGACGGCGATTAGCAAACTGCTGAGTCTTCTCCTGAGATAACTTCAAATTGTCCACCACCTGATTCCAAATCTGATGTAGCCTGTCCACCACCACGTCCACTCCAGGACAATCCGAAGGCTCCACCTGACCAGAGGAAAAACGAGGATGAAACCCCGAATTACAAAAAAAAGGAGAGACCAACGTGGCCGAACTAGCCCGATTATTAAGAGCAAATTCGGCCAGTGGCAAAAAAGCAACCCAGTCATCTTGATCAGCAGAAACAAAACACCTCAAATAAGTTTCCAAGGTCTGATTAGTTCGCTCCGTCTGGCCATTCGTCTGAGGATGGAATGCAGACGAGAAAGACAAATCAATGCCCATCTTGGCACAAAACGTCCGCCAAAATCTAGACACAAACTGGGATCCCCTGTCAGAAACGATATTCTCCGGAATCCCATGCAAACGAACCACGTTCTGAAAAAATAAAGGGACCAACTCAGAGGAGGAAGGCAACTTAGGCAAGGGCACCAAATGAACCATCTTAGAAAAGCGGTCACACACAACCCAGATAACGGACATTTTCTGTGAAACCGGGAGATCAGAAATAAAATCCATGGAAATGTGCGTCCAAGGCCTCTTCGGGATGGGCAAGGATAACAACAACCCACTGGCCCGAGAACAGCAAGGCTTAGCTCGAGCACACACTTCACAAGACTGCACAAAGGAACGCACATCCCTAGACAAGGAAGGCCACCAAAAAGACCTGGCCACCAAGTCTCTAGTACCAAATATTCCAGGATGACCAGCCAACACAGAAGAATGGACCTCGGAGATGACTCTACTGGTCCAATCATCCGGAACAAACAGTCTTTCTGGTGGACAACGATCCGGTTTATCCACCTGAAACTCCTACAATGCACGTCGCAAGTCTGGGGATACGGCGGACAATATTACCCCATCCCTAAGGATACCAGTAGGCCCAGAGTCTCCAGGAGAGTCAGGCACAAAACTCCTGGAAAGAGCATCTGCCTTCACATTCTTTGAACCTGGCAGGTATGAAACCACGAAATTGAAACGAGAAAAAAACAACGACCAACGAGCCTGTCTAGGATTCAAACGCCTGGCAGACTCAAGGTAAATGAGATTCTTGTGATCAGTCAAGACCACCACACGATGTTTAGCACCCTCAAGCCAATGACGCCACTCCTCAAATGCCCACTTCATGGCCAAAAGCTCCCGATTACCCACATCATAATTGCGCTCGGCGGGCGAGAATTTTCTAGAGAAGAATGCACATGGCTTCATCACCGAGCCATTAGAACTTCTCTGTGACAAAACTGCCCCCGCTCCAATCTCGGAAGCATCAACCTCAACCTGAAAAGGAAGTGAAACATCTGGTTGACACAACACAGGAGCAGAAGAAAACCGGCGCTTAAGTTCCTGAAAGGCCTCCACGGCCGCAGGAGACCCATCAGCAACATCAGCACCCTTTTTAGTCAAATCAGTCAAAGGTTTAACAATACTGGAAAAATTAGCAATGAACCGACGATAAAAATTAGCAAACCCCAAGAACTTCTGAAGGCTCTTAACAGATGTAGGTTGTGTCCAGTCACAAATAGCCTGAACCTTGACGGGATCCATCTCAATAGTAGAAGGAGAAAAAATGTACCCCCAAAAAGAAATCTTCTGGACTCCGAAGAGACACTTTGAGCCCTTCACAAACAGAGAATTGGCCCGCAGAACCTGAAACACCTTCCTGACCTGTAGAACATGAGACTCCCAGTCATCAGAAAACACCAAAATATCATCCAAATACACAATCATAAACTTATCCAGATATTCACGGAAAATATTGTGCATAAAGGACTGAAAGACTGACGGAGCATTGGATAGTCCAAAAGGCATTACCAAATACTCAAAATGGCCCTCAGGCGTATTAAATGCGGTTTTCCACTCATCACCCTGTTTTATCCGCACCAGATTATACGCACCGCGAAGATCTATCTTAGTGAACCACCTAGCCCCCTTAATGCGAGCAAACAAATCAGTCAATAATGGCAATGGATACTGATACTTGACTGTAATCTTATTCAGAAGGCGATAATCTATACAAGGCCTCAGGGAACCATCTTTTTTTGCCACAAAAAAAAAACCTGCTCCCAGAGGGGACGAAGATGGACGAATATGTCCCTTTTCCAAGGACTCCTTAATATAATTCCGCATAGCAGTATGCTCTGGCAGTGACAGATTAAATAAACGACCCTTAGGGAACTTACTGCCAGGAATCAATTCTATAGCACAGTCACAATCTCTATGCGGAGGGAGCGAATTGAGCTTAGGCTCCTCAAAAACATCCCCATAGTCAGACAAAAACGCAGGGATCTCAGAAGGAGTAGATGAAGCGATTGAAATCGGAGGTGCATCATCATGAACCCCCTGACATCCCCAGCTTAACACAGACATTGTTTTCCAGTCCAGGACAGGATTATGAGTTTGTAACCATGGCAGACCAAGCACTAGTACATCATGTAAATTATAAAGTACAAGGAAGCGAATCACCTCCTGATGAACGGGAGTCATGCGCATGGTCACTTGTGTCCAATACTGCGGTTTATTCATAGCCAATGGTGTAGAGTCAATTCCCTTCAGAGGAATAGGAACTTCCAGAGGTTCCAGACTAAAACCGCAGCGTTTAGCAAATGACCAATCCATAAGACTCAGGGCAGCGCCCGAATCCACATAGGCATCGACGGAAATGGAAGACAGTGAAAAAATCAGAGTCACAGACAAAATGAACTTAGGCTGCAGAGTACCAATGGCAAAAGATTTATCAACCCTTTTTGTGCGTTTAGAGCATGCTGATATAACATGAGCTGAATCACCACAATAGAAACACAATCCATTTTTCCGCCTATAATTTTGCCGTTCACTTCTGGACTGAATTCTATCACATTGCATAGTCTCAGGTGCCTGTTCAGAAGACACCGCCAACTGGTGCACGGGTTTGCGCTCCCGTAAACGCCGATCAATCTGAATGGCCATAGCCATAGACTCATTCAGACCTGTAGGCGTAGGGAACCCCACCATAATATCCTTAATGGCCTCAGAAAGACCATTTCTGAAGTTTGCAGCCAGGGCGCACTCATTCCACTGAGTAAGCACCGACCATTTCCGAAACTTCTGACAATATATCTCCGCTTCATCATGCCCCTGAGAGAGGGCTAATAAAGCCTTTTCAGCCTGAATCTCCAGGTTAGGTTCCTCATAGAGCAATCCCAATGCCAGAAAAAACGCATCCACACTGAGCAATGCAGGATCCCCTGGTGCCAATGCAAATGCCCAATTCTGAGGGTCGCCCCGCAGGAAAGATATTACAATCTTGACCTGTTGAGCAGGGTCTCCAGAGGAGCGAGATTTTAAAGAAAGAAACAATTTACAATTGTTCCTGAAATTCAGGAAGGTAGATCTATCTCCAGAAAAGAACTCTGGAATAGGAATTCTAGGTTCAGACATGGGAGTGTGAACAACAAAATCCTGTATGTTTTGAACTTTTGCCGCGAGATTACTCAGGCTGGAAGCCAAACTCTGGACATCCATGTTAAACAGCTAAGATCAGAGCCATTCAAGGGTTAAGAGGAGGTAAGAAGCAGCTAGACAGCAATTAAGGGCTAGGCAGCAAAACTCTGAAGGGAAAAAAAAATAAAAAATTTCCCTTAAACACTTCTCTTTCTCCTGCTTCAGCCCAAACAATTAACACTTTGTGGGCCGGCTATACTGTCATGAATCCCAATGGCTAGGGATAGCACAGGACAAGCAAAGTACAAATATATTACGGACGAGCTCTAGGGTGATGGAACCTGGGCTGACCGCTGCCCTACGCCTGACAAACGCAACTAGAGATAGCCAGGGAGCGTGCCTACGTTGGTTCTAGACGCCACGCACCAGCCTAAGAGCTAACTAGCACTGCAGAGAAAATAAAGACCTCACTTGCCTCCAGCGGAATGAACCCCAAAAGATATAGTTGCCCCCCACATGTATTGACGGTGAAATGAGAGGAAGGCACACACATAGAGATGATATATATAGTTTTAGCAAATTGAGGCCCGCTGTAAACTAGAAAGCAGAACGATACAAAAGGGGACTGAGCGGTCAGCAAAAAACCCTAATCAAAAAAACCATCCTGAGATTACAAGAACCCATGTGCCAACTCATGGCACATGGGGAGAACCTCAGTCCACTAGAGCTACCAGCTAGCATAGAGACATAATAAGCAAGCTGGACAAAAAACCAAACAACTGAAAATCAGCACTTAGCTTATCCTGAAAGATCTGGGAGCAGGTAGGCAGGAACCAAACAGAGCACATCTGAATACATTGATAGCCGGCAAGGGAAATGACAGAAAGGCCAGGTAAAATAGGAAACACCCAGCCACTGATGGACAGGTGGAAACCAAAGGCCGCAACCCACCAAAGTCACCCAGTACCAGCAGTAACCACCAGAGGGAGCCCACAAACAGAATCCACAACACAAATCTGAGGAGAAAGAGGAGAGTGGGGGCAAAACCGAAGAGAATGGAGGCAAATCTGAGGAGAAAGAGGAGAATGGGGGCGAACTGAGGAGAATGGGGGCAAATCCGAGGAGAAAGAGCAAAACTGAGGAGAATGGGGGCAAACTGAGGAGAAAGAGGAGAGTGGGGGTAAATCCGAGGAGAATGGAGGCAAATCTGAGGAGAAAGAGGAGAATGGGGGCAAACTGAGGAGAAAGAGCAAAACTGAGGAGAATGGGGGCAAACTGAGGAGAAAGAGGAGAATGGGGCAAACTTAGGAGAGTGGGGCAAATCCGAGGAGAATGAATAAAACTGAGGAAAAAACAGAGAATGGGGACATAACCGAAGAGAAAGGGGGCAAGTCTGAGGAGAAACAGGAGAATGGGGGCAAATCTGAGGATAAAGAGCAAAACTGAGGAGAATGAGGGCATAACTGAGGAGGACGAATGGGGTAAAATCAAGGAGAATTGGGCAAAACAGAGGAGAAAACGAAGAATGGGGACATAACTAATGAGAAAGAATGGGCCAAAAGTCAAGAGCATGATCACATAACTGAGGAGAAAGATGATAATGGGGGCATAACTGAGGAGAATGAGGTAAAACGGAGGATAAAGAAGAGTATGTGGGCAAAACTGAAAAGAAAGGAGAATCGGACAAAACTGAGGAGAATGGGCGCATATCTGAGAAGAAAGAGTAAAATGAGGCAAACTGAGGAATAAGGAGAATGGAAGTATAACTGAGGAGAAAGGGGAACAGGGACAAGACTGGGGAGAATAAGGTGAAAAGCAAGGATGGGGCAACACTGAATAGAAAGGAGAAGAGGGACATATCTGAGGAGAATGGGGGCAATACTAAGGAAAAAGGGGCAACACGAAGGAGAATGGGAACAAATCCAAGAAGAACGGGAGCAAAACGATAAAGAGTAGGATGGGGCAAAACTGAGGAAAATGGGGGCAGAACTGAAGAGAAAAAGGGAGAATACGGGCCAAACCAAGGAGAAAGAAGAGAATGGGGCAACACTGAATAGAAGGAGGAGAATGAGGGCAAAACTTTGGAAAACGGGAGCAGAACAATAGAGAAAGTAGGATAAGGGCATAACTAAAAGAGAAAGCAGAATGGGGTAAAACCAAGGAGAAAGGCGTATGTGCCAAAAGTGAGGAGCATGGGGGCATAACTGAGGAGAAGGTGGAGAATGGGGGCATAACTGAGGACAGAGAAGAATGGGGAAAAAGTAAGGAAAATTAGGGCATAACTGAGGAGAAAGAGAAAGATGGAGACAAAACCAAAGAAAGAGGAGAAAGGGGGCAAAAATGAGGAGAAAGAAAAGAATGGGCAACGCTGAATAGAAAGAGGAGAAGAGGAACATATCTGAGGAAAAAGTGGAGAATGGGGGCATAACAGGAGAAAGGAGAATAGGGTCAAAACCAAGGAGAAAGAGGAAAATGGGCCAAAAGTGAGGAGAATGAAGGCAAACCTGGAGGAGAATAATATTATTATTAATAATCTTTATACAGCGCCAACATATTCCGCAGCGCTTTAGAGTTTCAAACACAACAGTCATAGGTAACAATGTTAACAATACAGTAATAAAGCACAATTAGCCGCCCCTGCTCGTGAGAGCTTACAATCTACAATGAGGTGGGGGAGATACAAAGTACAGGTGTGTATTTACAATGGTGTATTTACAATGAGGGTCCAGCCATCTTCAGGGGGTGGGGGGTAGATGGAGATAGTGAATGGGCTATGCACAAACATAAAATGACTGATTAGGGAACGTGGTAGGCCGCTCTGAACAAATGTGTTTTGAGGCAGCGCCTAAAACTATGCAAACTGTGGATGGTCCCAATATCTTGGGGTAGAGCATCCCAGAGGATTGGCGCAGCACGGGAGAAGTCTTGGAGTCGGGAGTGGGAGGTACGGATTAGTGCAGAGGTTAGTCGAAAGTCGTTTGCAGAGCACAGAGGTCGGCTAGGACAATAGACAGAAATGAGGGAGGAGATGTAAGGGGGTGCCGCACTGTGGAGAGCTTTGTGGGTGAGAACAAGTACTTTGAATTGTATCCTGTAATGAATGGGCAGCCAGTGTAACGACTGGCGAAGAGCGGACGCGTCCGAGTAACGATTAGCCAGATGGACAACCCTGGCTGCTGCATTAAGGATGAACTGGAGAGGGGAAAGTCGAGTGAGGGGGAGGCCAATTAATAGAGCATTGCAGTAGTCCAGGTGGGAGTGGATCAGGGCTACAGTGAGGGTTTTGTTGTTTTCATGGTGAGAAAAGGGCGGATTCTAGAGATGTTCTTTAGCTGTAAGCGGCACGAGCGGGCAGGAGATGTATGTGAGAGGTGAAGGAGAGATCGGAGTCAGACATAACACCCAGACAGCGCGCCTGCTGCCGGGGTGTTATTATGGTGCCACCCACGGAGAGGCAAATGTCAGATTTAGGGAGGTTAGTAGATGGCGGGAGCAGAAGAAGTTCAATTTTGGAGAGGTTGAGTTTCAGATAGAGAGTGGAAATGATGTTGGAGACTGCGGACAGACACTCTGCTGATTGTCGGTCCAATAGGGGCCGTGTAGAGGGAGAAGAGAAAGGGGCCACGGACTGAGTCCTGAGGTACCCCAACAGTGAGAGGAAGAGGAGATGAAGTGGAGCCAGAGAACAGAACACTGAAGGAGCGGTCAGAAATATAAGAGGAGAACCAGGAGAGAGCAGTGTCCTTAATGCCTAGTGACTGGAGCCTAGAGAGTAGGAGAGGGTGGTCATCAACAGTGTCGAAAGCTGCAGAAAGGTCAAGAAGGATGAGCAGAGAGTGGTCATTGTTACATTTTGCTGTCACAAGGTCATTGGTCACCTTGATGAGTGCAGTTTGTCGAAGGTAGGGGACGGAAACCGGACTGTGAAGGGTCTAGGAGGGAATGAGTGGAGAGTTAACGGGTAAGGCGGGAGTAGATCAGGCGCTCCAAGAGTTTAGAGATGAAGGGGAGATTGGAGATTGGTCTGTGGTTGTTTGTGCAGGATGGGTCGAGGGCGGGTTTCTTTAGTAATCGAGCAGTGATAGAATGTTTGAAGGAGGAGGGGAAAATGCCAGAGGAGAGGGAGAGATTAAAGATTGTAGTTAGGCGAGTTGTGAGGACTGGAGAGAGAGACTGGAGGAGATGTGAGGGAATGGGGTCGGTAGTGCATGTAGTCGGACGAGAAGAAGAGAGGAGCTTGGAGACTTCTTTTGTGAAGGGATCGAATGTGGAGAGTGAGCCAGGGGAGATGCATGGAGGGATGGGAGTAAATGTACTTGGTGTCTGGGAGCGAATTTCCTGACGGATATTATCTATTTTCTCTATAAAGTAGGAGGCCAGATCATCAGCACAAATGTCTGTGATAGGGGCTTGTGCTTTTGGCCTGAGGAGGGAGTGACAGGTGTCAAAAAGTTTCTTGGTGTTGTTGGATAGTGAGGAGATCAGAGTGGTGATGTAGGTCTGTTTGGCGAGGTGAAGGGCAGAATTATAGGTTTTTAACATAAATTTGAAGTGTATGAAGTCTTCTGGGGTGCCAGTTTTCCTCCATAAGCGTTCAGCACACCCAGAGCCTCGCTGGAGAAATGGGGTTTGCGATGTGAGCCAGGGCTGTTTTACTCTGTGCTTGGAGGTTCTGAGGGTGAGGCGAGCAACTTGGTCAAGGGTGCTTCTAAGAGTGTCATTATAGTGATGTACATCCAGATCAGGACAGGAAAAAGAAGAGATTGGGGACAATGAGTGTAGGGAGTATGAAAGTGTATGACAGTTAATGGTGTGCAGATTTCTGACGGAATGGTAGCTAGGAGTGTGCTGGGGTGGGCGAGGGATTGTTAGTGTGAAGGAGAGAATATTGTGGTCAGAGAGGGGAAGCGGTGAGTTATCTAGGTAGGAGATTGAACAGAGACGGACATAGACAAGTTCAAGGGTGTTACAGTCTTTGTGTGTTTCAGAGGTTGAGAGCTGTGAGAGGCCTAGGGAAGTGGTTAGTGATAGAAGCTGGGATGCAGATGTGGAAGTGGGGCTGCTAATGGGGATGTTTAAGTCTCCCAGGATAAGGGTTGGGAGTTCTGAGGACATGAAGTGCGGCAACCAGGCTGAGAAATGGACCAGGAAGCGGGTGGGTGAGCCTGGGGACTGGTATATGACTGCTACTCTGAGGGAGAGGGGACGGAAGAGCCTGATGGTGTGGACCTCAAAAGAAGGGAATGAGAGTGATGGAGCTGGGGGGGGGGGGGGGTGAAAAAATATAAATAAATATATATATATATATATATATATATATATATATATTTATATTTATAGAGAGATAGAGATAAATACACACAGTACAAACCAAATGTTTGGACACACCTCATTTAAAGATTTTTCTGTATTTTCAGGACTATGAAAATTGTAAATTCACACTGAAGGCATCGAAACTATGAATTAACACATGTGGAATTATATACTTAACAAAACAACTGAAATTATGTCTTATATTCTAGGTTCTTCAAAGTAGTCAACTTTTGCTTTGATGACTGCTTTGCACACTCTCGGCGAGCTTCAAGAGGTAGTCACCAGAAATGGTCTTCCAAGAATCTTGAAGGTGTTCCCAGAGATTCTTAGCACTTGTTGGCCCTTTTGCCTTCACTCTACAGTCCAGCTCAGATTGGGTTCAGGTCTGGTGACTGGAGGCCAGGTCATCTGGCGTAGCACCCCATCACTCTCCTTCTTGGTCAAATAGCCCTTACTGTCATGAATCCCAATGGCTAGGGATAGCACAGGACAAGCAAAGTACAAATATATTACGGACGAGCTCTAGGGTGATGGAACCTGGGCTGACCGCTGCCCTACGCCTGACAAACGCAACTAGAGATAGCCAGGGAGCGTGCCTACGTTGGTTCTAGACGCCACGCACCAGCCTAAGAGCTAACTAGCACTGCAGAGAAAATAAAGACCTCACTTGCCTCCAGCGGAATGAACCCCAAAAGATATAGTTGCCCCCCACATGTATTGACGGTGAAATGAGAGGAAGGCACACACATAGAGATGATATATATAGTTTTAGCAAATTGAGGCCCGCTGTAAACTAGAAAGCAGAACGATACAAAAGGGGACTGAGCGGTCAGCAAAAAACCCTAATCAAAAAAACCATCCTGAGATTACAAGAACCCATGTGCCAACTCATGGCACATGGGGAGAACCTCAGTCCACTAGAGCTACCAGCTAGCATAGAGACATAATAAGCAAGCTGGACAAAAAACCAAACAACTGAAAATCAGCACTTAGCTTATCCTGAAAGATCTGGGAGCAGGTAGGCAGGAACCAAACAGAGCACATCTGAATACATTGATAGCCGGCAAGGGAAATGACAGAAAGGCCAGGTAAAATAGGAAACACCCAGCCACTGATGGACAGGTGGAAACCAAAGGCCGCAACCCACCAAAGTCACCCAGTACCAGCAGTAACCACCAGAGGGAGCCCACAAACAGAATCCACAACAGTACCCCCCCCTTGAGGAGGGGTCACCGAACCCTCACGAGAACCCCCAGGGCGATCAGGGTGAGCTCTATGGAAGGCGCGGACCAAATCAGTTGCATGAACATCGGAGGCGACCACCCAGGAATTATCCTCCTGACCATAACCCTTCCACTTAACCAAATACTGGAGTTTGCGTCTGGAAACACGAGAATCCAAGATCTTCTCAACAACATACTCCAATTCTCCCTCCACCAGCACCGGAGCAGGAGGCTCAACCGAAGGAACAACGGGCACCTCATACCTCCGCAACAACGACCGATGGAACACATTATGAATAGCAAACGATGCTGGGAGATCCAAACGAAAAGATACAGGGTTAAGAATCTCCGAGATCCTATAAGGACCGATGAACCGAGGCTTGAACTTAGGAGAAGAGACCTTCATAGGGACAAAACGAGAAGACAACCACACCAAATCCCCAACAAGAAGTCGGGGACCCACGCGGCGCCGGCGATTAGCAAACTGCTGAGTCTTCTCCTGAGATAACTTCAAATTGTCCACCACCTGATTCCAAATCTGATGTAGCCTGTCCACCACCACGTCCACTCCAGGACAATCCGAAGGCTCCACCTGACCAGAGGAAAAACGAGGATGAAACCCCGAATTACAAAAAAAAGGAGAGACCAACGTGGCCGAACTAGCCCGATTATTAAGAGCAAATTCGGCCAGTGGCAAAAAAGCAACCCAGTCATCTTGATCAGCAGAAACAAAACACCTCAAATAAGTTTCCAAGGTCTGATTAGTTCGCTCCGTCTGGCCATTCGTCTGAGGATGGAATGCAGACGAGAAAGACAAATCAATGCCCATCTTGGCACAAAACGTCCGCCAAAATCTAGACACAAACTGGGATCCCCTGTCAGAAACGATATTCTCCGGAATCCCATGCAAACGAACCACGTTCTGAAAAAATAAAGGGACCAACTCAGAGGAGGAAGGCAACTTAGGCAAGGGCACCAAATGAACCATCTTAGAAAAGCGGTCACACACAACCCAGATAACGGACATTTTCTGTGAAACCGGGAGATCAGAAATAAAATCCATGGAAATGTGCGTCCAAGGCCTCTTCGGGATGGGCAAGGATAACAACAACCCACTGGCCCGAGAACAGCAAGGCTTAGCTCGAGCACACACTTCACAAGACTGCACAAAGGTACGCACATCCCTAGACAAGGAAGGCCACCAAAAAGACCTGGCCACCAAGTCTCTAGTACCAAATATTCCAGGATGACCAGCCAACACAGAAGAATGGACCTCGGAGATGACTCTACTGGTCCAATCATCCGGAACAAACAGTCTTTCTGGTGGACAACGATCCGGTTTATCCACCTGAAACTCCTGCAATGCACGTCGCAAGTCTGGGGATACGGCGGACAATATTACCCCATCCCTAAGGATACCAGTAGGCCCAGAGTCTCCAGGAGAGTCAGGCACAAAACTCCTGGAAAGAGCATCTGCCTTCACATTCTTTGAACCTGGCAGGTATGAAACCACGAAATTGAAACGAGAAAAAAACAACGACCAACGAGCCTGTCTAGGATTCAAACGCCTGGCAGACTCAAGGTAAATGAGATTCTTGTGATCAGTCAAGACCACCACACGATGTTTAGCACCCTCAAGCCAATGACGCCACTCCTCAAATGCCCACTTCATGGCCAAAAGCTCCCGATTACCCACATCATAATTGCGCTCGGCGGGCGAGAATTTTCTAGAGAAGAATGCACATGGCTTCATCACCGAGCCATTAGAACTTCTCTGTGACAAAACCGCCCCCGCTCCAATCTCGGAAGCATCAACCTCAACCTGAAAAGGAAGTGAAACATCTGGTTGACACAACACAGGAGCAGAAGAAAACCGGCGCTTAAGTTCCTGAAAGGCCTCCACGGCCGCAGGAGACCAATCAGCAACATCAGCACCCTTTTTAGTCAAATCAGTCAAAGGTTTAACAATACTGGAAAAATTAGCAATGAACCGACGATAAAAATTAGCAAACCCCAAGAACTTCTGAAGGCTCTTAACAGATGTAGGTTGTGTCCAGTCACAAATCGCCTGAACCTTGACGGGATCCATCTCAATAGTAGAAGGAGAAAAAATGTACCCCAAAAAGGAAATCTTCTGGACTCCGAAGAGACACTTTGAGCCCTTCACAAACAGAGAATTGGCCCGCAGAACCTGAAACACCTTCCTGACCTGTAGAACATGAGACTCCCAGTCATCAGAAAACACCAAAATATCATCCAAATACACAATCATAAACTTATCCAGATATTCACGGAAAATATTGTGCATAAAGGACTGAAAGACTGACGGAGCATTGGAGAGTCCAAAAGGCATTACCAAATACTCAAAATGGCCCTCAGGCGTATTAAATGCGGTTTTCCACTCATCACCCTGTTTTATCCGCACCAGATTATACGCACCGCGAAGATCTATCTTAGTGAACCACCTAGCCCCCTTAATGCGAGCAAACAAATCAGTCAATAATGGCAATGGATACTGATACTTGACTGTAATCTTATTCAGAAGGCGATAATCTATACAAGGCCTCAGGGAACCATCTTTTTTTGCCACAAAAAAAAAACCTGCTCCCAGAGGGGACGAAGATGGACGAATATGTCCCTTTTCCAAGGACTCCTTAATATAATTCCGCATAGCAGTATGCTCTGGCAGTGACAGATTAAATAAACGACCCTTAGGGAACTTACTGCCAGGAATCAATTCTATAGCACAGTCACAATCTCTATGCGGAGGGAGCGAATTGAGCTTAGGCTCCTCAAAAACATCCCTATAGTCAGACAAAAACGCAGGGATCTCAGAAGGAGTAGATGACGCGATTGAAATCGGAGGTGCATCATCATGAACCCCCTGACATCCCCAGCTTAACACAGACATTGTTTTCCAGTCCAGGACAGGATTATGAGTTTGTAACCATGGCAGACCAAGCACTAGTACATCATGTAAATTATAAAGTACAAGGAAGCGAATCACCTCCTGATGAACGGGAGTCATGCGCATGGTCACTTGTGTCCAATACTGCGGTTTATTCATAGCCAATGGTGTAGAGTCAATTCCCTTCAGAGGAATAGGAACTTCCAGAGGTTCCAGACTAAAACCGCAGCGTTTAGCAAATGACCAATCCATAAGACTCAGGGCAGCGCCCGAATCCACATAGGCATCGACGGAAATGGAAGACAGTGAAAAAATCAGAGTCACAGACAAAATGAACTTAGGCTGCAGAGTACCAATGGCAAAAGATTTATCAACCCTTTTTGTGCGTTTAGAGCATGCTGATATAACATGAGCTGAATCACCACAATAGAAACACAATCCATTTTTCCGCCTATAATTTTGCCGTTCACTTCTGGACTGAATTCTATCACATTGCATAGTCTCAGGTGCCTGTTCAGAAGACACCGCCAACTGGTGCACGGGTTTGCGCTCCCGTAAACGCCGATCAATCTGAATGGCCATAGCCATAGACTCATTCAGACCTGTAGGCGTAGGGAACCCCACCATAATATCCTTAATGGCCTCAGAAAGACCATTTCTGAAGTTTGCAGCCAGGGTGCACTCATTCCACTGAGTAAGCACCGACCATTTCCGAAACTTCTGACAATATATCTCCGCTTCATCATGCCCCTGAGAGAGGGCTAATAAAGCCTTTTCAGCCTGAATCTCCAGGTTAGGTTCTTCATAGAGCAATCCCAATGCCAGAAAAAACGCATCCACACTGAGCAATGCAGGATCCCCTGGTGCCAATGCAAATGCCCAATTCTGAGGGTCGCCCCGCAGGAAAGATATTACAATCTTGACCTCTTGAGCAGGGTCTCCAGAGGAGCGAGATTTTAAAGAAAGAAACAATTTACAATTGTTCCTGAAATTCAGGAAGGTAGATCTATCTCCAGAAAAGAACTCTGGAATAGGAATTCTAGGTTCAGACATGGGAGTGTGAACAACAAAATCCTGTATGTTTTGAACTTTTGCCGCGAGATTACTCAGGCTGGAAGCCAAACTCTGGACATCCATGTTAAACAGCTAAGATCAGAGCCATTCAAGGGTTAAGAGGAGGTAAGAAGCAGCTAGACAGCAATTAAGGGCTAGGCAGCAAAACTCTGAAGGGAAAAAAAAAAAAAATTTCCCTTAAACACTTCTCTTTCTCCTGCTTCAGCCCAAACAATTAAAACTTTGTGGGCCGGCTATACTGTCATGAATCCCAATGGCTAGGGATAGCACAGGACAAGCAAAGTACAAATATATTACGGACGAGCTCTAGGGTGATGGAACCTGGGCTGACCGCTGCCCTACGCCTGACAAACGCAACTAGAGATAGCCAGGGAGCGTGCCTACGTTGGTTCTAGACGCCACGCACCAGCCTAAGAGCTAACTAGCACTGCAGAGAAAATAAAGACCTCACTTGCCTCCAGCGGAATGAACCCCAAAAGATATAGTTGCCCCCCCACATGTATTGACGGTGAAATGAGAGGAAGGCACACACATAGAGATGATATATATAGTTTTAGCAAATTGAGGCCCGCTGTAAACTAGAAAGCAGAACGATACAAAAGGGGACTGAGCGGTCAGCAAAAAACCCTAATCAAAAAAACCATCCTGAGATTACAAGAACCCATGTGCCAACTCATGGCACATGGGGAGAACCTCAGTCCACTAGAGCTACCAGCTAGCATAGAGACATAATAAGCAAGCTGGACAAAAAACCAAACAACTGAAAATCAGCACTTAGCTTATCCTGAAAGATCTGGGAGCAGGTAGGCAGGAACCAAACAGAGCACATCTGAATACATTGATAGCCGGCAAGGGAAATGACAGAAAGGCCAGGTAAAATAGGAAACACCCAGCCACTGATGCACAGGTGGAAACCAAAGGCCGCAACCCACCAAAGTCACCCAGTACCAGCAGTAACCACCAGAGGGAGCCCACAAACAGAATCCACAACACCTTACACAGCCTGGAGGTGTGTTTGGGGTCATTGTCCTGTTGAAAAATAAATGATGGTCCAACTAAACGCAAACCGGATGGAATAGCATGCCGCTGCAAGATGCTGTGGTAGCCATGCTGGTTCAGTATGCCTTCAATTTTGAATAAATCCCCAACAGTGTCACCAGCAAAGCACCCCCACACCATCACACCTCCTCCTCCTCCATGCTTCACGGTGGGAACCAGGCATGTAGAGTCCATCCGTTCACCTTTTCTGCATCGCACAAAGACACGGTGGTTGGAACCAAAGATCTCAAATTTGGACTCATCAGACCAAAGCACAGATTTCCACTGGTCTAATGTCCATTCCTTGTGTTCTCTTCTGCTTGTTGCCTGTCCTTAGCAGTGGTTTCCTAGCAGCTATTTTACCATGAAGGCCTGCTGCACAAAGTCTCCTCTTAACAGTTGTTGTAGAGATGTGTCTGCTGCTAGAACTCTGTGTGGCATTGACCTGGTCTCTAATCTGAGCTGCTGTTAACCTGCGATTTCGGAGGCTGGTGACTCGGATAAACTGATCCTCAGAAGCAGAGGTGACTATTGGTCTTCCTTTCCTGGGGCGGTCCTCATGTGAGCCAGTTTTTTTGTAGCACTTGATGGTTTTTGCAACTGCACTTGGGGACACTTTTAACCCCTTACCGACATCGGACGTACTATTCCATCCGATGTCGGCTCCCCTGCTTTGATGCAGGGCTCCGCGGTGAGCCCGCATCAAAGCCGGGACATGTCAGCTGTTTTGAACAGCTGACATGTGACCGCAATAGCGGCGGGTGAAATCGCGATTCACCCGCCGCTATTAACTAGTTAAATGCCGCTGTCAAATGCAGACAGCGGCATTTAACTACCGCATCCGGCCGGGGTCCTCCCCTGCTCACACGAGCTCTCTCTCCCCCGGCCATAACCACTTTCTGGATGTATCGTTTTCAATAAAGGAACCACTTTTTTACTGAAGCCCGGTGAGTGCCCTCATCATTTCTCTTTTGGATATTTATATATATATATATATATATATATATAGTATATTGAACTATGTATAGGTACTGTGCGACTAGTAACATCTGTCCTGAAGGCTGCATGTCTCGCCCAGGTGTTAATTTGTACTTCCCTGAGACAAGCAGATTTCTGTCTCCAAATCTCACCAGAGGGTCTAGCTAGGACCAAGAAGAAAGAGTAACACTTGACACCTCCTAGCTCTTGGAAGAGAGATATCAATTACATCCTGTATCTCTGTGAGAATGTTTACACAAAGGATCTCAAGAGAAAATAATATATTCATTGGTAGCGTGGCCGTATTCCAATCAAAACCAAGAAATTATGATATTAAAGTGAACCTGTCACCCCCCCCCCCCCCACCCCAGGCATTTTTATCTAAAAGAGCCACCTTGTGCAGCAGTAATGCTGCATTCTGACAAGGTGGCTCTTTTAGTTCTGGGTGCTGTAACTGCCGAAATAATCAGTTTTGTTATTTGTCCAAAATACCTTTCTTAAGTCCTGGAGGCCAGCCTTTCCCCCCTGCTTCAGACGCCGCACAGCCGTCACTCAGGTCTTCTTGGCGCCGCCTCCTCACCGCTGTTTTGAAATCTGCCGGCGCCTGCGCTCTTTTCTTCTGCTTTGGGCAGGCGCAGTGAGCGCTGCCCGTCTGTCCTCATATGCAGTCTAGCTGACTGCGCCTGTGCAGCCGCCCTGCCTGTGAATCCCAGCCCCACAGTGTCTTCTGATTTATTCATACTACGGGGCTGGGATTCACAGGCAGGGCGGCCGCACAGGCGCAGTCAGCTAGACTGCATATGAGGACAGACGGGCAGTGCTCACTGCGCCTGCCCAAAGCAGAAGAAAAGAGCGCAGGCGCCGGCAGATTTCAAAATAGTGGTGAAGAGGCGGCGCCCGGCGCCAAGAAGACATGACTGACGGCTGTGTGGCGCCTGAAGCAGGGGGGGGAAAGGCCTGCCTCCTTGACTGAAGAAAAGGTATTTTGGACAAATAACAAAACTGATTATTTCTGCAGTTACAGCCCCCAGAACTAAAAGAGCCACCTTGTCAGAATGCAGCATTACTGCTGCACAAGGTGGCTCTTTTAGTTAAAAACGCCTGGGGGGGGGTGACAGGTTCACTTTAACCTGAGGGGCTGGTCTAGAAATCTGACCTCCAGACCAAAGCTATAAATTAGACCTGTATACCTAGAATCGTGTTCACATGTGAGGGCAGCCTGAGAAGTTCATGTGTTCCAACAACTCCATATTCAGTCCCCCCCTCAGGGAGCAGAAAGCAGACTACCAAGTTAGATGATTTCTGTAAGTTACTCCTGTTTATGTTATGCTGTTTTGCATAAGTTGTATGTCTTATCATTTTTTTACATTTTTCTTACTGTAAGCACTGAACCTTTTTGTATTAAAGTATAAACTTTAACAAGTTGAACCTTGAATGTTCTAACAAATCCATAGCCTAAGGTGTGTGAGCCTTATGAGTGGTAGACAATATTATTATTAATATTTCTGGGACTCATCGCCCGTGTGTTCGATGAGGGGTGGCAGCGTGTATGAGCGGGTGTGTGGCCTGGGTCGGTGTGTGATTTATGCTCCCATCACAGCATAGGACAGAGGTTGGATGCTGGACTGAGAGTGGGGGACAACCCCAAGTCACATGCTGAGAGCAGATACGTGATGAACTAGTGCCACTACGGAGGCGGAGGGGGATCCGTGAGGGGGAGATTACCTGGAAAGTGCATTGTGGGGACAGGAGTATGCCGACTCCATCACCAGGTCTGTTTGTGGGTCTTGGGGAATGTGAGAATTGTAAGCCACCATGGGAAATGGCAGCAGGAGAGACTGTCAGAATCCAGGTTTCCGTGAGGGCCAACAGATTAAGAGTGTTTTTCAGAAAGTAGTTGTGTAGGAAAGGAAGCTTGTTACATACAGACTGTGGATTCCAAAAGGCACAACTAAGAGAAGGAGATGAAGGAGTGCAAATAACATTAGTAAGGTTTCGATGTGAAGTAGGGTAGGGGTTGAGGTTGGGGGATGGTGGACCGGGGTTGGGGGACATGTCCCCTGAAATCAGTAGGAGTATAAAGATAAAGAGCAAGTAGTTTTTGAAATTGTACAAAGTTTTTTTGTGCAGCGTGTTTGGGCAAGATGGGCTGAGGTTTTTCCAGGATGGTGAGAAGTGCATGGAAGCTGTACATGGGAGAGGGAAGGAGAGAGGAGATATATACGAGTCCTGATGGAGGGGGGATGGGGTGGTGGATGTGGATTTCAAGGGAACATAGGAGGATAGGAATAAAGCACATGGATAGAAGGGAGAGCAGAGTGTGGGTTACCTGACTCCTGCCCTGACTAACTGCTATATCTCGATGCTTTGCTTCGGGGATGCTTGCATGCACCCCCACATGCGTGCTCCCCACGGATGTTTCTAAATTTATAGTCCACAATACTGGGTCAGCAGAGATGGATTGTGGGAACTGGTTGGGGATAATTTGGCAGCTGGGGCCAGCACATTAGGGGGTGGTTAGATGATCAAAGACATTGGGCCTGGCTAAATCTATTTGTTATAGCACCTTCCACTAGATAAGATCTACACTAATCCCAGTCATTTACAGTATATGCAACAGTGAGCATTGAGTACAATGCACCAAATGAATTATACCAATGAATTAGCAGGCACATTAAAATATGTTTCTAGATGGTAAGGCGGTAGATGACAGACAGCAAGCAGACGGAATTTGTACCATCAAAATATATTGCAGGAGATGAGACAGCAATCAGAGGTGGGGAGTTGTACCTGTGTGAAGAAAGATGGATGTTCGTTCTTTGCCATGGAATAACTGGTGTCTCGATGCTTATGTTCGGGATGCTTTGCTTCGGGGGATGCTTGTGTCCACCCCACATGAATGGTGGCAAAACTGAGGAGAATAGGGACAAATGCAAGGAGAAAGAAGAAAAAGGGAGCATAGCTGTGGGTAAAGGAAAATAGGGCTCAACTGAGGAGAAAGAGGAGAATGGGGCAAACCCGAAAAAGAGGAAGAGAATAAGTGCATAACAGAAGAATGGGAGAAAAGACGGGGAGAAAAAGGAAAATGGGGGCAAAACAGACCAGGGCAACACCAAGGAGATTGTCTGAGGAGAACAGAAGCAAGATTAAAGAGTAGGATAGGGGCATAACTGACAAGAAAGAGGACAATAGTGGTTGTGAATCTGTGATTGCTCAGCTCACATGGTGGTATATTGAGGTAGAAAATAGGAACACTGTCTCTTTAAATCCTTGGTTGGTTTATGCAGCATAAACCAACAAGAGCAGAAAATAAACGCGGAAAACAATAAACAAAAACGCTGCGACACAGTCCATAGTTATTGTGAAGAGCGGAACAAAAATGGTTATCTCAATGAACCAAAAAGAATTTGTGATCAATATTGACCTGTCCATTCAAGGACATTTTAGCTATAGTGTGAAATCCTATTTTTTGTGAAACTGCCACTTAGGCGAAACTGTACTGTTTTGTTTGTTGTGAAACTATCACATAGCCGAAACTGTTTTTTTTGTCTTCTCTTCTCTCTCTTTGTTTAAACAAGCAAAACTTGTATAACCACTGAAACTACCTGTACAACTATATAAAGAGGGGATAGCACCTTGAAGGCAGGCGTGCTTCAGAGGCTTCCCAGTGATATACTATACGAGACGTGTCTTGTGTATTATTTCTGGTGATTCCCCACTTCCAAAGGCTGCTCCGACTGAGTGTGGTCCCGACATTTCCTGGCGCCTGAACAGGGACCCGAGGTCTGTGTACTCCTTCAAGAACACCGGCAGAATACGAACGAAAAGAGAATCTGGGATAATGGACGGCAGATGAATAAAAACCTGGCCAGGTAAGAGACACTGTTAGATCTCTTATATCTGCCCTGCACTGTCTGTAAGATTTTCTGTGTCGTGTCCTTTAGCGGGTAGTTCTAGTAGAGGAGGATACCTATAGCTCGGGTTCTTGAACTACTTAGGAATTGACCACCTCACGGAGTACGGCATTGAATGAGAGTGAATGTGAATAGAAGGTGTGTGGAAGTTGGGAATAGCCCTATAAGCCGCCCAGGGTGTTGAAACAGAAGAAGTGACTGTCCCACTGGGCAACGTGGTTGCGTCCTTTCGGGGAGACCTCCGCGCCTATGTTCAATCTCTGATCCTGTCTTTGACGAAAACCTGGTGACAGATAAGTGTATGATAGTATGAGCCCAGGACAGATAAATTAGCCTGGGACAAGATACGTTGTATTTTGATCCTCTGTCTGGTTGCATTTGTGTTGTTTGCTATAGGTGTAGGAATCAGGATTTTCTTACATCAACACGGTACGCAGAAGCCGTTAAACATCCTAGCTCCTTAGGAAGAAGGTAACGAGGTATTCTCATACCCAAACGCCACCTAGGGCAAGAAAAGAAAAAAAGCTCAGGATAAGAAAATGGGGAATAAGCAAACAAAGTCGGAACCAGAAGAATTAGATATCTATACTATCATAAAGGAGAGAAGTGGTGAAGATGCCACTAAGGGGCTGAGAAAGATTTTTAGTAAGTTTGGAGTTACTAAGGCAGAAGCCTTTAGTAGAAAAAATGGGAAGGAATTCAGGAAAAAAAGAAAGGCATAATCAGAGACAAGAAATGGATAGATCAGATCCAAGCGTTGATTGATGTCTCTAGGGTAGCAGAAAAAGAGGGATGGACATATAATCAACAGAATAAAAAGTGGTGTATTAGACCCGCAGGCTATGGAGAAAAACAAAATGTGGAATATAAGAACACCCCACCCCCATACCTTAACCCACATGCCCCATCTTTTCTCCAAACACCACCTCAAAGTTTAGCCGGACCAGGAGGATGGGTATGTCCGCACTGTGGACAACAAAATCCAGACTGGAGAAATGATTGCCTAGCCTGTGGTACACCTAGACATGGCGCTGTACTTGTCCCTGTTAGGGTAGTACCAAGACCCTTTAGGGAACCTGGTGCTGACGGAGTAATGGGAACTAGATATCACCAAACTCGACAATATTTCCCTTGGTCCCCCGCTGAAGGCATGTCTCTCTTGCATAACGCACCAGATCCCACCCAGTGTCCAGTTAGATTTGCACAATATATACAGCAAATTATGCAGACTCACGCTGGAGTTTGGGCAGATGGAGAAGAATTATGTAGAATGAAAATGACTCCTGGACTCTTCCAGGAGCTATTAGCAAATCTACAGGTACATAGGCCCCAGGCAGGAGATGGTGCCTTACAAACGATAGAATCAGGTACGCAATTTGTAGATCACTTAATGGTTTTCATGAGGGAAAAACAGAGGCAGAGAGGAACAACGGGAGTGGTGGCTCAGAAATCTGGACAATCAGTAGACGAATATTATCTAAGTGTAGAAAATAATTTCAGAGATGAAGGCATGGATCTAACCGCTTCAGGAATGATGAGGTTAGTTACAAAAACCTTTATAGATGGATTGTCTCCAAAAGTGAAGGAAAAGCTTAAGGCCGCAACCCCTGATTGGAGAACCTTGGAAGACCCACACCTGGCTAGACAGAAAGCTGTAGGGATAGAAATGGACTTAAGAGAAAATTCTAAGCCAGTAAGAATTGCACAGGCTAATACTGGCTCTGCTAATCAAAAGTTTACTTGTCATTACTGTAAGAAGCCAGGACATTTCCAAAGGGAATGTAGGAAGAGAAAAGCAGATATAGATTCAGGAACCTTTGTACCCAAAAATAGGATAAATAACCCAGCGCCTGATCAAACAGACAGCTCAGAATGACTGAAGGTTATGCAGGTTCCTTCTAGAAGACCAATAATACAAGTTGAGGTTGAGGGTTAAAATGTACCTTTTCTGATAGATACGGGAGCAACATCCTCCATTTTAAATCAAGACTTTTTACCATATCCTGACAATATATCCTCAAAGGTAACATATGCAGAAGGGTATGATGGTAAAATTCAGGCGTTGCCTTTTACAAAACCTTTAAATGTGAGCTTTGGCCCTAAAACCTTTGTATCCAAATTTTTATTTGCTAAAGGTGCACCTACCTGCTTGCTGGGTACTGATGTCTTAAGTAAAATGCACGCAAACATCCATTTTAGAGAAAATGGCACAGTTATGCTGACCATCCCTGAAGATGCAGAAACTCTGGAACAATATGTTAGAATACAGGCAATGGAGGATTTTCCCGAAATTTACACTCAACAAGCAAAAATTGACTTGTCTCGGGTTCCTGACAGCCTATGGGAAAAAGGAGACACTGATGTAGGATTCTTATCAGTAGCTCCTATACTGTTAGAAACTGCCCCGGGAACCATTTTACCTCAGCTTAGGCAATACCCCATCAGCGCCCAGCAAGAACTGGCGATTTCTCAACAAATTCAGGATTATGTGTTACAAGGTGTTTTGGTAGAAATCAGGTCACCCGCCAATACACCCTTATATCCTGTTAAAAAGAAAGTGTCCTCCAAAGAAACTATGGTGAAATATCGCATGGTGCACGACCTACGGGAAATCAATAAGGTTTTGGCACCGGTCACCCCTGTGGTACCGAATCCTCATACCTTACTGTCTCAAATTCCCAGCACTGCTGCATATTTTACGGTAATTGACTTATCAAACGCATTTTTTTCTGTGCCACTACATAAGAACTGTTGGCATTTGTTTGCCTTTACATTCAAGGGTAAACAATTAGCATGGACAAGATTGCCACAAGGTATGGTACACTCACCAACTTTGTACTCTGAAGCAATGCAGACCGTGCTGAAAAATTTCACCCCAGAACCAGGAGTAGTCATTCTACAGTATGTAGATGACTTACTTATTTGTTGCCCTGATGAGCAGACGGCAGTTACCTCAACTGTTAATTTCTTAATTTTCCTAGCGCAAGAAGGCTGTAAAGTAAATAGACAGAAACTCCAGGCTTGTCAACAAACAGTCGTGTTCTTAGGTCACTGCATATCACAGGGCATCAGACACCTCACACCTCAACGTACGGAAGCCATACGTAACATGCTTGAACCCAGGAATCACAAACAGCTGCGTGCTTTCCTAGGTATTGTTTCACACTGTAGACAGTGGATCATACATGCAAGTCAACTCATGCAGTCTTTATATGACTGTATTGCCAACACGCCATATTCACTCAGTGAAGAGGCTAAACAGTCATTTTCCTCTTTGAAAACAGCACTGGTATCAGCTCCGGCTTTGGGACTCCCAGACTACACTAAACATTTTCAATTGATGGCAGCTGAGATATCCTCACATGCTACAGGGGTGCTCACACAAAAACATGGAAACAAACAGAGACCTGTGGCATACATATCAGCTCATCTGGACCCTGTAGCTAGAGCCGCACCTTCTTGTGTGAAGGCCCCGTCTCACATAGCGAGATCGCTAGCGAGATCGCTGCTGAGTCACAAGTTTTGTGACGCAACAGCGACCTCAGTAGCGATCTCGCTATGTGTGACATGTACCAGCGACCAGGCCCCTGCTGTGAGATCGCTGGTCGTGTCGGAATGGCCTGGACCTTTTTTTGGTCGTTGAGGTCCCGCTGACATCGCTGAATCGGTGTGTGTGACACCGATCCAGCGATGTCTTCACTGGTAACCAGGGTAAACATCGGGTTACTAAGCGCAGGGCCGCGCTTAGTAACCCGATGTTTACCCTGGTTACCAAAAAAAACAAACAGTACATACTCGCCTTTCGGTGTCCAGGTCCCTTGCCGTCCGCTTCCTGCTCTGACTGAGATCCGGCCGTACAGTGAGAGCGCAGCACAGCAGTGACGTCACCGCTGCGCTCTGCTCTCAGTGTACGGCGGCGCTCAGTCAGAGCAGGAAGCAGACGGCGAGGGACCTGGACACCGAAAGGCGAGTATGTAGTGTTTGTTTTTTTTGGTAACCAGGGTAAACATTGGGTTACTAAGCGCGGCCCTGCGCTTAGTAACCCGATGTTTACCCTGGTTACCCGGGTGCTGCAGGGGGGCTTCGGCATCGTTGAAGACAGTTTCAACAATGCCGAAGTCGTTCCCCTGATCGTTGGTCGATGGGGAGAGCTGTCTGTGTGACAGCTCCCCAGCGACCACACAACGACTTACCAACGATCACGGCCAGGTCGTATCGCTGGTCGTGATCGTTGGTAAATCGCTATGTGAGACGGGGCCTTAAGAGTAGTAGCCGCAATTTCACTGTTATTAGATAAAGCTTCTGAGATTGTTCTTGATCACCCACTTCTAGTTCAGACCACTCATGATGTACATGGCATTCTTAACCAGGTCCAACCTAAACATATTTCAATGGCCAGACACCTCCGTCTCCAATGTTCCCTACTACTGCCGCCCAACATTTCCTTTGCCAGGATTCAGACTCTTAATCTCGCGTCTCGCGTCTTTGCTCCCTTTAGAGTCTGAGGGGGGTACCATACCTGAGGAAACTGCACTCTCCAACTCCTTTGACCCATCAGAGTCAATGCATGATTGTGTACAATTAATGGAACAAGAGACTCAGGGCTTACGTAATGTACGTGACAAGCCACTCTGTAATGCTACATTTGAACTTTTCATAGATGGCAGTAGATATGCAGATATGAATGGACAATTTCATACAGGTTATGCGGTAGTAACTCAGCATGAAGTGCTGAAAGCAGAACCTCTCCCTGCTAATCAGTCTGCACAAGAAGCAGAACTTACGGCATTATTTGAAGCTCTAAAGATAGCCAAAGATCAGACAGCAAACATATACACTGATTCTAGATATGCACATGGCATTATTTTCGATTTTGGCGTAATATGGAGAGCCAGAGGTTATATGACTGCTTCAGGCCAACCTGTTAAACATGCCTCCCTCATTAGACAGATTCTGGAGGCAGCACAAGAAACTAAAGAAATAGCGGTGATAAAGGTAGCTGCACATGTGAGACTCGACACCGAGGAAGCCAGGGGTAACGATAAAGCCGACAAAACAGCAAAACAGGCAGCACGTAAACCCTTACATCATGCCCACACACTAGATAGCTCTGAAGATGATGAGGAGAGATTGAAGGAAGCTCAGAAACAGGTAGACGACGAAGAACGAGGGCAGTGGCAGAAAAAAGGGGCAGAAGATCAGCAAGGATTATGGAAAAAAGGAACTTTGTTGTGTTTACCCAGAGCCTGGTACCCCGCAGTGGCGAGTGACGCTCAAGGTAAAAGAAAGGTGGTTGGCTCCAGGCTTTGGTAATTTCGCTCGGAACATGTGTGCTGCATGCGCTATATGCCTGGCACACAATCCAGGTCAGACCATTAAAACCCCAACCAAGCATCATGTAAGACCACTGTATCCCTTTCAAAGACTCCAGATCGACTACATCCAGCTTCCTAGGTACAATGGATACGAATATGTGCTTGTGTGTGTGGACATGTTCTCAGGGTGGCCAGAGGCTTATCCAGTTCGTAAAGCCTCAGCAAAAACTACTGCCATTAAAATAGCACATGAACTGATACCCCGTTACGGCATGCCTGAGGTGATCGAGTCAGATAGGGGTACCCATTTTACTGGAGAAATATTCCAGAATGTTATGAAAATGTTGGGAGTAGAAAACCAGTTTCACACTCCATATCACCCACAGAGTTCAGGTAAAGTGGAAAGATTAAATGGAACAATAAAATTAAAAATCCAGAAGGCCATGGCAGAAACAGGAAAGCCTTGGACCGAGTGTCTACCACTTGCCCTGTATTCCATCCGAAACGCCCCAAGGGGGAAGGCTAAGCTGTCACCACATGAGATTCTTTTTGGTAGAGCAGCAAATTTGGGTTGTTATTTTCCACAACAACTGATGTTGAATACTGAGACTTTAACTGCTTATGTACAAGAATTACAAAAACGTTTAACTAAAGTGCATTCGCAAGTTTTTGCTTCCCTTCCAGATCCAGAAAATCTCGAAGGAGGCCACAAGTTGGAACCTGGTGATCAAATCTACGTGAAAAGACACACCAGAAAGACTCTGGAACCGAGATTTGACGGACCTTTCCAAGTCCTGTTAACAACTCCAACAGCAGTCAAGCTTGAAGGAAAGGCATCATGGATACATGCAAGCCATTGCAAAAAAGCAGTATAAGACTCATGATATTGATGTTAATAATGTTAACCTCAACGGAGGCATGGGAAAGATTGAATTCTCTAGCCCCTTTGAACAATAGATTCGTACAACATCATAGAAAATTAGTGCATGATTTGTTAAATAATACGCAACCCCTGGCAGATTGTTGGATCTGTACCCATTCACCAGTATCAGCCACAAGTATACCTTTTCTAGCAGTTCCCGTGTCAGCTGAAGAAATATTCGCTTGGCCTAATTGTTCAGACAACCTGGCCAACAACCAACCTGGCAATACTAGACTATGGAATACTACAATCGCCATATCAGTTGTGGGATGGGTAGAATTTCCTTGGTGGCAGGGCAATCTTACAGGAAAAATAGGCAACTTACAATATTTAGCACTCAGAGGAGGAGCATGGGTACCTAGGAATAAGACTGGATTAACTGATTTAGGACAGGTCCCCACTGAAAATCTACAGCTCAGTTTCAGTACAACCACCCCTTCCTCTGATGCTTTCAAACCTACAGTATTGGAAAGGTACATACATAATAGAAAATGGGAACATTCCGAGTTGTTCCCCCAAGGTGATGCAAACAGTTGTACAAGTAAGCCGGGGAACCTGGTTTGTAATGAATCCGATGAGTATGTCAACGGAATGCATGTATGTGGGAATCCCGCAGCCGGGTACTGTAGCCCCTTGGGACAAAAACCCTCTTGGTGTATGCTTCAGAATGTATCTAGTTTTGTGGATTTGGCTCACAGATTGGTATTGCAGCACTCAGCTTTGTGGGATCTGCCTGAGGGTACATTTTGGATATGCGGAGAAGGAGCATATAAATGGCTTCCCGTAGGTATAAAGGGTACTTGTACATTAGGACGCCTAACCCCGGCGACTTTCATAATTTCGAACAAACAAGTGAATATGCAAGCCGTGCCCAAGCACACATTGTATAAAAGAGCTGCAGATAACTCACCACGTCCCTCGGGGAGGCCGCATATAGTACAAATGGGAATTCCCAACAAAATTGCTAGTACCATTTTTATTTATCCTATGTTAACACAGATGTGGGATAAATTAGTTAGAGCCACGGATTATCTAGATGATCAGATTTGGGATATATTGGACATATTAAATACTAGTATAGCTGTACAGAATCAGCTTATAATAGTCACTAACCAACATACCCTGGTATTGGATTACCTAACTGCCTCACAAGGGGGTATGTGTCAAATCATCGGACCCACCTGCTGTCATTATATAGACCCGAATAGTACTATGAGTATGAGATTTAAATTAGAAGACGTACAACGACTCAGGGATCAGTATGACAAAGACAACGACCAAAATAAGGATAGCTGGTGGTCAGATACCTTTTCTTTTCTTAACCCGGCCAATTGGTTCAGGGGGATCGGTGGGTGGGTTACCGGGATTATGCAAAGCCTAATACATACAGTTATAGTTATTGTAATTATATATGTATTATTCAAGGTTGTACTCAAGGGTATCTCGGTATGCACAAATAAATTTTGTGTAATGGATGCGAGAATATAAAGTTTTTTGTTTTTTTTTAATATCACAAAAAGAATGACTAAAATAATCGTCTATATGACAAGGTTTTGAATGGAATATGTCAAAGGGGGGATTGTGAAGAGCGGAACAAAAATGGTTATCTCAATGAACCAAAAAGAATTTGTGATCAATATTGACCTGTCCATTCAAGGACATTTTAGCTATAGTGTGAAATCCTATTTTTTGTGAAACTGCCACTTAGGCGAAACTGTACTGTTTTGTTTGTTGTGAAACTATCACATAGCCGAAACTGTTTTTTTTTTCTTCTCTTCTCTCTCTTTGTTTAAACAAGCAAAACTTGTATAACCACTGAAACTACCTGTACAACTATATAAAGAGGGGATAGCACCTTGAAGGCAGGCGTGCTTCAGAGGCTTCCCAGTGATATACTATACGAGACGTGTCTTGTGTATTATTTCTGGTGATTCCCCACTTCCAAAGGCTGCTCCGACTGAGTGTGGTCCCGACATTTCGCACTTAACATCCGAAGCAACAGCTTTAGTCGTTCCTCCACAAACCACTGGAGATTCCTCTTTCCAGTCTTGCTGACCATGTGACTGACCAAATGATTATGACATCACACAGGTCCTGTCACTCTGCACGTCCATTATGCAACTTCAACTTAGCCCTCAATACACGTAGTGTGCTGGAGGAAAATACTCTGATTTCATATCACTGACACCATAAAGCGCAGTGACACATATCTCCCCTCTATTACATTACCAGTGACTGTCACAGGGCATAACTGAAGAGAAAGACGTGTACGTGTGTACGTGTGTGTGTGTACGTGGCTGAGGATAATGGAGGCAAACCTGATGAGACAGGAGAATGGGCGCAAAACTAAGGAGATACAGAATTATGAGGCAAAACTGAGGAGAAAGGTAAATGGGGAAAAACTGAGGAGGATGGGGGTAAAACAGTGGAGAAAAAAGGAGAATGGGGGCATAAGTGAGGAGAATGGGGACAAAACTGAAGGGAAAGAGGCGAATGGGAATGCAACTGAGGAGAATGGGGTCAAAACTGAAGAGAATGGGGACAATGTCACCTGCTTAACCCAGCAGGAAGTACGGCGGCAAATTGACAAATCTCCGGGCCCGGATGGGATCCACCCCCGAGTACTGCAGGAACTAAGTACAGTCATTGATAGACCATTATTATTAATCTTTAAAGACTCCATAATAACAGGGTCTGTACCACAGGACTGGCGTATAGCAAATGTGGTGCCAATATTCAAAGGGGACAAAAACAGAACTTGGAAATTATAGGCCAGTAAGCTTCACCTCTACTGTGGGTAAAATCCTGGAGGGCATTCTAAGGGATGCTATACTGGAGTATCTGAAGAGGAATAACCTCATGACCCAGTATCAGCACGGGTTTACTAGGGACCGTTCATGTCAGACTAATTTGATCAGCTTCTATGAAGAGGTAAGTTCCGGACTGGACCAAGGGAACCCAGTAGATGTAGTGTATATGGACTTTTCAAAAGCTTTTGATACGGTGCCACACAAAAGGTTGTTACATAAAATGAGAATAATGGAGATAGGGGAAAATATGTGCAAGTGGGTTGAGAGCTGGCTCAGGGATAGGAAACAAAGAGTGGTTATTAATGGAGCACACTCGGACTGGGTCGCGGTTAGCAGTGGGGTACCACAGGGGTCAGTATTGGGCCCTCTTCTTTTTAACATATTTATTAATGACCTTGTAGGGGTCATTCAGAGTAGAATTTCAATATTTGCAGATGACACTAAACTCTGCAGGGTAATCAATACAGAGGAGGACAATTTTATATTACAGGATGATTTATGTAAACTAGAAGCTTGGGCTGATAAATGGCAAATGAGCTTTAATGGGGATAAATGTAAGGTCATGCACTTGGGTAGAAGTAATAAGATGTATAACTATGTGCTTAATTCTAAATCTCTGGGCAAAACCGTCAAAGAATAAGACCTTGGTGTATGGGTGGATGACAAACTTATATTCAGTGGCCAGTGTCAGGCAGCTGCTACAAAGGCAAATAAAATAATGGGATGCATTAAAAGAGGCATAGATGCTCATGAGGAGAACAAAATTTTACCTCTATACAAGTCACTAGTGCGACCACACTTAGAATACTGTGCACAGTTCTGGTCTCCGGTGTATAAGAAAGACATAGCTGAACTAGAGCGGGTGCAGAGAAGAGCGACCAAGGTTATTAGAGGACTGGGGGGTCTGCAATACCAAGATAGGTTATTACACTTGGAAAAACGAAGACTAAGGGGTGATCTTATGTTAATGTATAAATATATGAGGAGACAGTACAAAGACCTTTCTGATGATCTTTTTAATCATAGACCGGTGACAGGGACAAGGGGGCATCCTCTACGTCTGGAGGAAAGAAGGTTTAAGAATAATAACAGACGCGGATTCTTTACTGTAAGAGCAGTGAGACTATGGAACTCTCTGCCGTATGATGTTGTAATGAGTGAGTCATTACTTAAATTTAAGAGGGGACTGGATGCCTTTCTGGAAAAGTATAATGTTACAGGTATAATATACACTAGATTCCTTGATAAGGCGTTGATCCAGGGAACTAGTCTGATTGCCGTATGTGGAGTCGGGAAGGAATTTTTTTCCCCATGGTGGAGTTACTCTTTGCCACATGGGGTTTTTTTGCCTTCCCCTGGATCAACATGTTAGGGCATGTTAGGTTAGGCTATGGTTGAACTAGATGGACTTAAAGTCTTCCTTCAACCTCAATAACTATGTTACTATAACTGAGGAGAAAGGAGAATGGAGGCAAAACAGTGGAGTGACAAAACCAAGCAGAAAGAGGAGAATGGGGCAAAACTGAGGAAAAGAGATTGCTGGCACACCTGAGGAGGAAAAGGAGAACGGAAGTAAAACCGAGAAGAAAGGAAAATGGGGGTATACCTTAGGAGAGAGAGACTGGCATCAAACCAAAGAAGAGAAAGGGGACCAAAATGAACAGAATGGGGCAAAAACATGCAGAAAGGAGAATGGGGGCAAAACTAAGGATAAAAAAAGATAATGGGGCAAAACTGAATTGAGTGAGGAGAACATGGACATAACTGAGGAGAATAGGGGTGTGAGATGAGGGAGACTCCATTTTGGATTTATTAATTCAGGCCCCATAGATTATCCAGAGATGTTCCTCCACTCCTGAAGTGGCCCACCACCCTTGGGATAAGGACACAAATTCCCAAAAGAACAGATCTTTTGCCAAATGGCCAGAGAATTAGAGGCCACATGTTAATGAAGGCGAGGAGGAGCAGAGCTGGGACCCACTGCTGTCTTTTGTGCAAGGCAGCCAACATCAATCAAATATCAAGGGAAAGTGTAGACACTTAGGTACCGACACCAAGAGATGAATTATGAGCATACCGTTCATCTCAGGATTATGTCCGATATACCACCAGAACACTGGAGCCCTCCGCACGCACCCCTGTGTCTCATATTTCTCTAGCTATCCCAGATACTGAGCTATCGAGACTGGCTCTCCAGAACCACAAATATGGGAGATGGCAAGCTAGGGGTTAAAAGCTAGCTACACACCTTAAGCTTTTGTCTTTGCTCTGCCATGGAAGCCGCGTCACGTATGGAGACGGACCAGAAACTAAGAAGGTGCCTGTGGATAGGAGAGCTTCCCTTCATCCACAAGTTATAAGAAATGGTAACGTGACACATACAGCTAACTGCTATCTTCAACCTGTACCCTCCCTTTATCTGTACTTCTGGCTGTAATATCTGTATATATTTGTATTATCTAGTTGCCTTTTGGCAATTAAAATATAATAAAATTTGGGCTGCTTTTTTTATCTCAAAACCTGATCTCCCACATCCGTGAGTGCTACTAGTACTTATACGCTACCTGGGGTTGGTTTCTGACCCGATAGAAGCTTGTTAACGGACCGGGCTTATATCTAATGAGGAATCAGTGCCAGCATAGGGTTCTGGTGTTATTGGGGGATCCTGGCAGTGACGGACTGCAGATATATATATTCCTGGCCTGGGACTAGTGATATATCCCGCCCTCACTGCAGAGTGCCCCGATAACCAGTACGTGACAGGGCAGCCTCTCCGGCGACTACTTATCCTGTGTGCAGTTCTCTGACTGACCTGAGGGTAAGGGGGGCACCAGAGAGCTGTTACTAAGCTCTGTTGCAGATTGGAGCAAAACCAAAAAGTAGTTTGGGCGCATAATTTAGGAGAAAGTAGAATGGAGGCATAATTAAAGAGAAAAAGGAGAATGGGGGCAAAACTGAGAGACAGAGGACAATAGGAGAAAACCTGAGAAGAATGGGGCAAAACAGAAGAGAAAGGAGAGTTGGGGCAAAACTGAAGATAGCTGGTTCAAAACTAAGGAGAGAGGCTGCCAAAATGAGAAGGGGGCATAACAGAGGAGAAAGAGTAGAACGGGAACATAACTGAGGAGAAAGAAGAATGGGGGAAGAAAAACTAGGACAAGAGGGGCAAAAGCAAAGAGAAACAGCAGAATGGGGACATAACTGAGGAGAAAGAGAAAAATGGGGCAAAACCGGAGAACAAGGGGGGCAAAACCGAGAAGAAAGAGGAGAATGGGGGCAAAACTAAGGAGAATGGGGGGGGGGAACTGAGAGACAGAGGACAATAGGAGAAAACCTGAGAAGAATGGGGCAAAACAGAAGAGAATGGAGAATTGGGGCATAACTAAGGAGAAAGAGGAAAATGGGGCAAAACTGAAGATAGCTGGTTCAAAACTAAGGCGAGAGGCTGCCAAAATGAGAATGGGGGCATAACAGGAGAAAGAGTAGAACGGGAACATAACTTGAGGACAAATAAGAAAGGGGGAAGAAAAACGAGGACAAGAGGGGCAAAAGCAAAGAGAAACAGCGGAATGGGGGCATAACTGAGGAGAAAGAGGAAAATGGGGCAAAACCGAGGAGAATGAGGGCAAAACGTTAAAGAAAGAGTAGAATGGGGTTATAACTGAGCAGAGAGAGGATAATGGGGGCAAAACTGAGGAGAAAGGAGAATAGGGGCAAAACTGAGGAGAAAGGAGAATGGGGCAAAATTGAAGAGTATTGGGCAAAACTAAGGAAAGAGATGAAAATAGGGGGAAAACAATGGAAAAGAATTGGGGGCAAAAAAGGGGAGAATGGGGGCATAACTAAGGAAAAAGGGGAGAATCAGGACAAAACTGTGGAGAAAAAGGAGAATGGTGGCAAAACAGAGGAGAATTGGAGCGACACATTAAAGAGACACGAACCAGGCAACATGAAGGCTTGACGGGAAGTATTAGATTGTGCAAGCAGGACCCCAAACCAGAAAATATGCCAACTCCACAATAAGAATGAAAAACGGAAAAAAAGAGTATATAGGTAAAAAGATATTTTATTAATAGGCATACAAAAGTAAATAAAGACAATAAAAACAGAGTAAAGTGCACAAGGATAATGCTGAAGGATCACCGATGCTGTGCACCCGCCAACAGCAAACAGGGAGCGTTTACCAAATAAGATCAGTAGTCACAGGAATTGTGACCAAATAGTCCAAATATAGATGCAGATAAGTAGCGCTTACCAGTATAGACGTTGGAGGGTTGGCAGCGCCGGACAGGACCCAAAACAAAAGCCCAACATACATTTCGCCTTTTTTGTATAGATGCTTTCTCAAGGGAATGTATAGTAATGAAGAACATATATATATATATATATATATATATATATATATATATATATATATACACTCACTGGCCACTTTATTAGGTACACCTGTCCAACTTCTTGTTAACACTTAATTTCTAATCAGCCAATCACATGGCGGCAACTCAGTGCATTTAGGCATGTAGACATGGTCAAGACAACCTCCTGCAGTTCAAACCGAGCATCAGTATGGGGAAGAAAGGTGATTTGAGTGCCTTTGAACGTGGCATGGTTGTTGGTGCCAGAAGGGCTGGTCTGAGTATTTCAGAAACTGCTGATCTACTGGGATTTTCACGCACAACCATCTCTAGGGTTTACAGAGAATGGTCCGAAAAAGAAAGAAAATCCAGTGAGCGGCAGTTCTGTGGGCGGAAATGCCTTGTTGATGCCAGAGGTCAGAGGAGAATGGGCAGACTGGTTTGAGCTGATAGAAAGGCAACAGTGACTCAAATCGCCACCCGTTACAACCAAGGTAGGCCTAAGAGCATCTCTGAACGCACAGTGCGTCGAACTTTGAGGCAGATGGGCTACAGCAGCAGAAGACCACACCGGGTACCACTCCTTTCAGCTAAGAACAGGAAACTGAGGCTACAATTTGTACAAGCTCATCGAAATTGGACAGTAGAAGATTGGAAAAACGTTGCTTGGTCTGATGAGTCTCGATTTCTGCTGCGACATTCGGATGGTAGGGTCAGAATTTGGCGTAAACAACATGAAAGCATGGATCCATCCTGCCTTGTATGGAGCATCTTTGGGATGTGCAGCCGACAAATCTGCGGCAACTGTGTGATGCCATCATGTCAATATGGACCAAAATCTCTGAGGAATGCTTCCAGCACCTTGTTGAATCTATGCCACGAAGAATTGAGGCAGTTCTGAAGGCAAAAGGGGGTCCAACCCGTTACTAGCATGGTGTACCTAATAAAGTGGCCGGTGAGTGTATATATATATATATATATATATATATATATATATATATATATATATATATATATATATATATATATATATCTCTAGAGAGGCGGGTCACATGGTTGGATCTGGCCAATAACATCAGTTCAGTTGGCACATGTGCAGTAGAGTCAACAGGTCCTGCGTTGACACAAGTATCAGACATAACCGCGCATTAATGGTTACTAAGGTAACTGGTCACATGATCAAATCCGACCAATAGTATCAATTCAGTTGGCACATGTGCAGTAAAATCGACAGGTCTTGCGTTAACACAAGTCTCAGGCACAACTATGCATTAATATTTACTAAGGTGACAAGTTACATGATCAGATCCGACCAATAATATTGGTTCAAATGGTGCATGAGCAATGGGATCGGCAAGTCCCGCGTCAGCACAAGGGTCAAGCACAGGTGCGCACGTTCGGGGAAAGGATATTTTCCTGCCGGGAGCAGAAGGCTGGATGGACACTGCGACGATGGAGGAGAACGCAGACCACCAATGGGCATGCACACCACCGAATGATAAGTGTGAACATGCCAAAAAAGGAAACAAATTCACTTCTCAGGTAGAGCAATCCCATTGATTCGGAATGAGAATATCACATGTACAGAAATGTTACAATAAATGATAATAGAAAAATATCCGAAGATTATTGCCACGTATATTGTAGCATCAATGAGGTATATCCAATCCAGAAGACGAAATGATGATACATTCAGGTTGTAGCCTATGAGAACAAATGAATAAGAAGCTAAAAAATATAATGAAAAAATTACAAATGATTAAAAAAATAATAACAAAGGGCAATATGCTGCAGAAAGGTCACCTGTAAGGATCATGATTAGATCCCGGGGGGAAAGAGAAGGAACCCAAGGATGGTAAACAAACATGACTTATTAGCTTAAATTATAAAAATGAAGAGAAGCTAAGGAATTTGTTTAACCCTCTGGGTGTCAGGGTGTCAAGTCGTACTATCCAGTTGGCCTCTCGTTGTGCCAAGAGTTTTTTTATAGTTGCCACCCCTGACACCCAGATGCAAACTCTCAGTCCCCCTGACCCAAAGACAGGTCGAAGAGACGTTGTGAAAACACCTGTTTGGATGACCTCGAGATGACTGGGTGCAGCTTCAGCAGGAAGACAGGGAACTTGCTTAGTTGAGACAATGGGTGACCCTAAACAACTCCCTGGCTGAAGTGAGCGAGAAGCCTTGTCCCCGGGAATGCTGCAGATTCTCCGACAATGGGAGAGGTTCCAACTGGAAGATGGTTTGCTGTATTGGAAAGTATAGTTAGTATGAGAACAGGGAGTCACCAGGCAAGTGATACTCCCCAAAAAGGTGATCAGTGAGGTGGCCACAGAAGCTCATGCAAGAGGAGCTCACTCTGGTCCGCAGAACATTTCAGTGGTTACAGAAGCTGGTCTATCATCCCCAATTGAAGACTGCAGAGGAAGAGGCCTGTCGACAATGTCGAAGTTGTGAATTAGCTAAACCCCCAGAACAGAGGGCCCTTACATAGACCATTGTGACCTCTGCTCCTCTAGAACTGTTAATGATGGACTACTTGACCATGGGTCCCGCCCATCTCGTATACAAACATTGTCTTGTGATGACTGATCATTTCACCAAGTTTGCTGTGGTGACTCTGACCTGAGATGAGATCAGACAGCCAAGTCAGCGGCGCAGGCCATCTGTCGAGACTTCATCCGGGGGTATGGATGTCCGAAAAGGATCCATTCCAATCAAGGTGCTAACTTTCAAGGTTAAATGATGGAGGAGCTCCACCGCCTGAAAAGTCCAGGACACCACCCTATCATCTGCAGGGGAATGGAGCCTGCGAACGTTTCAACCAGACGCTGATTCAGATGTTTAGAACGTTGGAGGAAGACAGGAAAGTCCGTTGGCCTGAGTATGTAACTGAGTTGGGCTGGATGTACAGTGCACAGTACAACAGGATACATGCCATACATCCTGCTGTTCAGGAGAAAGGGACGAGAGATTACCGAGCTGGAGTTGGACCCAGAGGACAACTACCCACAGATGGGGATGTCTACCTGGGTCCATGAATATCAGCATCGTCTGCAGACTCTACATCGTTTGGTGCAGACTAAGTTTCAGGAACTTGAGCACCATGAGCTAGAGTATCACTGGGAAAAAACTCCATATCTGGTGAAACGCCAAATTTGATCAAATCCACCCCATCTATGAAGTTCAGCCTGAAGGGGAAGAAGGGGCCCCTACCCGACTAGTTCACCAGAGTATGCTGCATCCTTGACTGTCACGAGATCCCGAGAAGGAAGAGAGAGCGTCGAGTGTCTCCGAAATATCCACTACAGCGACCTTGATGAAGAAGAACCATGTGCCTCATCCTCTGACCTGGACGGTCTGCTACCCACCAGCCCAGGGGGAGTGCGAGAGCCTGAAACTCCCGAAACGGCTGTTCCATTGAACTCGGACACGTCCTCATCCTCGACTACCCAGCCTGACTCGACCTAACCTACGCCACACGTTATGAACAGATCAATATATTTGGCAGCGGATTACACAAGAGATGGAGGAATGCCAATGCCTTCTGCAAGAACTCTCACCCGTGGAATGGCGAGCTAAAGGAGAGGGGGAGTGTAAAGGAGAAGACCAGACTGCGGCTGCGTCTCAGGTTGTCCGGGGGAAAGAATAGTGAACCGGAGAGACCAGGTGACTCGGAAGCAAGGGGTGTAGCAAAGGAGAAGCGCATGTGGCAGCAGTCAGTTTTGGCGCAAACAAGCAGCGCGCAGCAGGGTAAGCGCCGTGCTCCATCCTCTGAGCACTGGCACTGCATTGGGCTGTATTTGCTGGCTCCCGTCACCACAAGCCAGACTGTAAGGGTATGTTTCCACAGTCAGGAAACCTTCAGTATTCGCTGCGGATTGAACACTGCGTACATCCGCAGCGTCCAGATGTTACAGCATAGTGGAGGGGATTTTATGAAATACTGTCTCCACTATGCGTGCATCCGGCGGCCCTGCGTAACTGGCCATGCAGCGCATTAGGCATTTAGGACAACATTGGATCATTCAGAGATCCACAATGAACTTCTGGAGTGAGTTTGCTGCACTGAAAGTAAAGGGGCAGAATAATATTGCACGCCCCACTTTTCAGTTTTTGAATTTCCACAAAAAATTTAAAATAACCAATACATTTCGGACACACAGGCTCTAGATCACAGAAGGCAATACCACCGGATTCGGCCATCCCCCTGAGACACTGGCTGTGTCCATCTATATCTATGACCTTAATGAAAACCCACAATCTTTTGGGTCCACCAGCTCCCATTCACAATCAATTATTGTGACTGATGAAGGTCCGGCTATAGGACCGAAACGTTTCTTCTGTTACTTAACGTGGACACAATTAAATCACTTATCTGATTAAGTTAAGTGTGAGTGCCGAGTTTTTTGCTGTAATTCATTATACTATAGAGTCTGCCTGTATGTGTGTGGAGGGGTTGCATGATACTATAGTCTGCCTATTGAGGGGTGCATTATACTATAGAATCTGCCTGTATGTGTGTGTGTGTGTGTGGGCGGGGTTTCATGATACTGTAGAGTCTACCTATGGGGAGTGCATTATACTATAGAGTCTGCCTATGGGGAGTTGCATGATACTATAGAGTCTGCATATGATGAGTGTATTGAACTATAGAGTCTGCCTATGACGAGTGCATTACACTATAGAGTCTGTCTATGTGGGGTTGCATGATACTATAGAGTCTACCTATGGGGGTGCATTATAATATAGAGTCTGCCTATGGGGGGTGCATTATACTATAGAGTCTGCCTATGGGTGGGTTCATTATACTATAGAGTCTGCCTATGGGGGGTGCATTATACTATAGAGTCTGCCTATGGGGTGGTGCATTATACTATAGAGTCTGTCTATGAGGGAGGTGCATTATACTATAGAGGCCTATGTGGAGTACATTATACTATATGGAGGCCTATGGGAAGTGCATTATACTATATGGAGGCCTATGGCGGGTGCAGTATACTATATTGACGACTATCTGATGCATTAAACTATATGGAGGCTATCTTGGGGGTCATCATACAGTGTTGGAGCCATTAAACAGTTTGGTGGCTACTAAGGGGTCAGTATACTGTGTGAGTGGTACTCTACAGCGAGGGGTCACTATACTGTGTATACGGGAGCTGTACAGGGGGAGACTCGGGATATTATTAAATGTAAAGTGGGCACTTATTGTTAAAGGGGAACTTGGGTTACTGTTACTGTCAAAAGGGCACACAGGGCATTATTACTTTCTAGGTTTCTAGTGGGCAAAATGTGGGTACTGTTTTCTAGGGTACTTGCACCTGGCATTACTATATTCTAGAGAATTGCTTTAGAATTCAGAGGGCACAAAGAACTGCACAGAAGGTGCAGTAATAGGGTCACATATGGCAGCAGCCATTCAGTATTGGGGTATCAGCAGGATCAGGAGTTTGAGCAGTTTGGGAATAGATGGGGCTGGAGAAGTGAAATGTGTCTTTGTTGTAATCTCTGCAGACGAGTCCTGGCTGGAAGAAGTTGTCATGTCGGTCTGGGCCAGATGGAAAAGACGGGAAAAATGAACAAATCCATTAGAAAGAACGTAAGAGGTAAGTCACCATGTGCTGTAATCACTTATATGTTCTGTAGTCCTGGTATTTACCACCGACCGTATGGCAGTAATATCAATGCTGTTTTTTGTATAGAGATTATTTTCAGCAACAGCACAGTCATCTGCTGAGGTTCTCCTACATCCACTATTAGGGTGTCATGTCAGACGCTGTTCAGACCAGGTCATCCGACAGACAGCGGTAATTCCGCTTTTGAACACTATTTGCACATTGGCGTCTGCTAGATTTTATCTAGCTGTTCCGGGGTTAGTTTACCTAATCCTTGGATTGGAAGCTGGGCCATGCCCACTGCCTTTAAATAGTTCTCCTGATCTTTGGGCGTCGCCGATTATAGCTTCTGTCTTGTGCGCTTGTGCGTTGTTATCTCGGTCTGGTGAGGAGAGCTGGTGGTTGGAGATTCGTTGCTGGTGGTGTATTTTCCTTTGTCTTATTTACTCCTTCCTATATTTGTATTTATTTTGCCCTGCACATTTATAGTGTATTCCTGAGTGACTGCGGCGTGGTGTATATTTTCCTTTATCCTTGTCTGTGCTAACTGTGGGTATTGGGGAATAACATCTTCACTGGGTGGTGGGCGGAGGTTTCAGCCTAGGGCTGAGCTCAGGAGACAGGGTGAGGTTCGAGGCCTGGACATGCACACCATCAGTGTAAACTCCAGGTAGAGGGTCAGTCAGGATTTCCCTAGTCTGAGGGAAACTGCAGGGGCCCGGGTTATTAGCTCTCGCTCACCTAGTCTCTCCCTGACATTATAATCGGCCCAACAACACAAAAAAAAAAGGGGGTTTCTTTTTTTTTTTGTTTTGTCATGGATCCCATGACTTCCATAACCCGCCAGTTGGAGGCGCTGTCCCTACAGGTCACAGAGTTAAGGGGGGCAGTACAGCAACAGGGACTAGCAGTGTCTAATGTGCAAGCTGGATCGACAGGAAGAGTTGCTGAGCCTAAATTTCCTTTGCCTGAAAAATTTGCTGGGGAACGAAGTAAATTTGTTTCTTTTCCTGAAGCTTGCAAACTATATTTCCGTATGCGCCCAATATCTTCAGGTAATGATGATCAGCGTGTGGGCCTGGTGTTGTCATTGTTGAGTGGGGATCCCCAAGCATGGGCGTTTTCTTTGCCATCTGATTCTGCTGCATTTGACTCTGTGGAGAGTTTTTTTTCCTGTCTTGGGAAAATCTACGATGAACCTGACAAACTGGCTCTAGCAGAATCTAAGATACGCTCTATTCGCCAGGGGGAGCGAGTTGCAGAGGATTACTGTTCTGAATTTCGTCACTGGGCGATCGATACACAATGGAATGATGCAGCATTGCGGAGTCAGTTTATACATGGGATTTCTGGAAGGGTTAAAAAAGCCCTTCTGATGTACGAGACTGGTTGTCCGCATTGATCGCTGTTTGCGTCAGGGGGAGCATGAGACACCGCCTATGGGAGAAGGTTTAGGTTCACATGAGGTTGCTGCAAGTGAGCCCACGGAGCCTATGCAAATCGCAGGGGTGTCACATGTGAAGCATCCAGTCCCTGAGCTCAGGAAGCAGGGAGCCTGTTTTTACTGTGGTAAAACGGGTCATTTTATTAACATCTGTCCTCTGCTGCCTAAGAAAAATGCAACGGCGGAAAACTTCTAAGCTCAGAGGGTGTGGAGGAGACCAGTCTGAGCTTATGTATATCCTCCATGGTGGTTTCTCAGTGCATGCTCCCTGCTAAGGTTTTTATCGCTGGCAGTGAGCTGCCAATTACTGTTTTTGTGGATAGTGGTTCAGCCACAAATCTCATTGATGAGGAGTTTGCGCGCACAGCAGGTTTTAGGATTGAAAAACTGTCTCATCCTATCCGCGTGGTCACCATCAATGCTGCTCCTCTCTCTCAGGGGGAGATTACTGAATTTGTGGCTGAGGTGAAACTCCACATTGGAGTTCTACATTCCGAGCGGGTTACATGTAAGGTGCTCAGGAATCTTCCTGCTCAGGTGGTTTTGGGTTTTCCTTGGTTGTCTATGCACAACCCGGTAATTGACTGGAAAACCAGGACATAATTCGCTGGAGCGAGTTCTGCCAGGAGAATTGCCTGGCCACATGTGTGGCTGCGGTGACTTCAAACGTTCCGGAGTCACTTCAGGATTTTGTGGATGTGTTCTCTGAGAAGCGTTGTTCAGAGTTGCCGCCACATCGTCCCTATGACTGTTCTATCAGGTTTAAACCAGGGGCCAAATTGCCTAAAAGAAGGATGTTTAACATTTCCGGTCCGGAGAGACAAGCGTTAAAAGATTACATTGCTGAAAGCTTGAGCAAAGGGCACATCAGGCCTTCATCCTCGCCTGTGGCAGCAGGGTTCTTCTTCGTGAAGAAGAAAGATGGCGGATTACGCCTGTGTTTGGATTTCAGGGAGCTGAACCAGATTACGGTTCGTGATCCATACCCTATGCCTCTGATTCCAGATTTGTTCAACCAGGTGGCAGGTGCTAAGTGGTTTACCAAGCTTGACCTCAGGGGGACGTACAACCTCATAAGAGTCCGTCAAGGTGATGAGTGGAAGACGGCTTTTAATACCCCTGAGGGTCATTTTGAAAATTTGGTGATGCCGTTTGGGTTGACTAACGCACCTGCAGTGTTCCAACATTTCATCAATGATGTGTTCTCGCATGTTTTGGAGAAATTCGTTATCGTGTACCTAGATGACATTCTCATATATTCTTGTGACCGTGAGGCTCATTTAGATCATGTCAGGCAGGTGTTACAGCTTCTCAGAGAGAATAAGCTGTATGCTAAACTTGAAAAATGTGTATTTTCTGTTCAAGAGTTGCCTTTCTTGGGTTATATTGTGTCTGCTTCTGGTTTTAAAATGGACGCCGGTGGTGCTGCGTTGGGAACGTCCTGATAACCTGAAAGCACTTCAGCGGTTCCTTGGGTTTTCTAGCTACTATAGGAAATGTATCAACGATTTTTCCATCATTGCTAAACCGCCAACTGACATGACTAAAAAGGGTACCAATTTCTCAGTTTGGCCTGAGGCTGCTGTGCGCACATTTGAATTTCTTAAGAACCGTTTTGTTTCAGTCCCCATTCTTGTGAAGCCAGACATATCTAAACCCTTTGTTGTGGAAGTCGATGCGTCTGAGGTTGGTATGGGGGCAGTACTATCTCAAGGCTCATCTTTGAGTGGTTTACATCCGTGCGCCTATTTCTCCAAGAAACTGTCGTCCGCCGAACGTAACTGCGATATCGGCAACAGGGAGTTGTTGGCAATTAAGTTGGCCTTTGAGGAATGGCGACACTTCTTGGAGAGGTTGGTACATCAGGTAACTGTTATTACCGATCATAAGAATCTGCTGTATTTGGAGTCTGCGAAGCGTCTGTCCCCCAGGCAGACTCGCTGGGCATTGTTTTTCACGTGGTTCAATTTTGTGGTCACTTACAGACCGGGGTCTAAAAACACTAAGGCGGATGCTCTGGCCAGGTGTTTTCCGGGGGGAGAACCTCGGGAAGATCCAGTACCCATCCTCCAAAAGGGTGTTGTGGTTTCGGCTCTCACTACCGAGGTTGAGGCTGAGATTGCTGAGGCTCAGGAGGAGGTACCATCTGAGCTTCCCGTCAACAAATCTTTTGTACCGCTTCATCTCCGCCTAAAGGTTTTGGCGGAGCATCATGATGCTGTCCTGGCTGGTCACCCAGGGGTTAGAGGTACCTTGGAGTTGGTGTCACGTCGGTTTTGGTGGCCCAAGATCCGACAGGACGTGGTCTCATACGTGTCAGCTTGTACCACGTGCGCTAGGGCTAAGACGCCTCGCTCCCGTCCTGTTGGCACACTACTTCCTCTTGAGGTACCTAGTAAGCCATGGACGGAAATCTCCATGGATTTCATCACTGATTTGCCCTCATCAGCTGGAAACACGGTCATCTTGGTGATTGTTGATCGGTTTTCTAAAATGTTGCACTTTGTGTCTTTGCCTGCGTTGCCTAACGCTAAGACTCTGGCCCAAGTATTTGTGCAGGAGGTGGTCAGACTTCATGGGGTTCCGTCTGACATCGTGTCTGATAGGGGTCTCAGTTTGTGGCAAAATTTTGGAGAGCGTTTTGCTTACGGCTGGGAATCAAGCTATTTCATTCTTCGGCGTTTCATCCTCAGTCAAATGGTCAGACTGAGCGTATGAACCAAAATTTGGAACAGTACTTATGCTGCTTTGTCTCTGATAACCAGGAGGAGTGGTCTACCTTTCTTCCTTTGGCTGAGTTTGCCATCAATAATCACCGCCAGGAGTCGTCTGGGGAGTCTCCGTTTTTTTGTGTTTACGGGCTACATCCTTAATTTTGTACCTTGAGTCAGAGGGGCTCTTCCGGCGTTCCGAAGGAGGACCAGTTAGGAACACAATTGTCATCAGTCTGGAGGAGAGTTAAACGGCGCCTGTTGAGTGTGGGTGCTAGGAACAAACGTGTGGCTGACAGTAGGCGTGTGCCAGGTCCGGACCTGAGTGTGGATGACTGGGTGTGGTTATCCACAAAAAACATAAGACTCAAAATACCATCCCTTAAATTGGGTCCACGGTTTATTGGTCCATTTAGGGTCACCGCCGTCATTAACCCAGTAGCATACCGATTGGAGCTCCCTACGGTGTATAAGATACACAACGTGTTCCACAGGTCTCTTCTAAAGAAGGTGGTGGGTTCTGTGGACGTGGCGCCTATGCCACCTCCAGTCTTGGTGGATGGTAATTTGGAGTTTGAAGTCTCCAAGGTGGTTGACTCTCGTGTAGTGCGTCGCACTTTACAGTACTTGGTACATTGGCGTGGTTATGGGCCTGAGAGGTCCTGGGTACCAGCCTCGGACGTTCATGCTGACCGGCTGGTCAGTTTGTTTCACTGCCGTCATCCGGACAAGCCGGGTCCTATTAGCCGTGAGGGCCCTGGGGTCCCTCGTAGAAGGTGGAGTACTGTCATGTCAGACGCTGTTCAGACCAGGTCATCCGACAGACAGCGGTAATTCCGCTTTTGACCACTATTTGCTCATTGGCGTCTGCTAGATTTTATCTAGCTGTTCCGGGGTTAATTTACCTAATCCTTGGATTGGAAGTATGGCCATGCCCACTGCCTTTAAATAGTTCTCCTGATCTTTGGGCGTCGCCGATTATAGCTTCTGTCTTGTGCGTTGTTATCTCGGTCTGGTGAGGAGAGCTGGTTGTTGGAGAATCGTTGCTGGTGGTGTATTTCCCTTTGTCTTATTTACTCCTTCCTATATTTGTATTTATTTTGCCCTGCACATTTATAGTGTATTCCTGAGTGACTGCGGCGTGGTGTATATTTTCCTTTATCCTTGTATGTGCTAACTGTGGGTATTGGGGAATAACATCTTCACTGGGTGGTGGGCGGAGGTTTCAGCCTAGGGCTGAGCTCAGGAGACAGGGTGAGGTTCGAGGCCTGGACATGCACACCTTCAGTGTAAACTCCAGGTAGAGGGTCAGTCAGGATTTCCCTAGTCTGAGGGAAACTGCAGGGGCCAGGGTTATTAGCTCTCGCTCACCTAGTCTCTCCCTGACATAAGGTGCATCACCGAGTTGTAATTAAGATTACCTCATGTGATGTGTGCTCTGCACTCGCCTCCTTGTATGATGCATGCCTTGCCCTCACCTCCTTGTGTGACGTGGGACCTGCTCTCACCTCCTTTAGTGACCTGAGCTGGCCTCCCTGTGCGACATGTGCTCTGCCCTTAGCTCCTTGTGCCATGCATTCGCCTCCATGTTTGATGCATGACCTGATCTCGTCTCCTTGCGAGACATGTTCCCCATGCTCGCCTCCTTGTGTGACATGTGCCCTACATTCGCCTCCTTGTGTGACATTTGCTCTGCGCTCACCTCTTTGTGTGATGTCTGACTTGCGCTCACTTCCTTGTGTGATGTCTGACCTGCGCTCGCCTCCTTGTATGATGTGTGACCTGCTCTCACGTCCTTGTGTGACATGTGCCCTGTGCTCTTCTCCTTGTGTGACATGTGCTCTGTGCTTGCCTCCTTGTGTGAGGTGTGACCTGTGCTTGCATCCTTGTGTGACATGTGCCCTGCACTCACCTCCTTGTGCGATGTGTGCCATGCACTCGCCTCCTTGTGTGACATATGCCATGTGCTCGCCTCCTTGTGTTACGTGTGCCCTGTGCTTGCCTCCTTGTGTGACTTGTGCCCTGCACTTGCTACTTGTGTGAGGTGTAACCTGTGCTTGACTCCTTGTGTGAGATATGCCCTGCGCTCACCTCCTTGTGTGATGTGTTCCATGCACTCACCTCCTTGTGTAAGGTGTGCCCTGTGCTCGCCTCTCTGTGTGACTTGTGCCCTGCAATTGCTCCTTATGTGATGTGTTCCCTGTGATTGCCTCATTGTGTGAGGTGTGCCCTACACTCGCATCCTTGTGTGTTGTGTTCCCTACGCTCATCTACTTGTGTGAGGTGTGCCCTGCGCTCACCTCCTTGTGTGACGTGACCTCCGCTCGCTTCCTTGTGTGACATGTGCCCTGTGCTTGCCTCCTTGTGTGACTTGTACCCTGCACTTGCTACTTGTGTGAGGTGTGACCTGCACTCGCCTCCTTGTGTGTAGTGTTCCCCGCGCTCACCTCCGTGTGTGACTTGTGTCCTGCACTTGCTACTTGTGTGAGGTGTGACCTGCGCTAGCCTCCTTGTGTGACGTGTGCCCTGCGTTCGCCTCCTTGTGTGAGCTGCGCCCTGTGTTCGCCTCCTTGTGTGTGTGCCCTGCACTCGCCTCCTTGTCTGATGTGTGCCCTGTTTACATCCTTGTCTAATGTGTGCCCTGTGTTCTCCTCATTGTGTGACGTGTGACCTGCGCTTGCCTCCTTGTGTGACATGTGCCCTACGCTCGCTTCCTTGTGTGAGGTGTGCCCTGCGCTTGCCTCCTTGTGTGACGTGTGCCCTGCGCTCACCTCCTTGTGTAACTTGTGCCCTACACTTGCTACTTGTGAGGTGTGCCCTGCGCTCACCTCCTTGTGTGTAGTGTTCCCTGCGCTCACGTCCTTGTGTGACTTGTGCCCTGCACTTGCTAATTGTGTGAGGTGTGACCTGCGCTAGCCTCCTTGTGTGACGCGTGCCCTGCGTTTGCCTCCTTGTGTGAGCTGTGCCCTGTGTTCGCCTCCTTGCGTGTGTGCCCTGCACTCGCCTCCTTGTCTAATGTGTGCCCTGTTTGCCTCCTTGTCTGATGTGTTCCCTGCGCTCACCACCTTGTGTGACGTGTGCCGTGTTCGCCTCCTTGTGTCATGTGTGCCCTGTGTTTGCCTCCTTGTGTGAGCTGTGCCCTGAGTTCGCATCCTTGTGTGACGTGTGCCCTGCATTCGCCTCCTTGTGTGATGTGTGCCCTGTGTTCGCCTCCTTGTGTGAGCTGTGCCCTGTGTTCTCATTCTTCTGTGAGCTGTGCCCTGCGTTCGCCTCCTTGTGTGAGCTGTGCCCTGCACTCGCCTCCTTGTGTGACGTGTGCTCTGTGTTCACCTCCTTGTGTGAGCTGTGCCCTGCGCTCGCCTCCTTGTGTGACATGTGCCCTGCGCTTGCCTCCTTGTGTGAGCAGTGCCCTGTGTTCGCCTCCTTGTGTGACATGTGCCCTGTGTTCGCCTCCTTGTGTGAGCTGTGCCCTGTGTTTGCCTCCTTGTGTGATGTGTGCCCTGCATTCGCCTCCTTGTGTGAGCTGTGCCGTGTTTGCCTCCTTGTGTGACATGTGCCCTGCTCTCACTTCTTTGTGTGAGCAGTGCCCTATGTTCTCCTCCGTGTGTGACATGTGCCCTGCGCTCAGCTCCTTGTGAGCTGTGCCCTGTGTTCGCCTCCTTGTGTTACTTGTGCCCTGTGTTCGCCTCCTTCTGTGACATGTGCCCTGCGCTCGCCTCCTTGTGTGAGCAGTGTCCTGTGTTCGCCTCCTTGTGTGACATGTGCCCTGTGTTTGCCTCCTTGTGCGATGTATGCCCTGTGTTCGCCTCTTTGTGTGAGCAGTGCCTTGCCCTCGCCTCCTTGTGTGAGCAGTGCCCTGTGTTCGCCTCCTTGTGTGACATGTGCCCTGTTTTCACTTCCTTGTGTGAGCAGTGCCCCGTGTTCAACTCCTTGTGTGACATGTGCCCTGCGCTCGCCTCCTTGTGTGAGCTGTGCCCTGCGTTCACCTCTTTGTGTGACATGTGCCCTGCTCTCACCTCCTTGTGTGAGCTGTGCCCTGTGTTTGCCTCCTTGTGTGACATGTGCCCTGCTCTCACTTCCTTGTGTGAGCAGTGCCCTGTGTTCAACTCCTTGTGTGACATGTGCCCTGCGCTCGCCTCCTTGTGTGAGCTGTGCCCTGTGTTCACCTCCTTGTGTGACATGTGCCCTGCTCTCACCTCCTTGTGTGAGCTGTGCCATGTGTTCGCCTCCTTGTGTGACGTGTGCCCTGTGCTCGCCTCCTTGTGTGACATGTGCCCTGTGTTCACCTCCTTGTGTGACATGTGCCCTGTGTTCGCCTCCTTGTGTGATGTGTGCCGTGTTCGCCTCCTTGTGTGAGCAGTGCCCTGCCCTCGCCTCCTTGTGTGAGCAGTGCCCTGTGTTTGCCTCCTTGTGTGACATGTGCCCTGCTCTCACTTCCTTGTGTGAGCAGTGCCCTGTGTTCGCCTCCTTGTGTGAGCTGTGCCCTGCGCTCGCCTCCTTGTGTGAGCAGTGCCCTGCCCTCGCCTCCTTGTGTGAGCAGTGCCCTGTGTTTGCCTCCTTGTGTGACATGTGCCCTGCTCTCACTTCCTTGTGTGAGCAGTGCCCTGTGTTCGCCTCCTTGTGTGACATGTGCCCTGCTCTCGCCTCCTTGTGTGAGCTGCGCCCTGTGTTCACCTCCTTGTGTGACGTGTGCCCTGTGCTCGCCTCCTTGTGTGACATGTGCCCTGTGTTCGCCTCCTTGTGTGACGTGTGCCCTGTGCTCGCCTTCTTGTGTGACGTGTGCCCTGTGTTCGCCTCCTTGTGTGATGTGTGCCCTGTGTTCTCCTCCTTGTGTGACATGTGCCCTGGCTCGCCTCCTTGTGTGAGCAGTGCCCTGTGTTCGCCTCTGTAGCATCCACACGGTGTAAGGAATTTAAGAGAGAGTAAGCTTTAACTGTATTTTATTCTTCTCTTTTCCTCCAGCACACAGCATAACATTTTCTCCTCAGGCTATAACTGAAACTATACTCAACTCCTGCCTTCACTTTCTTAAATAGATCTAATTCTTATTCATTACATCATCCCCCTTTTTATATATATATATATATATATATATATATATATATATATATATATATATATATATATATATTAACAACCTAAAGCAAATATTGACAATGCAACAACACGAAAATGTCCAACAAAACCCATATGTCTGTATTGTCTTATTCCCCCTTTTTTAATATTATATCTCTTCAATAAGTCTCGATGGAGCCCTTCTTTCCCGTGTAGGGTAATGTCTGGGTTCATTGGGGGTGTCCAGTGCTGACAGATCAGTCACCTCTTGTTGGTCCTCTCCACTGTCGGGTATCAAATCTTCCACTGGTGGGAGTTCAGTACCATTGTTCTGCGATATGATTTTAAAATGTGAGGAATTTCGAGTGATGGAGTGTCCGTCTCGTTCAGCCGTGACCATATTGCCTTTTCTCTCAGTAATATTATGTTTTGCAGGACTATATACAGCTGAGGTTTTGTTGGCTGATTTTTGACGCACAACAACCATATCACCTCTTTTGATGGCACATGGCTGTGCCCCTCACCTTCTGTCTGCATTTCATGGCTTGCTTGTTAAAGCAACCTGCTGATCGCACTGAAGAGTCATTTGGTAAGGGATGGCTGGTCACATCAGGGATCCGTGTGCGAAGAGTTTTGCTGAACATTAGATGAGATGGAGCAGCATTAGTGGTGGAATGCGGCGTGTTGCGGTAATTGCGCAGGAATTTGTATAGTGACTGTTTCAGTGGGGTGTGCTCCAGGCTAGCTGCCTTGATTCGTTTCCCCATGGTGCGCATGAAACGTTCTACAATTCTATTAGCTTGCGGCCAGCAAGGAGTGATTTTTCTGTGGCTGAACCCCAAGTATTCAGAAAACTGTGCAAACACATGTCCATTGAATGGAGATCCATTATCTGTTTTGACCACTCTCGGAATGCCATATGCAGAGAATATGTCGTCCAGCTCTGGTATGACACTATTAGCAGATGTAGAAGAGATGAATGAAATGACAGGGTATCTAGAATATTCATCAATTGTTACTAGAATGTATTGGCCATTTGGTAATGGTCCATATATGTCGACTGCCACTTCCTCCCATACAGCAGTGGGTAGCGGAGACATTTGTAATGGCTCTAGAGTTGATGATGGAGTAATTAATTGACAAGTGGAGCAATGTCTAATCTTCTCTTCCACCAATTTATCCATATTTGGGAACCACACTTTTTCTCTGAGTAACTTTTTTGTGCCAACAATTCCTAGATGACCTTCGTGTGCTATCTGTATGACTAGGTTGCGCAAGGCCTTAGGTACAACCAGTTTGGTACCGCGAAGGATGAGTTTGTCTTCAGTGACTGATAATTCCTCATGTACATTTGAAAATAGTTTTAACTCCTTCAGATCAATCCCATCTTCAGGACATTTTTTCTTTTGAATTTCATGCCACCTTCTATTTTGGATAATTTGTATTAAGGCACAGAGTGTCTTGTCACTTGTTGTTGTATTCACAAACTGATCAACAGAAAGTGCTTTTGGCACGGCGTGAGCTGCAACAAAGTGGATGTATTCTTCAATGGAGGAATGCACAGGTAAATCATCATCCGTAGGATGTCTTGAGAGGTAATCAGCCGGATTGCTGTATTTTCCAGTTTTGTGAACAATTTTGTAATTGTAGTCCTGTAGACGTAGACCCCCATCGTTCAATCCGTGCCGGCATTTTAGCTCTGGGATTTCCAAAAATTGTAAGGAGAGCTTGATGATCTGTGACAATAGTGAAGGGAGCTCCATAGAGAAATAAGTGAAAGTGTTCACATCCCCAGACGACTGCCAAGCTTTCTTTTTCATATTGCGAATACTTTCTTTCAGTGCTTGTTAAGCTTTTACTTGCATAAGAAATGATGTGGGGACTTTGACTGTCATCCTTGTATTGTGCTAAAATTGCACCCAGTCCCACGGGACTGGCGTCCACAATCAGTTCGGTTCGAAGAGCTGGATCAAAATAGGCCATGGTGGTTGTTGAGCAGAGTTCGTTTTTAATTGTTTCAAAAGAGGCCTGACAGTCTTGGGACCATTGAAAAACGCAATTTTGTTTCGTAAGTTCCCTTAATGGAGTGCTGATTGTCGAAAAATTTGGAATATATCTAGCACAGTAGCTTGCCATTCCAAGAAAAGAGTGCACTTCACTGGCATCCTGTGGAATTGAAGCTGCTCTGATGGATTCCACTTTCTTGGGATCAGGTCGTACTCCTTCTGCCGAGAAAATGTGACCATAGAACTCCAATGAATTTTTATCAAAGTCGCATTTTTCTTTGTTTAAGGTAAGTCCAGCAGAGAGCAGACATTCAAAGATAGCATATAGAGCACGATTATGCTCAGCTTGAGTTTTCCCAAAAACCAGTATGTCATCACTGTAATTAAAGGCATTGGGAATATGTTGAATGACGCTCCTTATCGTATCTTGAAAAATTTCCACTGCTGAGCAGACCCCAAACGTCAATCTTTTGTATCTTCTGAGACCCACATGGGTGGAAAATGTTGTTAAGTATCTGGATTCTGGGCTCAATTCTAGTTGATGATAGCCCTTATTGAGGTCGAGCTTTGGAAAAACGGTTGCTCCATTTAATAAATGAATAATATCATCAATTGTGGGTGAAATGTGTCTTTCCCTTTGAATAGCAGTGTTGGGCAGGCGCATGTCAACACACAGTCTCACCTGCTCTGGAGTCTTTGGTTTTGGTGGAGAGACCCACGGAGAGGGACCAGAAACAGTTTCTATGACATCATCATCCATGAGTAATTAGAGTTCCTTTTCTACCTTCTTTCTTAGGTGAAATGGAATACGCCTGTGAGCCTGGGCTACTGGACGAACACTGTCATCCACATGAAGATGCCCTTGAGAGTCCACTAAATAGGGAGGGAAAACTGTTCACCAGGGCTTGTACATCCAGGTCCGCAGGGTCGGTTATGGTATGAACAATCTGGATGAGTCCTAGCTTCAAGGCAGTGTGATAGCTGAGAAGAAGACAGCCTCCTGATCCTTGTAATGTCTGAAAAGTGGTTTTCTGCCTATTTTCTTTATAGCTAAGTTCAGCATCAAATTGTCCCATTGTAACTAGAGGTGTTTTAGATCCATATGGACAGATTTTCGTCTGCACTTGCTGTAAGACTGGCTTTGTTTTCAGCTGTTCATAAGTATTGCTGTCTATGATATCCACCGAAGCTCCTGTATCTATTGTAAAGGTGACATCCGTGTGTAATACATGGAGGCTGCACTGAGCCAGGGACAGAAGTCGTGAACACATAGTTCTCAGCCACAGACAGTTCTTCTAGATCCTGATTTACCATTTTTATATTTGCAGGCTTTGTCATTGGCAGAGGAGACTTGTTGACAACTGCACAATGGTTCCCTTTTCCACATTTACTGCAGGTTTGTCCTATAGCGGGACATTTGCTCATGTGGTGAGGGAAATCGTGTCCACGTCTATAACATTTCTTCTGTTGCGGGGCTTGCTTGCCTTGTGCACTGTTATGTTTGAGATTATGCACATGTAAATTATCCCCACTCTCCACTGCACTTGCCTGATGATCTGCTATCTCTATAGCACGGGCCATCTTGAGTAAATCCTGCAGAGAGAGATCCTGCTGCAGAGAGAGATCCTGCTGCAGAGAGAGATCCTGCTGCAGAGAGAGATCCTGCTGCAGAGAGAGATCCTGCTGCCGAGCTTTACGCCTTATGTTATTAGACGAGCAGGTGACCATTACTTGAGTTAGGATTTCATCATCTACGTCAGTAAATGCACACCCGGGTGACATAGGTGTCTATGGATTCTTCTGGAAGCTGCTTAGCAATCCTGAACTTGTATCTTTCATAGCTGATGTTTAGGGTTGAAGTAGTCAGTGAGAGCTTTGGAGCAGTTGCTGTACGTGTCTGTCTCTGCTGCTGGTAATGTGCTGTATATGTCCTAGACTCCTGTGCCCGCACAATGCAGGAACACGGCTCGCTTTCTTTTATCATCCTTTATATCTATTGCTTCCAGGAAATTCTCAAACCGATTTAGCCATTTTCTCCAGTTATGAGAGAGATTAGTAACATCAGTCATATCAAACTGTGGGAACGTGTGCAAGTATTCAGCCATGATGGAGTCTCTCAGTGGTGCTGGCGTGTAAAGTGGTAAAGCAGGGGTCAGTACTCACAGCAGCAGGTGATTGCATCCCATCCTCGTCACCAGTTGTAGCATCCACACGGTGTAAGGAATGTAAGAGAGAGTAAGCTTTAACTGTATTTTATTCGTCTCCTCTTCTCCTCCAGCACACAGCATAACAGCAGCATAACATTTCCTCCTCAGGCTAGAACTGAAACTGAAACTAAACTCAACTCCCGCCCTTACTTTCTTAAAGAGACAGGTCTAATTCTTATACATTACAGTAACTAGTCAAGTGTATGTAAATCTTAAATGAATATGCTAATATGTGCTAAACAATACATCATAGGATATTCTCATTCCTATAATGATGCCGCCAAAGCATTCAGAGACCAAAAGACAAAACATAGGACACGTTTGACTGGTCAGAAAAAAAAATTTGCAGACAAAGTTCAAAATTCTACATTGCATTGGTCCAAGAAGCCCAACAGGCATTAGGACCTCCAACCAAACAAGCAGGAGTAGGAAAATGTGAAGGTGTTTCCCAAGGAGAACTTCCAGAATATTAAGATGGCCAAGGCAAGTGTTCAGGAGGCGGAGGTGTAACAGCAGGAGATAGAGGCAGTGCGTCCATACTGGCAGAGAGGTTGCGCACCCCCTGGACATCCTCCTGTTGGCTCACAGCACGTTACATAACCACTCCGAATAACTCCTCCACATCTAATGGTGTTTAGATTGTTGCACCTAATGAATCCATGGTCTGAGTATTTTGTTGAACCTGGGTGAGGTGGATTCTCTAAACCACAGGTCAGGGTGAATAGCCAGAGGTGATGGTGCAGCAGAACGGATCTTGATGGATTGCAGGTGGATTAGCAAGGAGACCAGGGTACGCAGGATAGCAGACAGGAACCAGATGAAGCAGTGGCATGTATTAATAAATGTAGATATATAGGAAATCAGAACTTGCAGCAGAGTTATAGTCAATAGCAGATATCAGGAACTTGACCCAGGTAAATGGTTAACCACAGGGCAGAAGTTAAGTATCGGCAAACTTGCTTGGAGAGATGTGCATCAACTTTCAGATCAGGAATTCTTGATTGCAGAGTTGTAGGTGTGGACTCCATTTAGGTAAACTGGACTGAGCCTGGAAATAAAGCTGCAGGAGAACAGAAGTCAGGAGGAACATAGAAGATAATTAGATGCTTGGCTGGAGCTGAGCCAGGCGGAATATGAAGCAAACTCCTGAGAAACAAGTGAAGGCTGGGACCAATGCTTTGTAACTACCCAGGCACAGTCTTACCCGGCCATGGGAGATTACAGTAATCCAGCATGAGCTAGCCTAGAGTGAGCCAGCCATGGGGGAAGACCTAGAGCTGGGGCAGGTGTGAGGAGCAGGGACTTCTGCTGTGTGTGGAGAGGACAGGATAATGGCCTCACTGCTGGCTGCCATTCTGTGGAAACAAGTAGGGTGTCAGTATATATATGTCCCCCCATGCCAGGAATGTCACATGTGAACTGGAGCCGAAGCTTCCTACAACCCTGGTGTGAGGTTCTGCAGAAGCCAGCTTGCAGGGTGGGATAGTCTGCAGCTAGTTAGAGGACACCACATGGCTGACTGCAGTCATGTTCTGCCTGTTCCTTCTCTGCTAAGTTGTGAAGAACTGGGGGTGGGGGACGTCAAAGGACCAAGGTATATTTGGGATCTGGAAACGTGTCTGCCATTTGGGAACAAAAGGAATGAAATGTAATACAGAGTCAAGGACGAGGACACTCAGTAACCGGAAACTCCAGCTGCCCTGCCAGAATGGTATGAAGGGCCAGGAAAAGAAAGTGCTCCCCCGATAACAGTATATCATGTCATGGTGATGCCTCACATTATATCATCACTATGTGACATCATACTGACATGACATTATTATATTATTGTGTGATATCACAGTGCTCTGTAACAGCAGAGCATCACTATACGACATCATAGTGACCTCACACATTATTATATCACTATACGACATCATAGTGACCACACATATTATTATATCACTATATGATATCATAGTGACCTCACACATTATTATATCACTATACGACATCATAGTGACCTCACACATTATTATATCACTATATGACATCACAGTGACCTCACATATTATTATATCACTGTACTACATCATAGTGACCTCACACGTTATTATATCACTATACGACATCATAGTGACCTCACACATTATTATATCACTATACGACATCATAGTGACCTCACACATTATTATATCACTATACGACATCATAGTGACCTCACACATTATTATATCACTATACGACATTATAGTGACCTCACACATTATTATATCACTATATGACATCATAGTGACCTCACACATTATTATATCACTATACGACATTATAGTGACCTCACACATTATTATATCACTATACGACATCATAGTGACCTCACACATTATTATATCACTATACGACATTATAGTGACCTCACACATTATTATATCACTATACGACATCATAGTGACCTCACACATTATTATATCACTATACGACAATCACAGTGACCTCACACATTATTATATCACTATACGACATCATAGTGACCTCACACATTATTATATCACTATACGACAATCACAGTGACCTCACACGTTATTATATCACTATACGACATCATAGTGACCTCACACATTATTATATCACTATACGACATCATAGTGACCTCACACATTATTATATCACTATACGACATCATAGTGACCTCACACATTATTATATCACTATACGACATCATAGTGACCTCACACATTATTATATCACTATACGACATCATAGTGACCTCACACATTATTATATCACTATACGACATCATAGTGACCTCACACATTATTATATCACTATATGACATCATAGTGACCTCACACATTATTATATCACTATACGACATTATAGTGACCTCACACATTATTATATCACTATACGACATCATAGTGACCTCACACATTATTATATCACTATACGACATTATAGTGACCTCACACATTATTATATCACTATACGACATCATAGTGACCTCACACATTATTATATCACTATATGACATCATAGTGACCTCACATATTATTATATCACTATATGACATCATAGTGACCTCACACATTATTATATCACTATATGACATCTTAGTGACCTCACATATTATTATATTACTATATGACATCATAGTGACCTCACACATTATTATATCACTATATGATATCATAGTGACTTCACATATTATATCACTATACGACATCATAGTGACCTCACACATTATTATATTACTATATGACATCATAGTGACCTCACATATTATTATATCACTATATGACATCATAGTGACCTCACATATTATTATATCACTATATGACATCTTAGTGACCTCACACATTATTATATCACTATATGACATCATAGTGACCTCACACATTATTATATCACTATATGACATCATAGTGTCCTCACACATTATTATATCACTATACGACATCATAGTGACCTCACACATTATTATATCACTATATGACATCATAGTGACCTCACACGTTATTATATCACTATATGACATCATAGTGACCTCACATATTATTATATCACTATGGCATCATAGTGACCTCACTCATTAATATATCACTATATGACATCATAGTGACCTCACACATTATTATATCACTATATGACATCATAGTGACCTCACACATTATTATATCACTATATGACATCATAGTGACCTCACACATTATTATATCACTATACGACATCATAGTGACCTCACACATTATTATATCACTATATGACATCATAGTGTCCTCACACATTATTATATCACTATATGACATCATAGTGACCTCACACATTATTATATCACTATATGACATCATAGTGACCTCACACATTATTATATCACTATACGACATCATAGTGACCTCACACATTATTATATCACTATACGACATCATAGTGACCTCACACATTATTATATCACTATATGACATCATAGTGATCTCACACATTATTATATCACTATATGACATCATAGTGACCTCACACATTATTATATCACTATGACATCATAGTGACCTCACACATTATTATATCACTATACGACATCATAGTGACCTCACACATTATTATATTACTATATGACATCATAGTGACCTCACACATTATTATATCACTATATGACATCATAGTGACCTCACACATTATTATATCACTATACGACATCATAGTGACCTCACACATTATTATATCACTATATGACATCATAGTGACCTCACACATTATTATATCACTATACGACATCATAGTGACCTCACACATTATTATATCACTATATGACATCATAGTGACCTCACACATTATTATATCACTATACGACATCATAGTGACCTCACACATTATTACATAGTTACATAGTTATTAACCCCTTCCCGACCTTTGACGCCACGTAGGCGTCATGAAAGTCGGTGCCAATCCGACCCATGACGCCTATGTGGCGTCATGGAATGATCGCGTCCCTGCAGATCGGGTGAAAGGGTTAACTCCAATTTCACCCGATCTGCAGGGACAGGGGGAGTGGTGCTTCAGCCCAGGGGGGGTGGCTTCACCCCCCCGTGGCTACGATCGCTCTGATTGGCTGTTGAAAGTGAAACTGCCAATAAGAGCGATTTGTAATATTTCACCTAAAAAACTGGTGAAATATTACAATCCAGCCATGGCCGATGCTGCAATATCATCGGCCATGGCTGGAAACACTTATGTGACCCCCCCCACCCCACCGATCGCCCCCCCAAGCCACCGATCTGTGCTCCGCTCCCCTCCGTCTTGTGCTCCGCTCCCCCGTCCTCCTGTCCGCTCCCCCCGTGCTCCTATGCGACCCCCCCGTGCTCCAACGCCCCCCTCCGTGCCCCGATCTCCCCCCCCTTATACTTACCGAGGCTCCCGGTGTCTTTCCGTCTTCTCCATGGGCGCCGCCATCTTCCAAAAAGGCGGGCGCATGCGCAGTGCGCCCGCTGAATCTGTCGGCCGGCAGATTCATTACAAGTACATTTTGATCGCTGTGGTAGGTTCTATCACAGCGAACAAAATAAAAAAATAATAAATAAACCCCCCCTTTATCACCCCCATAGGTAGGGACAATAATAAAATAAAGAAAATATTTTTTTTCTTTTCCCACTAGGGTTAGGGTTAGAACTAGGGTTAGAACTAGGGGTAGGGTTAGGGGTAGGGTTAGGGGTAGGGTTAGGGTTATGGCATGTGCACACAGTGCGGATTTGGCTGCGGATCTGCAGCGGATTGGCCGGCGGATCCGCAGCGGATTGGCCGCTGCGAATTCGTAGCAGTTTTCCATCAGGTTTACAGTACCATGTACACCTATAGAAAACCAAATCCGCTGTGCCCATGGTGCGGAAAATTCCGTGCAGAAACACTGCGTTGTATTTTCCGCAGCATGTCAATTCTTTGTGCGGATTCCGTAGCGTTTTACACCTGTTCCTCAATAGGAATCCGCAGGTGAAATCCGCACAAAAAAACACTGGAAATCCGCTGTAAATCCGCAGTTAAAACGCAGTGCCTTTTACCTGCAGATTTTTAAAAAATCGTGCGGAAAAATCTCACACGAATCCGCAACGTGTGCACATAGCCTTAGGGTTAGGGTTGGAATTACAGTTAGGGTTGGAATTAGGGCTAGGGTTGGAAATAGGGTTAAGATTAGGCTTGTGGTTAGGGTTACGGATAGGGTTAGGGGTGTGTTGGGGTTACAGTTGTGGTTAGGGTTGGGATTAGGGATAGCATTAGGGTTAGGGTTGGAATTAGGGTTACGGGTGTGTTGGGGTTAGGGTTGTGGTTATGGGTGTGTTGGGGTTAGGGTTGTGATTAGGGTTATGGCTACAGTTGGGATTAGGATTAGGGGTGTGTTGGGATTAGTGTTGAAGTTAGAATTGAGGGGTTTCCACTGTTTAGGCACATCAGGGGTCTTCAAACGCAACCATTGATTCCAGCCAATCTTGCGTTCAAAAAGTCAAATGGTGCTCCCTCCCTTCCAAGCCCCGACGTGCGCCCAAACAGTGGTTTACCCCCATATATGGGGTACCAGCGTACTCAGGACAAACTGGGCAACAACTGTTGGGGTCCAATTTCTCCTGTTACCCTTGCAAAAATAAAAAATTACTTGCTAAAACATAATTTTTGAGGAAAGAACAATTATTTTTTATTTTCACGGCTCTGCGTTATAAACTTCTGTGAAGCACTTGGGTGTTGTGATCCGCTTTTTGGCTCCCCTGGTGGTGGCTGGTGGTACTGGAGGCTTGTGTGTGCTTTTCTGCCTCAGCTCACCTGCTTCCATCAGTTTTGGGAGTTCCCTATTTAGCCTTGCTCTCCAGTCACTTCCTTGCCGGTCATCATTGTAACCTGAGTCATTCAGTTGCATGTTCCTGCTACTAGTCTGCTGATCAGCTAAGTGGACTCTTGTCCTTATTGTTTTGTTTTTCTTGTCCAGTTTTCAGTTTTGTCATTTCCTGTTACTGGAAGCTCTTGTGGACTGAAATTGCCACTCCTGTGTCATGAGTTGACACAGGAGTCTTAAAGTAATTTCAGGATGGGTTTTTTGAAAGGGTTTTTCAGCTGACCGTGAAGTCCTCTTTTGTATCCTTCCTCTATCTAGTAAGTGGACCTCGCTTTGCTAAATCTACCTTCATACTGTGTATGTCTTTTCCTCTGAACTCACCGTTAATATACGTGGGGGCTACTATCATCTTTGGGGAATTTCTCTAGAGGTAAGCCAGGTCTGTTCCTTCCTCTTCCAGGCGTAGTTAGTTCTCCGGCTGGCGCATGGCATCTAGGCAGCCGTAGGAATGCTTCCTGGCTACTGTTAGTTGTGTGGTAGATTTAGGTCATGGTCAGCTTGAGTTTCCATCACCCGAGAGCTAGTCTGTTATTTTTGTGTTTCTGATGTTCCCATGCCATTGGGGAATCATGACAGTATGACCGGCCGCTGTTAAAGTAATTTGCAGAAGAAAGGAGAGTAAAAGAAGTCTGTAGATTTTTTTTTTTTTTTTCCCTCTCATGTTTGCTACTTAGTTGGCTCAGTTGTATTTCAGCTTTAATTACAGCCTTTGCCTTTCTCTCCTTCTAATCCTTGAATGGCTCTGATCTCTCCGGTTTAAGGATGGACCCTCAGAGTTTGGCTGAAGGTTTAAATAATCTTCCTACGAAGGTTCAGAATTTACAAGATTATGTTATACGTACTCCTATTTCTGAACCTAAGATTCCTACACCGGAGGTATTTTCCGGAGATAGATCTCGGTTTCGGAATTTCAAATGTAATTGTAAATTATTCCTTTCTCTCAGACCTCACTCCTCTGGAGATCCTGTTCAGCAGGTTAAGATTGTGATTTCTTTGCTGCGAGGTGACCCTCAAAATTGGGCATTTTCATTGACACCAGGGGATCCTGCGTTGCTCAATGTGGATGCGTTTTTTCTGGCTTTAGGGTTGCTGTATGAGGAACCTAATTTGGAGATTCAAGCTGAAAAAGCTGTAATAGCCCTGTCTCAAGGGCAAGATGAAGCTGAGATATACTGCCAAAAATTTCGTAAATGGTCTGTGCTTACTCAGTGGAATGAGTGTGCCCTAGCGGCAAATTTCAGAGAGGGCCTTTCTGATGCCGTTAAGGATGTCATGGTGGGGTTTCCTACGCCCACAGGTCTGAATGAGTCCATGACAATGGCGATTCAGATTGATCGGCGTTTGCGGGAGCGCAAACCCGTGCACCATTTGGCGGTATCTTCTGAAGGGACGCCAGAGAAAATGCAATGTGACAGAATTCTGTCAAGAAGCGAGCGGCAGGATTATAGGCGCAAAAATGGCTTGTGCTTCTACTGTGGTGATTCCGCGCATGTTATATCAGCATGCTCTAAACGTACTAGGAAGGTTGACAAGTCTGTTTCTATTGGCACTTTACAGTCTAAATTTCTTCTGTCTGTAACTCTGATTTGTTCATTATCAGTTATTACCGTGGATGCCTATGTGGACTCTGGCGCCGCTCTGAGTCTCATGGATTGGTCCTTCGCCAGGCGCTGTGGGTTTGATTTAGAGCCTCTGGAAGTCCCTATACCTCTGAAGGGTATTGATTCTACACCTCTGGCTTGTATCATCAACCTATAATAAATTGCACAATAAGACCTCAAAATATAATTAATAAACAACTTTATTGAATAAGAACAAACAGCAAAAGGACAGAAATGATGGTGGTAAGTACCAATGGTCAGGCACCATGCACCTGAGGTAATACAAGTAATGAATGTTACAAATGCCTCTTACAAAGCCCTCCCATCAAACAATACACTGTTACGCCCAGTGGCCTGATAGTACACAAAGGGAGGCAAAATTAACATATACTGAGACACAATATAAATCACATATAACAATTACCTCAGGTATAATGGCGCCAGGAACCCCTACGCACGTTTCGGCCGTATAGGCCTTCTTCCGGGGGAGTGGCTACATTAGAACTGAAACCTGCTTATAAAGTACCGTCATCCTATCACATATACTAAAAATACCGCGTCATATGGTCGCCATCCACAGCCGGCGCATGCGCAGTCCGCCGCCAGAAGGTCCCAGTCGCCCGAGGCGTCATCAGATAGCGACGCTCACGTGAGTACCCAGCTGAGCAGGCACGTGAGCGCAGCATCCGATAGAGACACCAATGAGCGACCTCAAGCCCCATGACGTAGGACGCGCACGCGCACAGGAGGAGACCACATACGGGATTACAGCCCTCTCAATTACAGGTATATAACTATTCTACCCTGAATCCCATAAAGAAGATCGGACAGAAGTACCCTCTACAATAAGAATAAATAGTGCATTTAAATATACAAAATATATATGAACTATTCAGTATTACAACCAGTAAAGTACACTGTGATAAATTATACAAACCAAAAATACAAACATATTCTCATAAAATATACTTATTACAGAATAAATAACAAGGACACGCCGACAGAACATTTTAAAATCAACGCATGTCCATTATACAAAAGTGCACTAATAAATACATATTATATAGAAAGTGCCAACATTTTAAAGTGCATCATATAGAAATCCACCCCTATATCCAATTTATTTCATAAACCTGAACAAAAAACAATATATATATATATACTATACAGTGCTAAAGTGCATAACTTGAAGAGTACGTCTTCCATTTGTCCGAATCACTTCATATTCATACGGGGAACAGTATATAGAGAGGGCTGAAAAGTAACAAAATCAAGTTAAAATCAAGCTAAAACCGCACATTTAAAATCCAATAAACCACACACATTTAAAAAAAAAAGAAGCAATCATTATTATAGAAAAGGTGCAAAGCTCAAAGTTTCGTTTAACCCGTCTGGTTTCAGAGTCCGAAGTTCCCAAATCCAGCGGGATTCTTTCTGGGCCAGAATTTTACTCACATTCCCGCCCCGCGGATTCAGAGGGATACAATCGATCCCCTTAACCCGCAGAAAGGAGGGATCACTTGCATGGAATTGTTTAAAATGTCTAGGAATGCTTTTCAACAATTCCAAATTCTTCTCTTCCTTACCAGCAAGGATATCCCTCACATGCTCTCTAACGCGGATTTTTAAGGCTCTTGTGGTTAGTCCCACATAAATTTTTACACATGTACAGTACGCATAATACACCACCGCTGTAGTAGTGCACGTTATTGTATGCGTAATTTTGAAATTACGTCCATCAGAGGACATAAATTCAGTTGCTGTATCCATATTGGGACACGCCACACACCTCCCACAGGGTTTACACCCCCATGGTGGCCTTAACTGTTGCCTATGTGGCCCAAATAATGGGCGTTCTTTCGGGACATATAGACTCCTCACTAGAATATCCCTCAAACTCTTAGATCTTCTTGCAGTGAGTGAGGGTTTCTGCGATAAATACTGTCTGAGCACCGGATCCGCAAGCAAAACAGACCAATGTTTAGCTACACTTTCAGACAATTTATCCCATTGGGAATTGTAAGTTGTCACAAACCTTACCTGATTAGTTGCAGCTTTTTTAGTCGAAGAGTACAGGAGATGTTCACGTTCCATATTTCTAGCTCGGTTATATGCTCTTTTTATACTCCTACGACTATAACCCCTCTCCAGGAATCTTTCCTTCATTTCCAGTGCACGGTTTTCGAAATCCTCCATAGTAGAGCAGATTCTTCTAATCCGAAGAAATTGGCCATATGGTACTGCATTAATTACATGAGACGGGTGTGAGGAGCTGGCATGTAAAACTGAATTAACAGCAGTATCCTTACGGAAGGCATCGGAGACCAACAGACCACTGGAATCCCTCTTCACCAAAACATCGAGGAATTCGACCTGCTCAAAGCTATGCTTGTATGTTAAATGAATATTGTATTCATTCCTGTTCAAATTCTGAAAAAAAGAATCCAACTCAACCTGTGTACCACGCCAGATCAGAAAAATGTCATCGATGTAGCGGGTCCAAAATATGACCCGCTCCATCGATGTACCCTGATCCGACGTGAATAGCTCCCTCTCCCACAGCCCCAGGAACACATTTGCATACGAGGGTGCACATGCCGCCCCCATCGCAGTGCCCTGGAGCTGTAGGTAGAGGGACCCATTAAAAATAAAAAAATTGTGAGTCAACAGAAACCGTAACAAACAAGCCAGGAACTCGATCTCTTCCCCCGAAAAATTGGTCATATTAAGGAATGCAGTGACTGCCCTCAAGCCATCTTGGTGACGAATATTTGTATAAAGCGACTCGACGTCGCACGTCACCAACAACATATCCTCCTCAATATACACTGAATCTATTTTCTTCAAAAAATCTGAAGTGTCTCGGGTAAAAGAGGGGATTGTTTCAACCAATGGCTTGAGGAACATATCTATATATCTCCCGATGCCCTCCGTAAGTCCCCCCACCCCGGAGATAATAGGCCTACCGGGAGGGTTTTTCTGGTTTTTGTGCACCTTAGGCAGTAAATATAGGGTAGGAATGCGTGGGTCCTTAACCAAAAGACTGTCCCTCACCTCCATGGTAATTATCCCCCTTTCTTCTGCCTTGCACAAAATTTTACGTAGTTCCTCTTTATACGAGACAAGAGGGTTGAATGTTAGTTTTTTATAACACTCCGAGTTCCTCAACATCCGATATACCTCTGTCTCGTATAAATTGGTAGGCCAGACAACCACATTACCGCCCTTATCCGCAGGTTTTATAAGAACATCCTTCAAATTGCTTATTTTACACATTGATGTTCCTTTTTAGATAAATTATCATGCCAAACAATTGGTGGAATCCCTTCAAGTTCCTTTGTCACTAAATGAATAAAAATCTCCACATTCGGACAGAGTGACAAAGGAGGGAATTTTTTAGACTTTTGGCGAAGGGACGGTGGTACCTTACCCAAGGAAGGGTTAACATGTTCCTCTGCCAGCTCCTCCAACGTTCTCAATGCAGCTTGTTCCTCAGGAAGAGGGAATAATTTCTGAATCTCTTCACTATGGTACCATTTCTTAAATAATAACGATCTCCCAAAAACGTGCAGATCCTTTATCACCGTAAAGGTATCAAGCCGCGTGCTAGGTGAGAAAGTCAAGCCTTTAGATAAAACAGATAATTCCTCATCACTAAGCTTATAATTGGATAAATTAATTACCTTTAATGTGTCATTCCTAGAGGTGGATGCCTGCGGACGTTTATTAGTATCCGCTTTTTGCTCTTTTTTCCTTTTATTATTCCCAAATCTTGTCTGAACAGAGTATTGGGTCACATCAGATCTCCCTCCAGAGGAAGCAATAGATGACACTGATGAGGTTCTTCTAATATGGCTTCCAGAGCCCTTACGTCTCCATCTGTACATAGTACCTTGTTGGAAATCTATGTTGTCACGTGATAATTTCTTAGTCTGCACTGTTTTTATTTGTGCTTCCCATTCATCTGAATTTTTATCCATGTTAAGATTAAAACTGGACAGGGATTCAGCAGATATCAACTTCTTTAGATTGCTGTATAATTCATCAATCTCAACCTCAATAGCCATCACAGATTTTTTGTTAAGTTCAACTAACAACTCCATAAACTGGAAGGATGATTTAGTACATATATCCTCCCATTTAGTAATGAAATCTTCATCCTGCACTGGAAATGAAGGGAATACCTGGATTCTAAGTCCCCTAGGGATCAATTTCTTCTTTAAATAATTCTCAAGAAATGCTCTGTTCCACCACAGCTTGGTCCGTTTGTGTACCAGACGTTTCAAATGAGCTTCCAGATTTTTAACCTCTTCATTGTTATTGCTTGCAACATTAGTACCCTCACCATCAAAGACCGAAGCAGCTTGTACCTGCCAGGTCATGTCTCGATTTTTATAGTCCATTGTCTGTCAAAAAATCTGTGAAAAATACACAGCACAATTACAATTACCAAAAAGACAAACAACACACAGGGTATATCAACACCTGTGTCCGTAAGGAAACAATTATACCTACGGTCCCGTACAAAAAAACATTATCAACCTATAATAAATTGCACAATAAGACCTCAAAATATAATTAATAAACAACTTTATTGAATAAGAACAAACAGCAAAAGGACAGAAATGATGGTGGTAAGTACCAATGGTCAGGCACCATGCACCTGAGGTAATACAAGTAATGAATGTTACAAATGCCTCTTACAAAGCCCTCCCATCAAACAATACACTGTTACGCCCAGTGGCCTGATAGTACACAAAGGGAGGCAAAATTAACATATACTGAGACACAATATAAATCACATATAACAATTACCTCAGGTATAATGGCGCCAGGAACCCCTACGCACGTTTCGGCCGTATAGGCCTTCTTCCGGGGGAGTGGCTACATTAGAACTGAAACCTGCTTATAAAGTACCGTCATCCTATCACATATACTAAAAATACCGCGTCATATGGTCGCCATCCACAGCCGGCGCATGCGCAGTCCGCCGCCAGAAGGTCCCAGTCGCCCGAGGCGTCATCAGATAGCGACGCTCACGTGAGTACCTCTGGCTTGTAATAGACCACAGTTCTGGACGCAAGTGACTATGCGTATGACTCCAGACCATCAGGAGATGATTCGCTTCCTCGTGTTGTATAATTTACATGATGTTTTAGTGCTTGGATTACCATGGTTACAATCTCATAACCCAGTACTGGACTGGAAAACTATGTCTGTGTTAAGCTGGGGATGTCGGGGGGCTCATGGGGACGTACCTTGGGTTTCTATCTCGTCATCTATTCCCTCTGAGGTTCCGGCATTTTTGTCGGATTTTGGGGATATTTTTGAAGAGCCTAAAATTGGTTCTCTCCCTCCCCACAGAGAGTGTGATTGCGCCATAGATCTGATTCCAGGCAGTAAATTTCCAAAGGGTCGTTTGTTTAACCTATCTGTACCTGAGCATGCTGCCATGCGAGAGTATGTTAAGGAGTCCCTGGAAAAGGGACATATTCGTCCTTCTTCATCACCTTTAGGAGCTGGGTTTTTCTTTGTCTCTAAAAAGGATGGCTCGCTGAGGCCTTGTATTGATTATCGACTCCTGAATAAAATTACTGTCAAATATCAGTATCCGTTGCCGCTGCTTACTGATTTGTTTGCTCGCATAAGGGGGGCTAAGTGGTTCTCCAAGATTGATCTCCGTGGGGCGTATAATTTGGTGCGAATTAAGCAAGGGGATGAGTGGAAAACCGCATTTAATACGCCTGAGGGCCACTTTGAGTATTTAGTAATGCCTTTCGGCCTTTCTAATGCGCCTTCAGTTTTTCAGTCCTTTATGCATGATATTTTCCGTGAATATCTGGATAAATTTATGATTGTGTATTTGGACGATATTTTGATTTTTTCTGAGGACTGGGAGTCTCATGTTCAGCAGGTCAGGAGGGTTTTTCAGGTCTTGCGGGAGAATTCTCTGTGTGTAAAGGGTTCTAAGTGTGTTTTTGGGGTTCAAAAGATTTCCTTTTTGGGGTACATTTTTTCCCCTTCTTCTGTTGAGATGGACCCTGTCAAGGTTCGGGCTATTTGTGACTGGACGCAGCCTACTTCTCTAAAGGGTCTTCAGAAGTTCTTGGGCTTTGCTAATTTTTATTGTCGATTTATAACTGGTTTTTCTGGTGTTGCTAAGCCTCTTACGGATTTGACTAAGAAGGGTGCTGATGTTGCCAATTGGTCCTCTGCCGCTGTGGAGGCCTTTCGGGAACTTAAGCGCCGCTTTTCGTCTGCCCCTGTGTTGCGCCAGCCCGATGTCTCTCTCCCCTTTCAGGTTGAGGTCGATGCTTCTGAGATCGGAGCGGGGGCGGTTTTGTCGCAGAAAAGTTCCGATTGCTCAGTGATGAGACCTTGTGCGTTCTTTTCTCGAAAATTTTCTGCCGCCGAAAGAAATTATGATGTCGGTAATCGGGAGCTTTTGGCCATGAAGTGGGCATTTGAGGAGTGGCGTCATTGGCTTGAGGGTGCTAGACATCACGTGGTGGTTTTGACTGATCACAAGAATCTGATTTATCTTGAGTCTGCCAGGCGCCTGAATCCTAGACAGGCGCGCTGGTCGTTGTTTTTCTCTCGGTTTAATTTTGTGGTCTCATATCTGCCAGGTTCTAAGAATGTGAAGGCGGATGCCCTTTCTAGGAGTTTTGAGCCTGATTCCCCTGGTGATTCGGAACCTACAGGTATCCTTAAGGATGGGGTGATATTATCCGCTATTTCCCCAGATCTGCGACGTGCTTTGCAAGAGTTTCAGGCGGATAGACCTGATCGCTGTCCACCTGGTAGACTGTTTGTTCCTGATGATTGGACCAGTAGAGTCATCTCGGAGGTTCATTCTTCTACGCTGGCGGGTCATCCTGGAATTTTTGGTACCAGGGATTTGGTGGCTAGATCCTTCTGGTGGCCATCTCTGTCTCGTGATGTGCGTGTTTTTGTGCAGTCTTGTGATGTGTGTGCTCGGGCCAAGCCTTGTTGTTCTAGGGCTAGCGGGTTGTTGTTGCCCTTGCCTATTCCGAAGAGGCCTTGGACGCACATCTCGATGGACTTTATTTCTGATCTTCCTGTCTCTCAGAGGATGTCTGTTATCTGGGTGGTGTGTGACCGTTTTTCTAAGATGGTTCATTTGGTGCCATTGCCGAAGTTGCCTTCCTCGTCTGAGTTGGTTCCTTTGTTTTTTCAAAATGTGGTTCGCTTGCATGGTATTCCTGAAAATATCGTTTCTGATAGGGGTACCCAGTTCGTTTCTAGATTTTGGCGGGCATTCTGTGCCAGGTTGGGCATTGATTTGTCTTTTTCGTCTGCCTTCCATCCTCAGACTAATGGCCAGATGGAGCGAACTAATCAAACTTTGGAGACGTATTTGAGGTGTTTTGTGTCTGCGGATCAGGATGATTGGGTTGCCTTTTTGCCGTTGGCGGAGTTTGCTCTTAATAATCGGGCCAGTTCTGCCACTTTGGTTTCCCCTTTCTTTTGCAATTCGGGGTTTCATCCCCGTTTTTCTTCTGGTCAGGTGGAGTCTTCGGATTGTCCTGGAGTAGATGCTGTGGTGGATCGGTTGTATCGGATTTGGGAACAAGTGGTGGACAATTTGAATTTGTCCCAGGAGAGGACTCAGCGGTTTGCTAACCGCCAGCGTCGGGTTGGTCCTCGCCTTTGTGTTGGGGACTTGGTGTGGTTGTCTTCCCGTTTTGTCCCAATGAGGGTTTCTTCTCCTAAATTTAAGCCTCGGTTCATCGGCCCCTATAGGATTTTGGAGATTATTAACCCTGTTTCCTTTCGTTTGGACCTTCCGGCATCTTTCGCTATCCATAATGTGTTCCATCGGTCGTTGTTGCGGAGATACGAGGTGCCGGTGTTTCCTTCTGCTGGGCCTCCTGCTCCTGTGCTGGTTGAGGGTGAATTGGAGTACGTTAAAGAGAAGATCTTGGACTCCCGTATTTCCAGGCGGAGACTCCAGTACCTGGTTAAATGGAAGGGCTATGGTCAGGAAGATAATTCTTGGGATTTGGTTCGTGCCTTTCATAGGGCTCATCCAGGTCGCCCTGGCGGTTCTTGTGAGGGTTCGGTGCCCCCTCCTTAAGGGGGGGGTACTGTTGTGATCCGCTTTTTGGCTCCCCTGGTGGTGGCTGGTGGTACTGGAGGCTTGTGTGTGCTTTTCTGCCTCAGCTCACCTGCTTCCATCAGTTTTGGGAGTTCCCTATTTAGCCTTGCTCTCCAGTCACTTCCTTGCCGGTCATCATTGTAACCTGAGTCATTCAGTTGCATGTTCCTGCTACTAGTCTGCTGATCAGCTAAGTGGACTCTTGTCCTTATTGTTTTGTTTTTCTTGTCCAGTTTTCAGTTTTGTCATTTCCTGTTACTGGAAGCTCTTGTGGACTGAAATTGCCACTCCTGTGTCATGAGTTGACACAGGAGTCTTAAAGTAATTTCAGGATGGGTTTTTTGAAAGGGTTTTTCAGCTGACCGTGAAGTCCTCTTTTGTATCCTTCCTCTATCTGGTAAGTGGACCTCGCTTTGCTAAATCTACCTTCATACTGTGTATGTCTTTTCCTCTGAACTCACCGTTAATATACGTGGGGGCTACTATCATCTTTGGGGAATTTCTCTAGAGGTAAGCCAGGTCTGTTCCTTCCTCTTCCAGGCGTAGTTAGTTCTCCGGCTGGCGCATGGCATCTAGGCAGCTGTAGGAATGCTTCCTGGCTACTGTTAGTTGTGTGGTAGATTTAGGTCACGGTCAGCTTGAGTTTCCATCACCCGAGAGCTAGTCTGTTATTTTTGTGTTTCTGATGTTCCCATGCCATTGGGGAATCATGACACTTGGGGGTTGAAAGTGCTCACCACACATCTAGATAAGTTCCTTGGGGGTCTAGTTTCCAAAATGGGGTCACTTGTGAGGTGTTTCTATTGTTTAGGCACATCAGGGGCTCTGCAAATGCAATGTGATGCCCGCAGACCATTCCATCAAAGTCTGCATTTTAAATGTCACTACTTCCCTTCCGAGCCCTGACGTGCACCCAAACAGTGGTTTACCCCCACATATGGGGTAACAGCGTACTCACAACAAACTGGGCATCAAATATTGGGGCCCAGTTTCTCCTGTTACTCTTGTGAAAATAAAAAATTGCTTGCTAAAACATCTTTTTTGGGGAAAGAAAAATGATTTTTTATTTTCACGGCTCTGCGTTGTAAACTTCTGTGAAGCACTTGGGAGTTGAACGTGCTCATCACACATCTAGATAAGTTCCTTGGGGGGTCTAGTTTCCAAAATGGGGTCACTTGTGGGGGGTTTCTACTGTTTAGGCACATCAGGGGCTCTGCAAACGTAACATGAAGCCCGCAGACCATTCCATCAAAGTCTGCATTCCAAAACGTCACTACTTCCCTTCCGAGCCCCGGCATGTGCCCAAACAGTGGTTTACCCCAACATATGGGGTATAAGCGTACTCAGGAGAAACTGGAAAACAACTTTTGGGGTCAAATTTCTCCTGTTACCCTTGCAAAAATAAAAAAATCTGGGCTAAAACAATATTTTTGAGGAAAGGAAACACATTTATTATTTTCACGGCTCTGCGTTATAAACTTCTGTGAAGCACTTGGGGGTTCAAAGTGCTCACCACACATCTAGATAAGTTCCCTTGGGGGTCTAGTTTCCAAAATTGAGTCACTTGTGGGGAGTTCCTACTGTTTAGGCACATCAGGGGCTCTGCAAACGCAACCTGACGCCCGCAGAGCATTCCATCAAAGTCTGCATTTCAAAACGTCACTACTTCCCTTCCGAACCCCGACGTGTGCCAAAACAGTGGTTTACCCCCACATATGGGGTATCAGTGTACTCAGGAGAAACTGGACAACAACTTTTGGGGTCCAATTTCTCCTGTTACCCTTGGGAAAATAAAAAATTGTGGGCTAAAAAATCATTTTTGAGAAAAGAAAAAATATTTTTTATTTTCATGGCTCTGCGTTATAAACTTCTGTGAAGCACTTGGGGGTTCAAAGTGCTCACCACACATCTAGATTAGTTCCTTGGGAGGTCTAGTTTCCAAAATGGGGTCACTTGTGCGGGAGCTCCAATGTTTAGGCACACAGGGGCTCTCCAAACGCGACATGGTGTCCGCTAATGATTGGAGCTAATTTTCCATTCAAAAAGCCAAATGGCGTGCCTTCCCTTCCGAGCCCTGCCATGCGCCCAAACAGTGGTTTACCCCCACATATTGGGTATCATCGTACTCAGGACAAACTGGACAACAACATTTGGGGTCCAATTTCTCCTATTACCCTTGGGAAAATAAAAAATTCTGGGCTAAAACTCATTTTTGAGGAAAGAAAAATTATTTTTTATTTTCACGGCTCTGCGTTATAAACTTCTGTGAAGCACCTGGGGGTTATAACTGCTCACTATGCATCTAGATAAGTTCCTTGGGGGGTCTAGTTTCCAAAATGGGGTCACTTGTAGGGGAGCTCCAATGTTTAGGCACACAGGGGCTCTCCAAACGCGACATGGTGTCCGCTAACGATTGGAGCTAATTTTCCATTCAAAAAGTCAAATGGCACGCCTCCCCTTCCAAGCCTTGCCGTGCAGCCAAACAGTGGTTTACCCCAACATATTAGGTACCGGCGGCGTACTCAGGAGAAATTGCCCAACAAATTTTAGGATCCATTATATCCTGTTGCCCATGTGAAAATGAAAAAATTGAGGCTAAAATAAATTTTGTGTGAAAAAAAGTACTTTTTCATTTTTACGGATCAATTTTTGAAACACCTGAGGGTTTAAAGTGCTCACTATGCTTCTAGATACGTTCCTTGGGGGGTCTAGTTTCCAAAATGGGGTCACTTGTGGGGGAGCTCAAATGTTTAGGCACTCGGGGGCTCTCCAAACGCGTGCCCGCTAAAGATTGGAGCCAATTTTTCATTCAAAAAGTCAAATGGCGCTCCTTCCCTTCCGAGCCCTGCCGTGCGCCCAAACAGTGGTTTACCCCCACATATGAGGTATCAGCGTACTCAGGACAAATTGTACAACAATGTTCGTGGTCTAGTTTCTCCTTTTACCCTTGGGAAAATAAAAAAATTGTTGCTAAAAGATCATTTTTGTGACTAAAAAGTTAAATGTTAATTTATTCCTTCCATGTTGCTTCTGCTGCTGTGAAACACCTGAAGGGTTAATAAACTTCTTGAATGCGGTTTTGAGCACCTTGAGGGGTGCAGTTTTTAGAATCGTGTCACTTTTGGGTATTTTCAGCCATATAGAACCCTCAAACTGACTTCAAATGTAAGGCGGTCCCTAAAAAAAATGGTTTTGTAAATTTTGTTGTAAAAATGAGAAATCACTGGTCAAATTTTAACTCTTATAACTTCCTAGCAAAAAAAAAATTTGTTTACAAAATTGTGCTGATGTAAAGTAGACATGTGGGAAATGTTATTTATTAACTATTTTGTGTCTCATAACTCTCTGGTTTAACAGAATAAAAATTCAAAATGTGAAAATTGCGAAATTTTCAAAATTTTCGCCAAATTTCCGTTTTTTTCACAAATAAACTCAGAAATTATCGACCTAAATTTACCACTAACATGAAGCCCAATATGTCATGAAAAAACAATCTCAGAATCGCTAGGATCCGTTGAAGCGTTCCTGAGTTATTACCTCACAAAGGGACACTGGTCAGAATTGCAAAAAACGGCAAGGTCATTAAGGCCAAAATAGGCTGAGTCACGAAGGGGTTAAGGTTGAACGAAGACTTTAAGTCCATCTAGTTCAACCCATAGCCTAACCCTAACATGCCCTAACATGTTGATCCAGGGGAAGGCAAAAAAACCCACGTGGTAAGAGTAAGCTCCATCATGGGGAAAAAAATTCCTTCCCGACCCCACATACGGCAATCAGACTAGTTCCCTGGATCAACGCCTTATCAAGGAATCTAGTGTATATACCCTGTAACATTATACTTTTCCAGAAAGGTATCCAGTCCCCTCTTAAATTTAAGTAACGAATCACTTGGAAAAGTATAATATTACAGGGTATATACACTAGATTCCTTGATAAGGCGTTGATCCAGGGAACTAGTCTGATTGCCGTATGTGGGGTCGGGAAGGAATTTTTTTCCCCATGGTGGAGCTTACTCTTACTACATGGGTTTTTTTTGCCTTCCTCTGGATCAACATGTTAGGGCATGTTAGGTTAGGCTATGGGTTGAACTAGATGGACTTAAAGTCTTCCTTCAACCTCAATAACTATGTAACTATGTAACTCATTACAACATCATACGGCAGAGAGTTCCATAGTCTCACTGCTCTTACAGTAAAGAACCCGCGTCTGTTATTATGCTTAAACCTTCTTTCCTCCAGACGTAGAGGATGCCCCCTTGTCCCTGTCTCAGGTCTATGATTAAAAAGATCATCAGAAAGGTCTTTGTACTGTCCCCTCATATATTTATACATTAACATAAGATCACCCCTTAGTCTTCGTTTTTCCAAGTATAATAACCTATCTTGGTATTGCAGACCCCCCAGTCCTCTAATAACCTTGGTCGCTCTTCTCTGCACCCGCTCCAGTTCAGCTATGTCTTTTTTATACACCGGAGACCAGAACTGTGCACAGTATTCTAAGTGTGGTCGAACTAGTGACTTGTATAGAGGTAAAATTATGTTCTCCTCATGAGCATCTATGCCTCTTTTAATGCATCCCATTATTTTATTTGCCTTTGTAGCAGCTGCCTGACACTGGCCACTGAATATGAGTTTGTCATCCACCCATACTCCCAGGTCTTTTTCATTGACGGTTTTGCCCAGAGTTTTAGAATTAAGCACATAGTTATACATCTTATTACTTCTACCCAAGTGCATGACCTTACATTTATCCCCATTAAAGCTCATTTGCCATTTATCCGCCCAAGCTTCTAGTTTACATAAATCATCCTGTAATATAAAATTGTCCACCTCTGTATTGATTACCCTGCAGAGTTTAGTGTCATCTGCAAATATTGAAATTCTACTCTGAATGCCCCCTACAAGGTCATTAATAAATATGTTATAAAGAAGAGGGCCCAATACTGACCCCTGTGGTACCCCACTGCTAACCGCGACCCAGTCCGAGTGTGCTCCATTAATAACCACCCTTTGTTTCCTATCCCTGAGCCAGCTCTCAACCCACTTACACATATTTTCCCCTATCTCCATTATTCGCATTTTATGTAACAACCTTTTATGTGGCACCGTATCAAAAGCTTTTGAAAAGTCCATATATACTACGTCCACTGGGTTCCCTTGGTCCAGTCCTGAACTTACCTCTTCATAGAAGCTGATCAGATTAGTCTGACAGGACCGGTCCCTAGTAAACCCGTGCTGATACTGGGTCATGAGGTTATTCCTCCTCAGATAGTCCAGTATAGCGTCCCTTAGAATGCCCTCCAGGATTTTACCCACAGTAGAGGTTAAACTTACTGGCCTATAATTACCGAGTTCAGTTTTTGCCCCTTTTTTGAATATTGGCACCACATTTGCTATACGCCAGTCCTGTGGTACAGACCCTGTTATTATGGATTCTTTAAAGATTAAAAATAATGATCTATCAATGACTGTACTTAGTTCCTGCAGTACTCGGGGGTGGATCCCATCCGGGCCCGGAGATTTATCAATTTTAGTGATTTTTAGACGCCGCTGTACTTCCTGCTGGGTTAAGCAGGTGACATTTAATGGGGAATTTTTATCACTAGTCATATTGGCTGCCATGGGATTTTCTTTTGTAAATACTGATGAAAAAAAGTCATTTAGCATATTGGCTTTTTCCTCATCCTCATCCACCATTTCACCCAGACTATTTTTAAGGGGGCCAACACTGTCATTTTTTAGTTTCTTACTATTTATATAGTTAAAGAATATTTTGGGATTATTTTTACTCTCTCTGGCAATGAGTCTCTCTGTCTCAATCTTTGCTGCCTTGATTTGCTTTGTACAGAATTTATGTAATTTTCTGTATTTATTTAATGCCTCCTCACTACTTCCTTTAATTCTCTAAATGCTTTCTTTTTGTCCCTTATTGCGCCCCTTACAGCTCTATTTAGCCATATTGGTTTCCTCCTATTTCTAGTATGTTTATTCCCATACGGTATATTGTCATGATCTCTGCAGGCAGAGATCATAGCAAGCCTATAGAGGGACAAGCTCTCGGAAGATGGAACTATACTGACCATGAACTAAGCCTGCCGCGCAACTAGAAATAGCCAGGTAGCATTTCCTATTTATCGCTAGATGCCCAGCTCTGGCCTAAGACCTAAATAGCTAGCAGAGGGAAATATAAGACCTGGCTCACCTCTAGAGAAATATTCCAAAGAAGACAGTAGCCCCCCACATATAATGACGGTGAGTTCAGATGAAACAACAAACGCAGCAGGAAAATAGTCTTAGCAAATTTGAGGTCCGCTTACTAGATAGCAGAAGACAGATAGTATACTTTCATGGTCAGCAGAAAAACACTAACAAAACACCATCCAGAGATTACCTTAAACTCTGGCATTAACTCATAACGCCAGAGTAGCAATCCCTGATCAACGAGAGCTTTCCAGACACAGTAACAAAACTTCAGCTGTGAACTGGAACAAATAGGCAAAACGAAACATGGACAAAAGTCCAACTTATCTAGTAGTTGTCTAGAAGCAGGAACAAGCACTGAGAGGCATCAGATAACATTGTTGACCGGCAAGAAACCACCAGAGAAATGAGCTTAAATAGCGACACCCACTACTGATGGAACCAGGTGAAACAGGAAAGAGGATGACAAGTCCAATTCCACAAGCGGCCACCGGGGGAGCCCAGAATCCAAATTCACAACAGTACCCCCCCCTCAAGGAGGGGGCACCGAACCCTCACCAGATCCACCAGGGCGACCAGGATGAGCCCTATGGAAGGCACGAACAAGATCAGAAGCATGAACATCAGATGCATTGACCCAAGAATTATCCTCCTGGCCGTAACCCTTCCAGTTGACCAGATACTGGAGTCTCCGTCTGGAAACACGAGAGTCCAAAATTTTCTCCACAACGTACTCCAACTCACCCTCAACCAACACCGGAGCAGGAGGCTCAACCGAAGGCACAACAGGTACCTCATACCTGCGCAATAACGACCGATGAAAAACGTTATGAATGGAAAAGGACGCAGGGAGGTCCAAACGGAAAGAAACAGGATTAAGAATCTCCAATATTCTATAAGGGCCGATGAACCGAGGTTTAAACTTAGGAGAAGAGACCCTCATAGGGACAAAACGAGAAGACAACCACACCAAATCTCCAACACAAAGCCGAGAACCAACACGACGATGACGGTTGGCAAAACGCTGAGTCTTCTCCTGGGACAACTTCAAATTGTCCATAACCTGCCCCCAGATGTGATGCAATCTCTCCACCACCGCATCCACTCCAGGACAATCCGAGGATTCCACCTGACCGGAGGAAAATCGAGGGTGAAACCCCGAATTACAGAAAAACGGGGACACCAAGGTGGAAGAGCTGGCCCGATTATTGAGGGCGAACTCTGCCAATGGCAAAAAAGCAACCCAATCATCCTGGTCAGCAGAGACAAAACACCTCAGATATGTCTCCAGGGTCTGATTAGTCCGCTCGGTCTGGCCATTAGTCTGAGGGTGAAAAGCAGATGAAAAAGACAAATCTATGCCCATCCTAGCACAGAATGCCCGCCAAAATCTAGACACAAATTGGGTACCTCTGTCAGAAACAATATTCTCAGGAATACCGTGCAATCGGACAACATTCTGAAAAAACAGAGGAACCAACTCAGAAGAAGAAGGCAACTTGGGCAGAGGAACCAAATGGACCATTTTAGAGAAACGGTCACAGACCACCCAGATGACAGACATCTTCTGGGAAACAGGCAGATCTGAAATAAAATCCATCGAGATGTGTGTCCAAGGCCTCTTAGGAATAGGCAAGGGCAACAGCAGTCCGCTAGCCCGAGAACTACAAGACTTGGCCCGAGCACAAACGTCACATGACTGCACAAAGACTCGCACATCTCGTGACAGGGAAGGCCACCAGAAGGATCTTGCCACCAAATCCCTGGTACCAAAAATTCCGGGATGACCTGCCAATGCAGAAGAATGTACCTCAGAGATGACTCTGCTGGTCCAATCATCCGGAACAAACAGTCTATCAGGCGGACAACGATCCGGTCTATCCGCCTGAAACTCTTGCAAGGACCGCCGCAGATCAGGAGAAACGGCCGACAAAATTACTCCCTCCCTAAGGATACCTGTGGGTTCAGAATTACCAGGAGAGTCCGGGTCAAAACTCCTAGAAAGGGCATCTGCCTTAACATTCTTAGAACCCGGTAGGTATGACACCACAAAATTAAAGCGAGAAAAAAATAAAGACCAGCGCGCCTGTCTAGGATTCAGGCGTCTGGCAGTCTCAAGATAAATCAAATTTTTGTGGTCAGTCAATACCACCACCTGATGCCTAGCCCCCTCGAGCCAATGGCGCCACTCCTCAAACGCCCACTTCATGGCCAAAAGCTCCCGATTCCCAACATCATAATTCCGCTCTGCGGGCGAAAATTTGCGAGAAAAGAAGGCACAAGGCCTAATGACGGAGCAGTCGGAACCTTTCTGCGACAACACTGCCCCAGCTCCGATCTCCGAAGCGTCAACCTCAACCTGAAAAGGCAGATTCACATCAGGCTGACGCAACACAGGGGCAGAGGCAAAACGGCGCTTAAGCTCCTGAAAGGCCTCTACAGCATGAGGGGACCAATTAGCAACATCAGCGCCTTGTCTGGTCAAATCAGTCAGTGGTTTAACGACATCCGAAAAACCAGCAATAAATCGGCGGTAAAAGTTGGCAAAGCCCAAAAATCTCTGAAGACCCTTAAGAGAGGAGGGCTGAGTCCAGTCACAAATAGCTTGCACCTTGACGGGATCCATCTCAATGGAAGAGGGAGAAAAAATATACCCCAAAAAGGAAATTTTCTGGACCCCAAAAACGCACTTAGACCCCTTCACACATAAAGAATTAGACCGCAGAACCTGAAAAACTCTCCTGACCTGCTGGACATGAGAGTCCCAGTCATCAGAAAAAATCAGAATATCATCCAGATATATTATCATAAATTTATCCAGAAAATCGCGGAAAATATCATGCATAAAAGACTGGAAAACTGAAGGGGCATTAGAAAGACCAAAAGGCATGACCAAATACTCAAAGTGGCCCTCGGGCGTATTAAATGCGGTCTTCCACTCATCCCCCTGCCTGATCCGCACCAAATTATACGCCCCACGAAGATCAATTTTAGAGAACCACTTAGCACCCTCTATACGAGCAAACAAATCAGTAAGCAATGGCAATGGGTATTGATACTTAACAGTGATCTTATTCAGAAGCCGATAATCAATACATGGTCTCAAAGAGCCGTCTTTTTTTGAGACAAAGAAAAACCCAGCTCCCAAGGGAGAAGAAGATGGACGAATATGTCCCTTTTCCAAAGACTCCTTTATATATTCCCGCATAGCAGCATGTTCCGGCACAGACAGATTAAACAAACGACCCTTTGGATATTTACAACCCGGTATCAAATCTATGGCACAATCGCACTCACGGTGCGGAGGTAACGACCCAAGCTTGGGTTCGTCAAAGACGTCTTGATAATCAGAGAGGAACTCAGGGGCTTCAGAGGGAATGGACGACGAAATAGAAACCAAAGGTAAGTCCCCATGAATACCCTTACATCCCCAGCTCAACACAGACATTGCTCTCCAGTCCAAGACTGGGTTGTGAGACTGCAACCATGGCAATCCCAGTACCAAATCGTCATGTAAATTATACAGCACCAGGAAACGAATAATCTCCTGGTGATCCGGATTGATACGCATGGTTACTTGTGTCCAGTATTGTGGTTTATTATTAGCCAATGGGGTGGAGTCAATCCCCTTCAGAGGAATAAGAGTCTCCAAAGGCTCTAAATCAAAACCACAACGATTGGCAAAGGACCAATCCATAAGACTCAGAGCGGCGCCAGAGTCAACATAGGCGTCCGTGGCAATGGATGACAAAGAGCAAATCAGGGTTACAGACAAAATAAACTTAGACTGAATGGTGCCAATGGAAACAGACTTATCAAGCTTCTTTGTACGCCTAGAGCATGCTGATATAACCTGAGTAGAATCCCCACAATAGAAACACAATCCATTCTTCCGTCTAAAATTCTGTCGCTCGCTCCTGGACAGAATTCTATCACACTGCATACTTTCTGGCGTCTTTTCCATAGACACCGCCAGATGGTGCACCGGTTTGCGCTCCCGCAGACGCCTATCAATCTGAATAGCCATTGTCATGGACTCATTCAGACCTGCAGGCACAGGGAACCCCACCATAACATCCTTAACGGCATCAGAGAGACCTTCTCTGAAAGTTGCCGCCAAGGCGCACTCATTCCACTGAGTAAGCACAGACCATTTACGGAATTTTTGGCAGAAAACTTCAGCTTCGTCTTGCCCCTGAGATAGTGCCATCAAAGTTTTTTCTGCCTGAAGTTCCAAATGAGGTTCCTCATAAAGCAAGCCCAAGGCCAGAAAAAACGCATCCACATCGCGTAACGCAGGATCCCCTGCTGGCAATGAGAAGGCCCAATCTTGAGGGTCACCCCTGAGCAAGGAAATCACAATCCTAACCTGCTGAGCAGGGTCTCCAGCTGAACGAGACTTCAGGGACAAATAAAGCTTACAATTATTTCGGAAATTCTGGAAGCTAGCTCTATTCCCTGTGAAGAACTCCGGCAAAGGAATTCTCGGGTCAGATACCGGAGCATGTACCACAAAATCTTGTAAATTTTGTACTTTCGTGATGAGATTATTCAAACCCGCAGTTACACTCTGGAGATCCATTATTGTCAGGTGCACACAGAGTCATACAGAGATTAGGAGGAGAGAGAGAAAAAAGACTGCAGCAAGGCAGACTGGAGGGAAAAAAAAAAAAAAAAAAAAAATTTCCAGCAGACTTCTTATAACTCTCCTTTCTCAACCTGGGTCTTTAACACTTTATGGGCCGGTCAAACTGTCATGATCTCTGCAGGCAGAGATCATAGCAAGCCTATAGAGGGACAAGCTCTCGGAAGATGGAACTATACTGACCATGAACTAAGCCTGCCGCGCAACTAGAAATAGCCAGGTAGCATTTCCTATTTATCGCTAGATGCCCAGCTCTGGCCTAAGACCTAAATAGCTAGCAGAGGGAAATATAAGACCTGGCTCACCTCTAGAGAAATATTCCAAAGAAGACAGTAGCCCCCCACATATAATGACGGTGAGTTCAGATGAAACAACAAACGCAGCAGGAAAATAGTCTTAGCAAATTTGAGGTCCGCTTACTAGATAGCAGAAGACAGATAGTATACTTTCATGGTCAGCAGAAAAACACTAACAAAACACCATCCAGAGATTACCTTAAACTCTGGCATTAACTCATAACGCCAGAGTAGCAATCCCTGATCAACGAGAGCTTTCCAGACACAGTAACAAAACTTCAGCTGTGAACTGGAACAAATAGGCAAAACGAAACATGGACAAAAGTCCAACTTATCTAGTAGTTGTCTAGAAGCAGGAACAAGCACTGAGAGGCATCAGATAACATTGTTGACCGGCAAGAAACCACCAGAGAAATGAGCTTAAATAGCGACACCCACTACTGATGGAACCAGGTGAAACAGGAAAGAGGATGACAAGTCCAATTCCACAAGCGGCCACCGGGGGAGCCCAGAATCCAAATTCACAACAGTATATACTGTGCACAGGTCCTATCCAGGATGCTAATAAACGTCTCCCATTTTCTTTGTGTATTTTTGTGTCTCAGGATATCGTCCCAGTTAATTGCACCAAGATCCTCTCTCATCCTTTGGAAATTTGCCCTCCTGAAGTTTAGTGTCCTTGTCACCCCTCTACTACACATCTTATTAAAGGATACAAGAAAACTTATTATTTTGTGATCACTATTCCCCAAGTGACCCCCAACCCTTATATTTGCTATGCGGTCTGGCCTGTTGGTTAATATTAGGTCTAGCAGTGCCCCCCTTCTTGTTGGGTCCTGAACCAGTTGTGAAAGGTAATTGTCTCTCATAGTTGTCAGACCCCGATCACCTTTGCTGGAACTGCAGGTTTCTGTTCCCCAATCTATTTCAGGGTAGTTGAAGTCCCCCATAATAATGACTTCTCCTTTATATCACTATATGACATCATAGTGACCACACACATTATTATATCACTATATGACATCATAGTGACCTCACACATTATTATATCACTATACGACATCATAGTGACCCCACACATTATTATATCACTATACGACATCATAGTGACCTCCCACATTATTATATCACTATATGACATCATAGTGTCCTCACACATTATTATATCACTATATGACATCATAGTGACCTCCCACATTATTATATTACTGTACGACATCATAGTGACCTCCCACATTATTATATCACTATATGACATCATAGTGACCTCACACATTATTATATCACTATATGACATCATAGTGACCTCACACATTATTATATCACTATATGACATCATAGTGACCTCACATATTATTATATCACTATACGACATCATAGTGACCTCACACATTATTATATCACTATATGACATCATAGTGACCTCACACATTATTATATCACTATACGACATCATAGTGACCTCACACATTATTATATCACTATATGACATCATAGCGACCTCACATATTATTATATCACTATATGACATCATAGTGACCTCACACATTATTATATCACTATACGACATCATAGTGACCTCACATATTATTATATTACTATACGACATCATAGTGACCTCACACATTATTATATCACTATATGACATCATAGTGATCTCACACATTATATCACTATATGACATCATAGTGACCTCACACATTATTATATCACTATACGACATCATAGTGACCTCACATATTATTATATTACTATACGACATCATAGTGACCTCACACATTATTATATCACTATATGACATCATAGTGACCTCACACATTATTATATCACTATATGACATCATAGTGACCTCACACATTATTGTATCACTATACAACATCATAGTGACCTCACACATTATTATATCACTATACAACATCATAGTGACCTCACACATTATTATATCACTATATGACATCATAGTGACCTCACACATTATTATATCACTATACGACTTCATAGTGACCTCACATATTATTATATTACTATATGACATCATAGTGACCTCACACATTATTATATCACTATATGACATCATAGTGACCTCACACATTATTATATCACTATATGACATCATAGTGACCTCACACATTATTATATCACTATACGACATCATAGTGACCTCACACATTATTATATCACTATATGACATCATAGTGACCTCACACATTATTGTATCACTATATGACATCATAGTGACCTCACACATTATTGTATCACTATACAACATCATAGTGACCTCACACATTATTATATCACTATACAACATCATAGTGACCTCACACATTATTATATCACTATATGACATCATAGTGACCTCACACATTATTGTATCACTATACAACATCATAGTGACCTCACACATTATTATATCACTATATGACATCATAGTGACCTCACACATTATTGTATCACTATACGACATCATAGTGACCTCACATATTATTATATCACTGTACTACATCATAGTGACCTCACACATTATTATATCACTATATGACATCATAGTGTCCTCACACATTATTATATCACTATACAACATCATAGTGACCTCACACATTATTATATCACTATATGACATCATAGTGACCTCACACATTATTGTATCACTATACAACATCATAGTGACCTCACACATTATTATATCACTATATGACATCATAGTGACCTCACACATTATTGTATCACTATACGACATCATAGTGACCTCACATATTATTATATCACTGTACTACATCATAGTGACCTCACACATTATTATATCACTATACGACATCATAGTGACCTCACACATTATTATATCACTATACAACATCATAGTGACCTCACACATTATTATATCACTATACAACATCATAGTGACCTCACACATTATTATATCACTATATGACATCATAGTGACCTCACACATTATTATATCACTATACGACATCATAGTGACCTCACATATTATTATATTACTATATGACATCATAGTGACCTCACACATTATTATATCACTATACGACATCATAGTGACCTCACACATTATTATATCACTATACGACATCATAGTGACCTCACACATTATTATATCAATATATGACATCATAGTGACCTCACACATTATTATATTACTATACGACATCATAGTGACCTCACACATTATTATATCTCTATATGACATCATAGTGTCCTCACACGTTATTATATCACTATGGCATCATAGTGACCTCACACATTATTATATCACTATGACATCTTAGTGACCTCACATATTATTATATTACTATATGACATCATAGTGACCTCACACATTATTATATCACTATATGACATCATAGTGACCTCACACATTATTATATCACTATACGACATCATAGTGACCTCACACATTATTATATCTCTATATGACATCATAGTGACCTCACACATTATTATATCACTATATGACATCTTAGTGACCTCACATATTATTATATTACTATATGACATCTTAGTGACCTCACACATTATTATATCACTATACGACATCATGGTGACCTCACACATTATTATATCACTATGACATCACAGTGACCTCACACATTATTATATCACTATATGACATCATAGTGACCTCACACATTATTGTATCACTATACAACATCATAGTGACCTCACACATTATTATATCACTATACGACATCATAGTGACCTCACACATTATTATATCACTATACGACATCATAGTGACCTCACACATTATTATATCACTATACGACATCATAGTGACCTCACACATTATTATATCACTGTACTACATCATAGTGACCTCACACATTATTATATCACTATACAACATCATAGTGACCTCACACATTATTATATCACTATACGACATCATAGTGACCTCACACATTATTATATCACTATACGACATCATAGTGACCTCACACATTATTATATCACTATACGACATCATAGTGACCTCACACATTATTATATCACTGTACTACATCATAGTGACCTCACACATTATTATATCACTGTACTACATCATAGTGACCTCACACATTATTATATCACTATACGACATCATAGTGACCTCACATATTATTATATCACTATACGACATCATAGTGACCTCACACATTATTATATCACTATACGACATCATAGTGACCTCACACATTATTATATCACTATACGACATCATAGTGACCTCACACATTATTATATCACTATATGACATCATAGTGACCTCACACATTATTATATCACTATATGACATCATAGTGACCTCACATTATTATATCACTATATGACATCATAGTGACCTCACATTATTATATCACTATATGACATCATAGTGACCTCATATATTATATTACTATATGACATCATAGTGACCTCACACATTATTATATCACTATACGACGTCATAGTGACCTCACACATTATTATATCACTATATGACATCATAGTGACCTCACACATTATTATATCACTATATGACATCATAGTGACCTCACACATTATTATATCACTATAGGACATCATAGTGACCTTACACATTATTATATCACTATATGACATCATAGTGACCTCACACATTATTATATCACTATAGGACATCATAGTGACCTCACACATTATTATATTACTATATGACATCATAGTGACCTCACACATTATTATATCACTATAGGACATCATAGTGACCTCACACATTATTATATCACTATACGACATCATAGTGACCTCACACATTATTATATCACTATACAACATCATAGTGACCTCACACATTATTATATCACTATATGACATCATAGTGACCTCACACATTATTATATCACTATATGACATCATAGTGACCTCACACATTATATCAGGATATGACATCATAGTGACCTCACACATTATTATACCACTATACGACATCATAGTGACCTCACACATTATTATACCACTATACGACATCATAGTGACCTCACACATTATTATATCACTATACGACATCATAGTGACCTCACATTATTATATCACTATATGACATCATAGTGACCTCACACATTATTATATCACTATATGACATCATAGTGACCTCACACATTATTATATCACTATATGACATCATAGTGACCTCACACAATATTATATCACTATACAACATCATAGTGACCTCACACATTATTATATCACTATACGACATCATAGTGACCTCACACATTATTATATTACTGTACGACATCATAGTGACCTCACATTATTATATCACTATATGACATCATAGTGACCTCACACATTATTATATCACGATATGACATCATAGTGACCTCACACATTATATCACTATATGACATCATAGTGACCTCACACATTATTGTATCACTATACGACATCATAGTGACCTCACACATTATATCACTATATGACATCATAGTGACCTCACAAATTATTATATCACTATATGACATCATAGTGACCTCACACTTTATTATATCACTATATGACATCATAGTGACCTCACACATTATATCAGGATATGACATCATAGTGACCTCACACATTATTATACCACTATACGACATCATAGTGACCTCACACATTATTATATCACTATACGACATCATAGTGACCTCACATTATTATACCACTATATGACATCATAGTGACCTCACATATTATTATATCACTGTACTACATCATAGTGACCTCACACATTATTATATCACTATATGACATCATAGTGACCTCACACATTATTATATCACTATATGACATCATAGTGACCTTACACATTATTGTATCACTATACGACATCATAGTGACCTCACACATTATATCATGATATGACATCATAGTGACCTCACACTTTATTATATCACTATATGACATCATAGTGACCTCACACATTATTATATCACTATACGACATCATTGTGACCTCACACATTATATCACTATATGACATCATAGTGACCTCACACATTATTATATCACTATAGGACATCATAGTGACCTCACACATTATTATATTACTATATGACATCATAGTGACCTCACACATTATTATATCACTATAGGACATCATAGTGACCTCACACATTATTATATCACTATACGACATCATAGTGACCTCACACATTATTATATCACTATACAACATCATAGTGACCTCACACATTATTATATCACTATATGACATCATAGTGACCTCACACATTATTATATCACTATATGACATCATAGTGACCTCACACATTATATCAGGATATGACATCATAGTGACCTCACACATTATTATACCACTATACGACATCATAGTGACCTCACACATTATTATACCACTATACGACATCATAGTGACCTCACACATTATTATATCACTATACGACATCATAGTGACCTCACATTATTATATCACTATATGACATCATAGTGACCTCACACATTATTATATCACTATATGACATCATAGTGACCTCACACATTATTATATCACTATATGACATCATAGTGACCTCACACAATATTATATCACTATACAACATCATAGTGACCTCACACATTATTATATCACTATACGACATCATAGTGACCTCACACATTATTATATTACTGTACGACATCATAGTGACCTCACATTATTATATCACTATATGACATCATAGTGACCTCACACATTATTATATCACGATATGACATCATAGTGACCTCACACATTATATCACTATATGACATCATAGTGACCTCACACATTATTGTATCACTATACGACATCATAGTGACCTCACACATTATATCACTATATGACATCATAGTGACCTCACAAATTATTATATCACTATATGACATCATAGTGACCTCACACTTTATTATATCACTATATGACATCATAGTGACCTCACACATTATATCAGGATATGACATCATAGTGACCTCACACATTATTATACCACTATACGACATCATAGTGACCTCACACATTATTATATCACTATACGACATCATAGTGACCTCACATTATTATACCACTATATGACATCATAGTGACCTCACATATTATTATATCACTGTACTACATCATAGTGACCTCACACATTATTATATCACTATATGACATCATAGTGACCTCACACATTATTATATCACTATATGACATCATAGTGACCTTACACATTATTGTATCACTATACGACATCATAGTGACCTCACACATTATATCATGATATGACATCATAGTGACCTCACACTTTATTATATCACTATATGACATCATAGTGACCTCACACATTATTATATCACTATACGACATCATTGTGACCTCACACATTATATCACTATATGACATCATAGTGACCTCACACATTATTGTATCACTATACGACATCATAGTGACCTCACACATTATATCACTATATGACATCATAGTGACCTCACACATTATTGTATCACTATACGACATCATAGTGACCTCACACATTATATCACTATATGACATCATAGTGACCTCACATATTTTTATATCACGATATGACATCATAGTGATTACAAGTTATCAACCACGGAGGACTCTCAAATCTTAGTACTTTCTTGAGACTGGATTCTGGAGGGCACTATGTAAGATCCTTACATTATCTCTTGACCTCTTTCCTGCCTGCCCATCGTGAAAGAAATGGACAGACCAAAATAATGATAGAACAATGTATTTGCTCTCTTCTAATGTCTCCCAGAATAATTGGATGGATCTTCTTCCTTGGGACGAGGTTTCTCATAATAATTCTGTCTCCGAACTCTGCTGCTGGGAAAGCTCCCTTCTTCGCTGTTTTTGGCTTGGAGCCTATTGTTTCTCAGAGGCACCTTCCAGCTGTGGATGGGGTCGTTCAAGACATTTGTGACATCTGGGCTGAGGTTTAGTCAGATCTGTCTGCTGCCGAGGCCGAGTGTGGATAAACACACGTCCTATTCTTATTATCTCTTCTGGAGATTCTCCACTAAAAACATCAAGCTCAAGTCAGCGTGCAAGAAGCTTGCCGCAAGATTAAAAGGCCCATTTACAGTGTCTGAGGAAATCATTGAGGTCACTTTCATGTATAGGTGGCACCAAAGCTTCCATGTTTCTCTAACAAGTCCTCTGGTGACTAACAAATTCTCTACTGGAATGTCTGCTCCTGCACCTGCCCCCAGTATCAGATCAATCACAGCTTGGATTGTAATTGTATGAGGAAAGCCTCTCTACTTCATTGACTGAAGAGGACATGGTCCTGAGGAGACAAGATGGGCTCCAAAAAAGGACATTCATTCTCCAATTTTGCTAAAGAAGTTCCACTCCAACCATCGTCTCTTCTCTGTCAAACTCATTTTGGAGAAAACTTATAAGGTGGGATAATGTTATAGATCTCTCCTGGATCCCACGCTGATTGCTGGGTCCTCCGGTACTGCCGCTGGGTCTTTGCCTCCACAATGTTACTCTCCCACATTATATAGTTACAATATGAGACTAGTCAAGCTTCCTGTCTACCTCTCCATTTGTGTCTCTGTTATTGTCCTTGCCCACCACCTTGTGCCCCATGACATACGCAACTCAGCTACACAGCTGGCCTACCAACCACAGCTACCTAGTGCCTCCTGACTTACTCTGCTATTCCACACCACTGTGCTCTGCTGTACGGATCATCTTCCCCACTTTGCATCTCTGAGCAAGCCTAGTCCTACCGCTGTCCAGTCATTTCACCGGTCCTGTCATTTCACCGGTCCGATCACTTCACCGGTACAGTCATCTCACCGGTCCTGTTACCTCACCAGTTCAGTCACTACACCAGTCCAGTGACGTCACTGGTCCAGTCATCTTATCAGTCCAGACACCTCACTGGTCCAGTCACCTCACCTGTCCATTCACTTCACCTGTCCATTCACCTCATCGGTCCAGTCACCACACCAGTCCAGTCACCTCACCGGTCCAGTCATCTCATTGGTCCAGTAACCTCACCGGTCCAGTCACCTCACCTGTCCATTCACTTCACCTGTCCATTCACCTCATCGGTCCAGTCACTTCACCGATCCAGTCATCTCGCCGGTCCAGTCACATCACCGGTCCAGTCACATCACCGGTCCAGTCATCTCATTGGTCCAGTAACCTCACCGGTCCAGTCACCTCACCTGTCCATTCACCTCATCGGTCCAGTCACCTCACCGGCCGGTCCAGTCACTTCACCTGTCCAGTCATCTCACCAGCCACTCACTTCAACGGTCCAGTCACTTCACCGATCCAGTCATCTCACTGGTCCAGTCACCTTACCGGTCCTGTCACTTCAACAGTCCAGTCATGTCACGGGTCCAGTGAACTCACCAGTCCAGTGACCTCCTCTGTCTAGTCACCTCTCTGGTCCTGTCACCTCACCAGTGCTGTCACCTCACCGCTCCAGTCACCTAATCGGTCCTGTCACCTCATCGGTTCAGTCACCTCACCAGTCCATTCACTTCACCAGTCCAGTCATCTCACCGGTCCAGTCACCTCACCAGTCCTGTCACCTCGCCGGTTCAGTCACCTGATCGGTTCAGTCTCATCACCGGTCCAGTGACCTTATCGGTCCAGTCACCTCTCTGGTTCCGTCACCTTTCCAGTCCTGTCACCTCAACGTCAACTCTCACACATGGTAAGGTTGTTAATATTAGACAGTATAGGACCGTCCTGATCAGAGTCACCTTGTCGTGGTGGGATGGTTTTTATGCTATTTTTGATCAAAAACAGTACTAAGAACTCTGTGTTATTTAAATGCACTTTTGCTTTTTACTTATTTAGTTACAGCAGGGTTTTTGCTCATTTTGTTTCTTGTAAGTTTTGTATTTTTTATGGTCAATGTGAACATGCGTTTATGTGCTGCATGTATACCAGCTCATTTTTTGTGTTTTTTCAGTCATCTCACCGGTCCAGTCACCTCATCGGTTCAGTCACCTCTCGGGTTCAGTCACCTCACTGGTCCTATCATCTCACGGGTTCAGTCACCTCACTGGTCCTATCATCTCACGGGTTCAGTCACCTCAGTGGTCCTGTCACCTCACCGGTCCAGTCACCTCACTGGTCCTTTCACCTCTCCTGTCCAGACTTGGAACCTCATGTGTAACTCAGCTCTGTTACACCTGTCCCACATTACTGTAATTTCGCTTCTCCTTCATCTGCCACTGCCTTAACTATGCACCATTGTATACTGTGCTTCTAGTTCTACTTCTTCAGTTGCTGTCCAGTCCTATTCCCCACCGCTGATTTAAGTGTACAACTGTCGTCCACACTGAAGTCCATAGACAATATGGAACTAAGCAGGTGCTCAGATAGTGTAGATGTGGGGGGATGGTAGCATGGAGGTGCAGGACATAGAGGCAGCCAGCTGGGTGACAGAAAGTGGGGTAGAGGGAAGAGTGTCAGGAGAATAGTCCTGATCTGGTTACGGTATACCCCAAAAAGTTTGGTAAGTAGGCATCTGAGGGGGCTGTCATTACTGGGTTAGCACCGCTGTACCCAGATGTCCTCTGGAACCCAGGACTAGCTTCTATCAATCAAAGTGCCTGTGACAAGGAATATTATTTTGGGAGTGGTGATGAGGATTCTTTCCATCCAGTTTAATTGTTGCCACCTCCCAGGGCCCCCAGATTGTTAAGTTTCCCAGTAAAAACCATGTGAGAGCATCAAACAACAGGCAAGGAGACAATGTACTGGCAGAGAGAAAAGGCCGAGGTTACTAGAGAGTGCTGATAAGGATTGCCAAGAATTCCTGATAATCTCCGATAGATAAATATCTATTTACAGGTCTCTGTGGATAACAATGGCGGATTGTCACCACACAATCCATCCACCCATGAGGATTCACTCCAAATCTGCCCTAATCCCTGGCTCTTCCCTGGCTGGAAGGACTGTGAAGTCTACTTGATACTTCTAGCACCTGTCCACAGACTCTTTATTCCTGATTAGCAGGATAATGCAGGTGAGGTGTTCAGTGTTACATCTTGTATCTCTGCCAATGCATCCTGGCATGAATCTACATGGAGCAATCCTCGTGGTGCTCATGTGACCTTGGAGTATTGTGAAGCGCATCAACATGCACCAGTTAATGAACTTCTGTCTTTCTGTATGTGGATGATTATTGTGTGTGGTGATGATGCCTCATTACAAATATTTTTATCCTCACTTTATTATGTAGCTATTGTTTGTCTTCAAATTAAGTCTTTTTCAAACGTGCTGTCACTTAGTTCTATTCCTCCCATTCAATAGATGTAATTTTTGTTTTTCTTTTGCCCAGATGTAGAATCTTGCATTTCTCCCTGTTAAAAACCATTGTAGTAGTCGCTGACCATTGTTCAAGCTTATCTAGAACCTTCAGAATCCTTTCTCGGTCTTCTCTCATGTTAGCTATCCCTCCTAGCTTTACACTGTTAGCAAATTTTATCCGTTTACCTTCAGTTCCCTTATCTAAATAATGTATAAAAATGTTGAGCAACACTGGGCCAGGACAGAGCATTGTAGTACCCCACATGAAACACTCTTCCAATTGGATGTGTAAGCACTTATTTCCACTGAGTATGATCACTGAGCCAGTTATGAATCCATATAACTGTAGCCATGTCAATCCCACTCTTGATAATTTTCTCAATAAGGATCGTATGATATACTTTATCAAATGACTTTGCTGAAGTCTAGATACACTATATGTACCACATTTCCCTGATCCACCCAGTCAGTGATTCCATCACAGAAGGAAATTAGATTGGTCTGGCATGACTTGTTTGCTACAAACCCATGCTGGCTCAGGTAAATTACTGTATTCTTATCCAAATACTTTCATACATACTGATTAATAATTTGTTCAAAGATCTTCCCTGATATAGAAGTAAGGCTCACTGGCCTGTAATTTCCTGGCTCCGTCTTCTTTTATTTTTTGAAGATACAGACATTTGCCCTTCTCTAATCTCCAGGGACTTCTCCTGTTATCCAGGATTTTTCAGAGTTTCTGGCTAGTGGTTCTGCAATTTTCTCTAACTCTTTCAGTACCCGAGGATGTAATTAATCTGGACCAGGATATGTAAATTCATGTAAATTAGCTAAGTGTTCCCTGACCATCTCTCTGTTTATAGATAGTGTGGATTCTTTTATTCCTTCGGTGGCCCCATGAAGATCAGTTGTTTTTACATTTGCTTTCTTAGAGAACAAAAGTGGAAAATAGGAATTTATAAGTTCGGCTTCTCAACATCATTTTTGACCTCTTCACCCTGTTCATCCTGTAAAGATCCTATGTTATCTTTGACTTTTCTTTTGCTTTTGACATACCACCAAAATCCTTTTTTTACTGCTTTTGGTCTCCCTTACAAGCCTCACTTCATTACTGGCTTTACATTTCCTCCTCTTTCCAATTAATATACATTTCTTTTTTCCTTGTTAACAAGTGATAAGTTCTGTGTTCATCTATCCTGGTATCTTGAAATGCTTCCAATTCTTCCTTTTTTTCGGGATTCTTACCGATTTGTGCAGTGAGAATTTCATCTAGCAAAATCTCCCATCTTTCTTGGACATTTCTGTCCTTTAGAACATCCGACCATTGGACCTTTCCTACCCTCTTTCTGGGTCCATTAAAATCTGCCTTTCTGAAGTCTAACCTTTAAGTCCGAGTCCTTGCTGGTCTTCTTCCTCTTGTAATCCAAAATTTGAGGATAGCATGATCGCGGCCTCCTAAATTCCCAGCCACCTTTACTTCCTCAACCATTTCCTCATGTTGGTAAGAATTAGATCCAAGATTGCAGATCCCCTTGTTCTCTATTCTACCTTTTGAAAGATAAAGTTGTCAGCAAGAGAAAATAAGACTTTTCTGGACCCAGTACTTTTACCTGAGAGATTCTCAACAAATATCTGGATAGTTAAAATCTCCCATGATCACCATGTCATACTCCAGGTGGAGATATACGTTTTCCTAACATACAATGTAACACTGCCTCTTCTCTTTTTAAACCTTTTTCTAATAAATAAGTTGTAGCCTTCTAACCTTGTATGCCAATCATGTGCTTGATCGCACTATGTTTCAGTGATGCCTATGACATCTCTCTTCTTGTGTTAGCAGCTCCAGCTCTCCTTGTTTGTTCCCCATGCTCTGTGCATTCGTATAGACACACTTTAGTTTGTAGCCGGCTTCTCTTGATCCTCTATTTTTAGTCAGAGTTTGTTATTCTTTATTTCCACTTCTAATAGTTGCATATTTCTTCCTGGCCGTATATTTCCCATCTCATACTGCTCTCCTGATGAGTGTAGCAAGTTTGCCCACTGACAAAGACATAAAAAGTCCATAAGGGTATGTTAATTATAACATTGAGAGATAGAATATCAAAAATAAAATCCAGAAAATCACATTGTATAAATTGTATACATTTATTTGCATTTTGCAGTGAGAAATAAGTATTTGATCCCTCTGGCAAACAAGACTTAATACTTGGTGGTAAAACCCTTGTTGGCAAGCCCAGCAGTCAGACGTTTTTTGCAGTTGATGAGGTTTGCGCACATCAGGAGGAATTTTGCTCCACTCCTCTTTGCAGATCATCTCTAAATCATGAAGATTTTGAGGCTGTCGCTTGGCAACTCAGAGCTTCATCTCCCTCCATAAGTTTTCTATGGGATTAAGGTCTGCAGACTGGTTAGGTCACTCCATGACCTCAATGTGCTTCTTTTTGACCCACTCCTTTGTTGCCTTGGTGGTATGTTTCGGGTCATTGCCTTGCTGGAATAGTATAAATATATAACTTGGCACTCAACTTATGTTTAATTTTGAAGATTTTAATGCAGTCCAGCAAACATAAAAATGTTTCGGTCCTCACCGGACCTTCATCAGGTACGTTGCTATGGTAAGAATAGCCACTGTGTGCTTGCGAGTACTGTAATGGGTCTGTAACTTTGTATGGAGCCAGAAATTTTGTTTTCTGCTGTGATCCGGAAACTGGTGGTACGTTGCCAGGGTGGAGTAACTTGCTCCTAACCCTAACCCTATATTACACAGGATGGAGATGCAGCGCCCCAGAGTCCTGGTCGTTGCAGTACTGTGGCTCCGCCACTATGGGGAGCTATGGTGCGTCCGATGGCACTGAAGGAGTTCATCTGATCAGGTATCACAGACACCAATACATTTCACAGCCGGGCCTCTGGGGCGAGCTAAGGGTGCTATTCATTAGGCCACTCCCCACCATAGTGGGTAAACTGGGGGTCAGGCAGGAAGTTAGATCAGAAAGCTGACTGGGTTGGAACCAGGCAACACCTTGTGGCAGAGGGTGTTGTAGGGGAAGATACAGTAGGGTCTCTGTCAGGGGTGGGATCCTGACAGAGGCTTGGCAATGAGAACGAACGTAACGGGACCGTGCCTGCTCCGGGTAGCGGCGGTGCCCAAGAAAGGATTAGAAGAGAGATAGATTGTGCTGAGTGAGAAACGGGATCACGTAAAGGAGAAATACCAGTAGGAGTCGTGCTGTAAGACCGAAGCAACATCCTACTGAGGCGCACTACCGGTGGCCGGAACGCCGAGGGAGTAGAATAACATTCAGCTTCAAGCAATACTCCAAACAGCGGCAGGACAGTCAGTCTTAGGCGGGCTGTCTAACTCAAATCACCTATGAAGTCTTGGGAGGCAATTGTGGGAGAGGGGCGTCTCTAGGGTCCCGGAAGAACTCCAGGCCTACCCGTCAAACGGGTGCCGTTCCTACCCGAACCTCAGGGAGGGACGGAGGATTAGCAGAACATCATCTAGTCGAGTTGTGAGGGAACTTAAGAAACAGACACAACAGTTGTGGGGTACTTTCCGTAAGCACAGCAGGGAAGGACTACAACATATAGCGCTAGGGGGAAGGCACAGATTTCCTCCTGTGAAGAGAACTCTGGAAGTGTCATTGGACCGGCCGGACTTGCGCAGCCTGGTGAGCCGTATTCTGGATTGAGGACTCAGAGATCTTCAGTAAAGAGGTAAAGAGACTGCAACCTGGTGTCCTTGTTATTTATTGCGACCTGCACCCCACAACTGCACCGTTACAACACCACTTATTTCACCGGACGTCCCCCACTGACAGACAGGGCCACAGACCGGGTCTAGCCACCGTGACAACCCCAGGACTGAGACCCAGAGGCCCGGCTCCGGGTACCCCTCGGCCCTGCGGCGGTGTGGGGGCGCTCCAACTTGGCGTCACGAACAGGATCTACTTAAGCCTGAGGAATCAGGTCATGTGTGCCTTGGAACTGTGATTTGTTGTGCTTGGACTGTACTTTATTGGGAGACTGTGTATTGCCATTGACCCAGAGAAGTTCCCGCCAAAAGCCGCCGCCATTGCTACGCCAGAGAAGAAGGAGGGCGTGCCATGGGAGGAGACTACCAGAGTGGCACGAGAAATGGCTACCGCCCTGTTGTGAATTTGCTTTTTGCTCCCTCTAGTGGTTACTAGTTTTTTGACTCTGGTTTTTCTGTCATTCCTTTTATCCGCACCTGGGTCGTTAGTTAGGGGTGTTGCTATATAAGCTCCCTGGACCTTCAGTTCAATGCCTGGCAACGTAGTTATCAGAGCTAGTCTGCTGTGCTCTTGTCTACTGATCCTGGTTCCAGTTATATCAGCTAAGTCTGCCTTTTGCTTTTTGCTATTTGTTTTGGTTTTGTATTTTTGTCCAGCTTGTTCCAAATCTATATCCTGACCTTTGCTGGAAGCTCTAGGGGGCTGGTGTTCTCCCCCCGGACCGTTAGACGGTTCGGGGGTTCTTGAATTTCCAGTGTGGATTTTGATAGGGTTTTTGTTGACCATATAAGTTACCTTTCTTTATTCTGCTATCAGTAAGCGGGCCTCTCTGTGCTAAACCTGGTTCATTTCTGTGTTTGTCATTTCCTCTTACCTAACCGTCATTATTTGTGGGGGGCTTCTATCCAGCTTTGGGGTCCCCTTCTCTGGAGGCAAGAAAGGTCTTTGTTTTCCTCTACTAGGGGTAGCTAGATTCTCCGGCTGGCGCGTGTCATCTAGAATCAACGTAGGAATGATCCCCGGCTACTTCTAGTGTTGGCGTTAGGAGTAGATATATGGTCAACCCAGTTACCACTGCCCTATGAGCTGGATTTTTGTATTCTGCAGACTTCCACGTTCCTCTGAGACCCTCGCCATTGGGGTCATAACAGTTTGCCAGGCCAGTATTAAATGTTTAATGCATTGCAGAAGAGGGATTATAAGAAAGAAGATTCTGAGTTTTTTTTTTCTTTTTCCCCTTTACCTCAGAGTGGCTATGCTTGCTGCAGACATGAATGTCCAGACCTTGATTACAAGTGTGGACCAGCTGGCTACTCGTGTGCAGGGCATACAAGACTATGTTATCAGAAATCCTAGGTCAGAACCTAAAATACCGATTCCTGAACTGTTTTCCGGAGACAGGTTTAAGTTTAGGAATTTCGTGAATAATTGTAAATTGTTTTTGTCCCTGAGACCCTGTTCATCTGGAGATTCTGCTCAGCAAGTAAAGATTGTTATTTCGTTCTTACGGGGCGACCCTCAGGATTGGGCTTTTTCGCTGGCGCCAGGAGATCCGGCATTGGCTGATCTTGATGCGTTTTTTCTGGCGCTCGGTTTACTTTATGAGGAACCCAATCTTGAGATTCAGGCAGAAAAGGCCTTGCTGGCTATGTCTCAGGGGCAGGACGAGGCTGAAGTGTATTGCCAAAAATTTCGGAAATGGTCCGTGCTGACACATTGGAACGAGTGTGCACTGGCCGCTAATTTTAGAAATGGCCTTTCTGAAGCCATTAAGAATGTTATGGTGGGTTTTCCCATTCCCACAGGTCTGAATGATACTATGGCACTGGCTATTCAAATTGACCGGCGGTTGCGGGAGCGCAAAACCGCAAATTCCCTCATGGTGTTGTCTGAACAGACACCTAATTCGGTGCAATGTGATAGAAAAACCGCAAATTCCCTCATGGTGTTGTCTGAACAGACACCTGATTTAATGCAATGTGATAGAATCCTGACTAGAAATGAGCGGAAAATTCATAGACGCCGGAATGGCTTGTGCTACTACTGTGGTGATTCTACACATGTTATCTCAGCATGCTCTAAACGTATAGCTAAGGTTGTTAGTCCTGTCACCGTTGGTAATTTGCAACCTAAATTTATTCTGTCTGTAACTTTGATTTGCTCACTGTCATCTTATCCTGTCATGGCGTTTGTAGATTCAGGTGCTGCCCTGAGTCTCATGGATCTTTCATTTGCTAAGCGCTGTGGTTTTACTCTTGAACCATTAGAAAATCCTATTCCTCTTAGGGGTATTGATGCTACACCATTGGCAGCAAATAAACCGCAGTATTGGACACAGGTTACCATGTGCATGACTCCTGAACACCGCGAGGTGATACGTTTCCTGGTTTTACATAAAATGCATGATTTGGTTGTTTTAGGGCTGCCATGGTTACAGACCCATAATCCAGTCCTGGACTGGAAGGCTATGTCAGTCTCAAGTTGGGGCTGTCGTGGTATTCATGGGGATTCCCTGCCTGTGTCTATTGCTTCTTCTACGCCTTCGGAAGTTCCGGAGTATTTGTCTGATTATCAGGATGTCTTCAGTGAGTCTGAGTCCAGTGCACTGCCTCCTCATAGGGACTGTGACTGTGCTATAGATTTGATCCCAGGCAGTAAATTTCCTAAGGGAAGACTGTTTAATCTGTCGGTACCTGAACATACCGCTATGCGTTCATATATCAAGGAGTCTCTGGAGAAAGGACATATTCGTCCGTCTTCTTCCCCTCTTGGTGCGGGATTCTTTTTTGTGGCAAAAAAGGACGGATCTTTGAGACCTTGTATTGATTATCGGCTTTTAAATAAGATCACTGTCAAATTTCAGTATCCTTTACCGCTGTTGTCTGACTTGTTTGCCCGGATTAAGGGTGCCAAGTGGTTCACCAAGATAGACCTTCGTGGTGCGTACAACCTTGTGCGCATTAAGCAAGGTGATGAATGGAAAACCGCATTCAATACGCCCGAAGGTCATTTTGAGTACTTGGTGATGCCTTTTGGGCTCTCCAATGCGCCTTCAGTTTTTCAGTCCTTTATGCATGACATTTTCCGGAAGTATCTGGATAAATTTTTGATTGTTTATCTGGATGATATTTTGGTTTTTTCTGATAATTGGGATTCGCATGTGGAGCAGGTCAGGTTGGTCTTTAAAATTTTGCGTGAAAATTCTTTGTTTGTCAAGGGCTCAAAGTGTCTCTTTGGTGTTCAGAAGGTTCCCTTTTTGGGGTTCATTTTTTCCCCTTCTGTTGTGGAGATGGACCCAGTCAAGGTCCGAGCTATTCTTGATTGGACTCAGCCCTCGTCAGTTAAGAGTCTTCAGAAGTTCTTGGGCTTCGCTAACTTCTACCGTCGTTTTATCGCTAATTTTTCTAGCATTGTGAAACCTTTGACGGATATGACCAAGAAGGGCTCCGATGTAGCTAACTGGGCTCCTGCTGCCGTGGAGGCTTTCCAGGAGTTGAAACGCCGGTTTACTTCGGCGCCTGTTTTGTGCCAGCCTGACGTCTCACTTCCCTTTCAGGTTGAGGTGGATGCTTCGGAGATTGGGGCAGGGGCCGTTTTGTCGCAGAGAGGCCCTGGTTGCTCTGTTATGAAACCTTGTGCCTTTTTCTCTAGGAAATTTTCGCCTGCCGAGCGAAATTATGATGTGGGCAATCGGGAGTTGTTGGCCATGAAATGGGCATTTGAGGAGTGGCGTCATTGGCTCGAGGGTGCTAAGCATCGTGTGGTGGTCTTGACTGATCACAAAAATCTGATGTATCTCGAGTCTGCTAAACGCCTTAATCCGAGACAGGCCCGCTGGTCATTGTTTTTCTCCCGCTTTGATTTTGTTGTTTCGTATTTACCAGGTTCAAAGAATGTGAAGGCCGATGCTCTTTCTAGGAGCTTTGTGCCTGATGCTCCTGGAGTCGCTGATCCTGTTGGTATTCTTAAAGATGGAGTTATCTTGTCAGCTATTTCTCCGGATCTGCGACGTGTGTTGCAGAGATTTCAGGCTGATAGGCCTGAGTCTTGTCCACCTGACAGACTGTTTGTCCCGGATAAGTGGACCAGCAGAGTCATTTCCGAGGTTCATTCCTCGGTGTTGGCAGGTCACCCGGGAATTTTTGGCACCAGAGATCTGGTGGCCAGGTCCTTTTGGTGGCCTTCCTTGTCAAGGGATGTGCGGTCATTTGTGCAGTCCTGTGGGACTTGTGCTCGAGCTAAGCCTTGCTGTTCTCGTGCCAGCGGTTTGCTCTTGCCCTTGCCTGTCCCGAAGAGACCTTGGACACATATCTCCATGGATTTCATTTCTGATCTTCCGCTATCTCAGGGCATGTCCGTTATCTGGGTGATATGTGATCGCTTCTCCAAGATGGTCCATTTGGTTCCTTTGCCTAAGCTGCCTTCCTCTTCCGATCTGGTTCCTGTGTTTTTCCAGAACGTGGTTCGTTTGCACGGCATCCCTGAGAATATTGTGTCAGACAGAGGATCCCAGTTCGTTTCCAGGTTCTGGCGATCCTTTTGTAGTAGGATGGGCATTGATTTGTCGTTTTCGTCTGCTTTCCATCCTCAGACTAATGGACAGACGGAGCGAACCAATCAGACTTTGGAGGCTTATTTGAGGTGTTTTGTCTCTGCTGATCAGGACGATTGGGTGACATTCTTGCCGTTGGCTGAGTTTGCCCTTAATAATCGGGCTAGTTCCGCCACCTTGGTTTCGCCTTTTTCTGCAACTCTGGTTTCCATCCTCGCTTTTCTTCGGGTCATGTGGAGCCTTCTGACTGTCCTGGGGTGGATTCTGTGGTGGATAGGTTGCAGCAGATCTGGAATCATGTGGTGGACAACTTGAAGTTGTCACAGGAGAAGGCTCAGCGCTTTGCCAACCGCCGCCGCGGTGTGGGTCCCCGACTACGCGTTGGGGATTTGGTATGGCTTTCTTCCCGCTTTGTTCCTATGAAGGTCTCCTCTCCCAAATTTAAACCTCGTTTTATTGGGCCTTACAAGATATTGGAAATCCTTAATCCTGTATCTTCGTCTGGATCTTCCTGTGTCGTTTGCTATTCACAATGTATTTCATAGGTCTTTGTTGCGGCGGTACATTGTGCCTGTAGTTCCTTCTGCTGAGCCTCCTGCTCCGGTGTTGGTTGAGGGCGAGTTGGAGTACGTGGTGGAGAAGATCTTGGATTCTCGCCTCTCCAGGCGGAGGCTTCAGTACCTGGTCAAGTGGAAGGGCTATGGTCAGGAGGATAATTCCTGGGTGGTCGCCTCTGATGTTCATGCGGCCGATTTAGTTCGTGCCTTTCATGCCGCTCATCCTGATCGCCCTGGTGGTCGTGGTGAGGGTTCGGTGACCCCTCACTAAGGGGGGGGTACTGTTGTGAATTTGCTTTTTGCTCCCTCTAGTGGTTACTAGTTTTTTGACTCTGGTTTTTCTGTCATTCCTTTTATCCGCACCTGGGTCGTTAGTTAGGGGTGTTGCTATATAAGCTCCCTGGACCTTCAGTTCAATGCCTGGCAACGTAGTTATCAGAGCTAGTCTGCTGTGCTCTTGTCTACTGATCCTGGTTCCAGTTATATCAGCTAAGTCTGCCTTTTGCTTTTTGCTATTTGTTTTGGTTTTGTATTTTTGTCCAGCTTGTTCCAAATCTATATCCTGACCTTTGCTGGAAGCTCTAGGGGGCTGGTGTTCTCCCCCCGGACCGTTAGACGGTTCGGGGGTTCTTGAATTTCCAGTGTGGATTTTGATAGGGTTTTTGTTGACCATATAAGTTACCTTTCTTTATTCTGCTATCAGTAAGCGGGCCTCTCTGTGCTAAACCTGGTTCATTTCTGTGTTTGTCATTTCCTCTTACCTAACCGTCATTATTTGTGGGGGGCTTCTATCCAGCTTTGGGGTCCCCTTCTCTGGAGGCAAGAAAGGTCTTTGTTTTCCTCTACTAGGGGTAGCTAGATTCTCCGGCTGGCGCGTGTCATCTAGAATCAACGTAGGAATGATCCCCGGCTACTTCTAGTGTTGGCGTTAGGAGTAGATATATGGTCAACCCAGTTACCACTGCCCTATGAGCTGGATTTTTGTATTCTGCAGACTTCCACGTTCCTCTGAGACCCTCGCCATTGGGGTCATAACACCGCCCCCTGCGCTTCTGGCTGCAAAGTGAGGACCTGCCCTCAAGCAGAGGACGACCCCCTGATTTGCAACGGCGGGAAGCAGGAGATGGAGAAGCTCGGCCCAGGAGAAATGGCGGAGTCCGATGCATGCATTGCCACCGATCAGCAGATCATGACGAAGAACAGCGAGTGCCGGAACGGGGAAGGAACAGTCCCGGTTTGCCCTCGTTTATCGGGGGCAGACCCGTGTCCCCTGCAGCCGGAGGATCCGAAGCTCCTGGAACAGATAGCGGAGCTGAGTCCACCAATCCCGACCTCGGAGTCAGCGGAGGAGGAACCACAGCGAGCGGAGCCGCGTTCGGGGAGCGCATTGGAGGAGCCGCGGCCCGAGCAGCAGCTGACTCCAGCGTCCTTGTCAGCGGAACGGATCGACACCGGTGGAATCACATCAAACACTAAACAAGAAAAAGGATATGCATACTGCTGGGATCAACCAGAAAATAATTTTATTAATGCAAAAAACACAAAGCAAGGTAGAACATACACTTAAAAACATTTAAAATCCAAAAAACAAACACATGGTCAATACACTATGTGTAAAACCCCCAGCAGGTGGAACCCAAATGCCACCAGCACCCAATAAATTACAATATATCAAACAAATGGCATTTATGTATACATGTCCAATCAAAAACCACCCATCTGCTATCGGCTATACCATACCTATATCTTGCAAATGGAACACACAATAGTGTAAGGAACCGGACACAAATTTCATATCCTAGACATAGTTACCAAAGTCATGCCCCACCAAGGCATGTGCCATGAAGTAATTAATAGGCGTAACCCCCAAACCTGGGAGCAAAACAAATATTGAGGTCCAGGATCCTAACAGTAAAACTCACAAAGATAGGCGCCAGGTAGAGATGCAGCAGTAAAGATACTAGTAAAGGTGCTCGTGCTGGGGGGGCGTGAAAACCCCACGCGTATCGACGCTATGTAAGCGTCTTCATCAGGGGAGATATCTCCCCTGATGAAGACGCTTACATAGCGTCGATACGCGTGGGGTTTTCACGCCCCCCCAGCACGAGCACCTTTACTAGTATCTTTACTGCTGCATCTCTACCTGGCGCCTATCTTTGTGAGTTTTACTGTTAGGATCCTGGACCTCAATATTTGTTTTGCTCCCAGGTTTGGGGGTTACGCCTATTAATTACTTCATGGCACATGCCTTGGTGGGGCATGACTTTGGTAACTATGTCTAGGATATGAAATTTGTGTCCGGTTCCTTACACTATTGTGTGTTCCATTTGCAAGATATAGGTATGGTATAGCCGATAGCAGATGGGTGGTTTTTGATTGGACATGTATACATAAATGCCATTTGTTTGATATATTGTAATTTATTGGGTGCTGGTGGCATTTGGGTTCCACCTGCTGGGGGTTTTACACATAGTGTATTGACCATGTGTTTGTTTTTTGGATTTTAAATGTTTTTAAGTGTATGTTCTACCTTGCTTTGTGTTTTTTGCATTAATAAAATTATTTTCTGGTTGATCCCAGCAGTATGCATATCCTTTTTCTTGTTTAGTGTTTTATGGTTCTTATATATGCATATGGTTGATCCCGGATTTTTTCATTTATTGTGGTGCCCGCTACTCCTCTTCTTGTGTACGGTGGAATCACATCAGGCGCAGGTATGGAAAGCGCCCCTACTCCCCCGGCCGATTCTGCTCCCCTGACCGATCCGGTTCCTCCGATCGATCCCGCTCCTGTGGGCGCTCCTCACCCCAGCAGTAATCCTTCGTTCACAATCGAGCGAGTGGTCCTCGGCCCCAGTGCAATGGGGAAGTTATTACCGCCACTACCAACCAGGTGGGGAGAGTCCATAGATGTGGGCCCGGACGGAGTGATGTTCCGGTGGGACACCCCCTGGGTTGAGCAGGATGGGGTACCGGTGGATGGTCTCACCATCGCAATACTTACCTGGGACCAGTACAATCAATGCGTGCTCCAGCACTGGAAACAGCGAGGTGAAGTTGAACAACGGGAGACGCAACGCAAGAAGTTTGTACATGGTGGGAAGGACGTGGTAAGGCGGGGAACTGTGTCGGCCTTCCACCCCAGGAAAGGATGGGGCTCTATACAGGAACCGGGTCTATCGACTGGCGTCTTTGTTGCTAGTTACGACGTGGAAACTCCCTGCTGTGATCGGGATGGTGAACCATTACGGGAAGGGGATCAGGTGACGTACACCCGTCACCAGAACGCACAAGGATGGCGTGCCCGGAATGTTCAGCGATGTGAGCCTGAGAGAGTGTCACCTGTGGCCCCAATTATGGTTGATCCAGATTTGCCAGATCTCGTTACTGTCTCCACTGTGCGCTTTGTGGTAGCTCCCGAACTCGCCAGCAGGGTCAGTCTTCAAATTCAGACACCGGGTGACCTGGTGGTCCCTGCGGGGCCTGCCGCTGGTATCCGTGCCACAGTAGTCGGGGGCCAGGGGCCAAGACCACCTGAGTAAGAATAAACCTCGATACCATGAGTATGTATATAGTTACTGTTTCCTGTTTTGCTGCTAAACCCGTCCAGGGTTAATTCCTCATGGATCCCTTTGTTGACCCGGGATCCTTGTTGTTTTGTTTATTTTTTCTAAGTTTTTGCACAAGTCTTAAGAACTGCAGTAATCATGGACCGTGCATGATACAAACTTTTTCTTGTAAATAGTTTGCACCTTATTAAAGGCGCTTCCTACTGGTTTTACTTAGAAAAAAAAACTCTTTGCGAAGATACCACACCGGAGCCTTTGCTGAGTATGGACTGGTAGCTAGAGAACAAATGCTACCTCCTAAAGACTTGGTCCCTTCTTAAAGGGGACATCCACGTGTATATTTGAAGAACCGTATTGCTTTAAGATTGATGGATGGCAATAATGTCTTGATGAGCGAAAGTAATGATAATTCTTACATGTAAAAGTTATATGTATTTGATTGGTTAAATGTAAAGAAATGCAGATGATGTTTCCAGAAAGAGAGTAGTAATGAGGATTGATGTTATAAGGGGATAGTTGATAATGTTGATAAGAAACTGGGGATAGAAGGTAAACCCTGAGTCCTCCATAGTAAGCTAGTTATTGTAAAGAAAGAGTTAATAATGTGTTACAGAGGACAGAAAATGAACCCGTAGGGGTTAGGCAGTGAGTCCTCCTAGGAGCTATACGTAGATGGCTCAGTGCTTCTAAAATTGAAAGAAATGTTATGCTCTATACTGTGTATAGAAGTTGAAAAGGCAGTAGGCCCTGGCTGAACGGGGCGGTCCTGTAACAGAAAGGAGAGGCAGTAGGTCTGGTGCCGATAGGACAGGCGGTCCTGCAGATCCAAAGTAGGAGAATGTAAAAGTTAACTTACCTTATAATGTGATTATAGGAAGGTCTTTGGTGGATACAGAGTGTATGTCCTTAAAGGCAATGTTAAAGTATTGTTCAGCAATTTTTGCACTTAGTAGAATACCCGGTTGGGTAACAGGAGTTATTTATAGCCTGTAATTTATAATGTTTAATGTTTAACCATGTTTTTGTAACGTTCAAGTGTCCTCACCTCCCATAAAGGGAAGCTTGTTCAAGTATACGTATTGTTATTTGCACTCAACAAAAATTGTATGTCTTTTTGCTAAACTTGTATTGTTGTTTTCTTCCCAGTCCCGGAGTACTGTGTTTAACCAGGGGGGAGTGCAGCGCCCCAGAGTCCTGGTCGTTGCAGTACTGTGGCTCCGCCACTATGGGGAGCTATGGTGCGTCTGATGGCACTGAAGGAGTTCATCTGACCAGGTATCACAGACACCAATACATTTCACAGCCGGGCCTCTGGGGGGAGCTAAGGGTTCTATTCACTAGGCCACTCCCCACCATAGTGGGTAAACTGGGGGTCAGGCAGGAAGTTAGATCAGAAAGCTGACTGGGTTGGAACCAGGCAACACCTTGTGGCAGAGGGTGTTGTAGGGGAAGATACAGTAGGGTCTCTGTCAGGGGTGGGATCCTGACAGAGGCTTGGCAACGAGAACGAACGTAACGGGACCGTGCCTGCTCCGGGTAGCGGCGGTGCCCAAGAAAGGATTAGAAGAGAGATAGATTGTGCTGAGTGAGAAACGGGATCACGCAAAGGAGAAATACCAGTAGGAGTCGTGCTGTAAGACCAAAGCAACATCCTACTGAGGCGCACTACCGGTGGCCGGAACGCCGAGGGAGTAGAATAACATTCAGCTTCAAGCAATACTCCAAACAGCGGCAGGACAGTCAGTCTCAGGCGGGCTGTCTAACTCAAATCACCTATGCAGTCTTGGGAGGCAATTGTGGGAGAGGGGCGTCTCTAGGGTCCCGGAAGAACTCCAGGCCTACCCGTCAAACGGGTGCCGTTCCTACCCGAACCTCAGGGAGGGACGGAGGATTAGCAGAACATCATCTAGTCGAGTTGTGAGGGAACATCAGAAACAGACACAACAGTTGTGGGGACTTTCCGTAAGCATAGCAGGGAAGGACTACAACACATAGCGCTAGGGGGAAGGCACAGATTTCCTCCTGTGAAGAGAACTCTGGAAGTGTCATTGGACTGGCCGGACTTGCGCAGCCTGGTGAGCCGTATTCTGGATTGAGGACTCAGAGATCTTCAGTAAAGAGGTAAAGAGACTGCAACCTGGTGTCCTTGTTATTTATTGCGACCTGCACCCCACAACTGCACCGTTACAACACCACTTATTGCACTGGACGTCCCCCACTGACAGACAGGGCCACGGACCGGGTCTAGCCACCGTGACAACCCCAGGACTGAGACCCAGAGGCCCGGCTCCGGGTACCCCTCGGCCCTGCGGCGGTGTGGGGGCGCTCCAGAGACCTCTCCTATATTACACAGGATGGAGGCCTCTCATATATTACACAGCATGGAGACCTCTCCTACATTACACAGGATGGAGGCCTCTCCTATATTACACGGGATGGAGGCCTCTCCTATATTACATAGGATGGAGGCCTCTCCTATATTACACAGGATGGAGGCCTCTCCTATATTACACAGGATGGAGACCTCTCCTACATTACATGGGATGGAGGCCTCTCCTATATTACACAGGATGGAGGCCTCTCCTATATTACACAGGATGGAGACCTCTCCTATATTACACAGGATGGAGGCCTCTCCTACATTACACAGGATGGAGGCCTCTCCTATATTACACAGGATGGAGGCCTCTCCTGTATTACACAGGATGGAGATCTCTCCTATATTACACAGGATGGAGACCTCTCCTATATTACACAGGATGGAGGCCTCTCCTATATTACACAGGATGGAGGCCTCTCCTATATTACACAGGATGGAGGACTCTCCTATATTACACGGGATGGAGGACTCTCCTATATTACACGGGATGGAGGCCTCTCCTACATTACACGGGATGGAGGTCTCTCCTGTATTACACGGGATGGAGGCCTCTCCTATATTACACAGGATGGAGGCCTCTCCTGTATTACACAGGATGGAGATCTCTCCTATATTACACAGGATGGAGACCTCTCCTATATTGCACAGGATGGAGGCCTCTCCTATATTACACAGGATGGAGGCCTCTCCTATATTACACAGGATGGAGGCCTTTCCTATATTACAGGGGATGGAGGACTCTCCTATATTACACGGGATGGAGGCCTCTCCTACATTACACGGGATGGAGATCTCTCCTGTATTACACGGGATGGAGGCCTCTCCTATATTACACAGGATGGAGGCCTCTCCTACATTACACAGGATGGAGATCTCTCCTATATTACACAGGATGGAAGCCTCTCCTATATTACACGGGATGGAGGTCTCTCCTGTATTACACGGGATGGAGGTCTCTCATATGAGGAGAGGTTGGAAAAGTTGGGCTTATTTCTCATTTACACGTACAATATGTGTGGCCAGTACAAAGCACCGGCACACGACTTATTTCTTCCAAAGACCGTACTGAGGAGAAGGGGGCACTCACTACGGGTGGATGAACGGAGATTGCGGCAGCTGGACAGGAAAGGGTTCTCTGCAGTTAGAGCAGTCGGACGGTGGGATGCCGACCACAGGAGGTAGTAATGGCCGACACTGGAACAGCTCTTATACAGGGGCGGAGGATTTCTTTGATTGCGGGTAATAGCTAAACTAGTGACAAAATGAACAGTTGGTGGAGAAAGGTTGAACTTGATGGACCGGGGTCTTTATTCAACCGACGTGACTATGTAACATTTAGGGCATGTGCAGACGATCTGGAATTGGCAGCGCTATGGACAGAGCACATGTCCGCTGCATCCAAAGTGCTTCCGTCTATTGAACTCAGGTGAATTCGCATGTGTGCACTGAAACGTGTGGATTCACACCTTCCAATGGATTGTATGGGTGAAATTTCTCCGACCGAGACTAGCGTCTTCACAAGAGAAACTGACCTGCTGCAGTCTCGAGAGATGCGCCTCATTTTCGTCTCCGCGGGTTATCCGCGGTCGTCGCTGGACACATAGTGGACATGGGATTTCTTAAAATCCCATCCTCTACGCTGTCTGTAACATCTGGATTCTGTGGGCTGGACGTTGCAAAAGTACACCATGTCCAACCCACAGCATTCACTTATCAACTACACATACCATTAGGATCACATTTATCCTGCGCTCTACGCTGAGCTCTTACTTTGGGGTTTCCATCTAAATCTCTGAGTGACGTGATTCAGATGAAACCTTCGAGGAATCCATTCACTATAATGAGGCAGCAGAGTTACTCTGGACTCCATCTGGCCTCTGTTCAGTGGTGTCCTTCTTTTCAGTAGTGCACAAAACTGTGGCCGATGGCACTTTTATGCAATCCTGAAAAGACGAACACCACCAAATCACAGGTCAGATGGAGTCCACAATGCCTCCATTTGCCTCATTATAGGGAATCTTCCGTCGAGGGTTCCATCAGAATCACGTATTTCAGAGATTTACATGGAAACTCCGGTGTAAGCGCTCAACGCAGAGCGCAGGATAAATGTGCGCCGAGCCTTACTGCGATCTTTGGCAGGCAGAATAAAAAAATCAGCAGCATGTGAAGAATTGGTTTTATTTATTTTTTTATGCTGTTTCTCATGCGGTATAAGTGATTAGGTGACTTTATTCTTCGGGTCGGTGCGATTACAGCGATTTCAGATTTATATCGGGCTTTTATGCTTGGCTGCTGTCACACACTAAAAGACGCTTTTTACTGTGAAAAATAGTTTTTGCATCACCATATTTTGAGAGCTATAATTTTTCCATATTTTGGCCCACAGAGTCATGTGAGGGCTTGTTTTTTGCAGGACGAGCTGACGTTTTTATTGGTGCCATTGTCAGGCACATGACATTTTTTGATCACTTTCTATTCTGATTTTTGTCAGGCAGAATGAACAAAAAACATAAATTCAGGATTCTTTTTATGTCATTCCACATGTGGTAAAATTAATAAAGCAGTTTTATTTTTTGGGTCAATACGATTACAGCGATACCTCATTTATATTTTTTTTCATGTTTTGGCGCTTTTACACAATGAAAACTGTTTTATAGAGAACACAATTATCTTTGAATGGCTTTGTTCTGAGAGCTATAACTTTTGTTTTCTGCTTATGGAGCTGTTTTTGGCGGCTCGTTTTTTGTGGGACAAAATTTCATTTTCCGCGGTACCATGTTTATTTATATTCATCTTTTTGATCGCGTTTTATTTCACTTTTTCTTCAGCGGTATGATGATAAACAATTGTTTTTTGCCTTGTTTATTATTTATTTTTTATGGTGTTCGCAAAAGGGATTTAATAGTGGGACAGTTTCATAGGTCGGGTCGTTGTGGACGTGGCGATACCAAATTTGTGTACTTTTATTGTTTTTTTCATAAAAATATTTATTTATGGGTACAATATATTTTTTTTAACGTTTTACAATTTTTAAACTTTTTTTTTTACTTTTTTACTTTTTCCCACTTTGGGACTTTCATTTTTTGCAGGCTGATTGCTTTTATAGCAGAAATGCAAGAGCATCCCTATGCTATGCAAGCTGCCAGCGCTGCACTGACAGATAATTTGCTGATCATGCGCTGACCATGATCTTGCAACTTTCCTAGGTCTGGTGACCCGGAAGTCGTCATGATGACATCAGGTCACCATGGCAACGATTGGGACCACACTTGACACCTATCATCCCTTTTCCGGCTCCCAAAATGCTGCGATCGAGTTCGATCTCAGCATTTAGGGGGATAAAGTGCTGGGAGCAGTGCGGGACTGCTCCTGGCACTGAGTGCCAAGTGTCAGATGTCAGAATCAGCTAATGCCCGGCCTTGATCGTGCCACACAGTCTGTGTGTGTGTGTGTGTGTGTGTGTGTGTGTGTGCAAAGTCATAGGGACATCTAAGTTGGGAAAGGGTTAAAATGTTATAAATTTCAGAGGTTAATCTGCTCAGTTGAGAGCTCCTGGAAGCTTTCCTGCATTAAGGCTCTCAGCTCACTCCCATCTCCTATATAACCTGGGCCCTGGCTAGCACTCATTGTCAGAGTAGCTTATGCTGCATGGCTGGAGGTTGTTACTGGTTATTATGGAGAAGGTGTTTGTATTTATCTGTGTCTGTTGCTAGGTTTTGAATGTGTGATATTTCCCTTTCTCCTACATCTTCCACTCCCCGATGCATTCCTCTGTTGCTTATGTGAGTATATTTGTATGATTGGTATTTTACTTTATACCTGTTCGTATTATATTGTTAGTCTGGTTGGTGTATTATGGTGCACTACCACTCCCATCTTCCCTTGGTGGGGGAAGGGTACAGACTGAGGGCAGATTCAGGAACAAAGGCAAGGCAAGTGGCCCTGGCATCTTGACTATCAGAAGTAATCCGGGGAACAGGGCGTGCCAGAGCATCCTAGTGTTAGGGACAGAGAAGGAGCCCCTGGTCCTGAGACACCCAACAACAGAGCGTTGACACTCCCTTCCTTCTGGGATGTTGCCCCTCCATTTTGAGGAATGTGACCCTAGTTCCAGCCATCAACTCTTACAGCCATCGAGGCAAGTGTTCCGTCTCTACTGCCCGATGGTTGAATGAGATGTGATGATGGGTCACAAACTCTTCAATGGACCCCCTTCTCCGCTGACATTCGGAAGTAACTACCACCCCCGGAATGCCAACTCTCAGTACCTTACGGCTAGCGGGCCCGATAACATTTGTCCAGACTTGGTCCTGGCTCGCCTCTTTGTCTCTTCCGACCATCCTAGACTTTGCAGTCCACTCACCAGTTCTTGAATCCTGGCTCAATCCAGTCCACAAAAACTCCAGTGGTAAAGGATGCGGCTTGGGTTCAGGCTTTTGTGGTTCCGGGATCGGCTGGATCAGGAACACAGGCTCCTGCCACCTCTGTTGTTGTGCCAGCTTCCTCTGGCTCTGATATTCCTCTGATCACTCCCTGTGGAGTCTCATGTGCTTCTGCCATCTTTATCACCCACTAAGCACATTACACTGTACGGATGACTAATACAAATGAAAAATGTAATACTTATTTGGAGTGTTAAAAATTACAGAAATGTATCCCAGACCATGTAATACTGTTTGGGTGACAAATTTAACCCTGTAAAATGTTTAAATGCTTTTTTGGAGTGTTATATACTGTATATAAATAAAATTCATCCAGGACACAGAATAATGTATGGGTAAGAAATTTAACCCAGTGAAATTTTTTTACAATTTTATTGAGTGTTATATAACACAAAAGTAACATAAATCAAGTGATACTTGATGGATTAACCCCTTCATGACCCAGCCTATTTTGACCTTAATGACCTGGCCGTTTTTTGCAATTCTGACCAGTGTCCCTTTATGAGGTAATAACTCAGGAACGCTTCAACAGATGCTAGCGGTTCTGAGACTATTTTTTCGTGACATATTGGGCTTCATGTTAGTGGTAAATTTAGGTCAATAATTTTTGCGTTTATTTGTGAAAAAATGGAAATTTGGCAAAAATGTTGAAAATTTCACAATTTTCAAATTTTGAATTTTTATTCTGTTAAACCAGAGAGTTATGTGACACAAAATAGTTAATAAATAACATTTCCCACATGTCTACTTTACATCAGCACAATTTTGGAAACTAATTTTTTTTTTGCTAGGAAGTTATAAGGGTTAAAATTTGACCAACGATTTCTCGTTTTTACAACAAAATTTACACCACCACTTTTTTAGGGACCACCTCACATTTGAAGTCAGTTTGAGGGTTCTATATGGCTGAAAATACCCAAAAGTGACACGATTCTAAAAACTGCACCCCTCAAGGTGCTCAAAACCACATTCAAGAAATGTATTAACCCTTCAGGTGTTTCACAGCAGCAGAAGCAACATGGAAGGAAAAAATGAACATTTAACTTTTTAGTCACAAAAATGATCTTTTAGTAACAATTTTTTTATTTTACCAAGGGTAAAAGGAGAAACTGGACACCGAAAGGTATTGTACAATTTGTCCTGAGCGCCGTTTGACTTTTTGAATGAAAAATTGGCTCCAATCTTTAGCGGACACCATGTCGCGTTTGGAGAGCCCCCGTGTGTCTAAACATTGGAGCTCCCCCAGAAGTGACCCCATTTTGAAAATTAGACTCCCCAAGGAGCTTATCTAGATGCATAGTGAGCATTTTGAACCCCCCCAGGTGCTTCACAAATTGATCCGTAAAAATGAAAAAGTACTTTTTTTTCACAAAAAATTCTTTTAGCCTCAATTTTTTCATTTTCACATGGGCAACAGGATAAAATGGATCCTAAAATTTGTTGGGCAATTTGTCCTGTGTACAGCGATACCTCACATGTGGGGGTAAACCACTGTTTGGGTACACGGCAAGGCTCGGAAGGGAAGGCGTGCCATTTGACTTTTTGAATGAAAAATTAGCTCCAATCGTTAGCGGACACCATGTAGCGTTTGCAGAGACCCTGATGTGCTTAAACAGTAGAAACCCCCCACAAGTGACCCCATTTTGGAAACTAGACCCCCCAAGGAACTTATCTAGATGCATAGTAAGCACTTTGAACCCCCAAGTGCTTCACAGAAGTTTATAACGCAGAGCCGTGAATAAAAAATCATTTTTCTTTCCTCAAAAATTATTTTTTAGCCCGCAATTTTTTATTTTCCCAAGGGTAACAGGAGCAATTGAACCCCAAAAGTTGTTGTCCAGTTTGTCCTGAGTACACTGATACCCCATATGTGGGGGGAACCACTGTTTGAGCACATGTCGGGGCTCGGAAGGGAAGTAATGATGTTTTGGAATGCAGACTTTGATGGAATGGTCTGCAGGCATCGTGTCACGTTTGCAGAGGCTCTGATGTGCCTAAACAGTAGAAACCCCCCACAAGTGACCCCATTTTGGAAACTAGACCCCCAAGGAACTTATCTAGGTGTGTGGTGAGCATTTTGAACCCCCAAGTGCTTCACAGAATTTTATAACGCAGAGCCGTGAAAATAAAAAATCATTTTTTTCCCACAAAAATAATTTTTAGCCCCCATTTTTTATTTTCCCAAGGTTAACAGGAGAAATTAGACCCCCAAAGTTGTTGTGCAATTTTTTCTGAGTACGCTGGTACCCCATATGTGGGGGTGCACGTCGGGGCTCGGAAGGGAAGGAGCACCATTTGACTTTTTGAACGCAAGATTGGCTGGAATCAATGGTGGTGCCATGTCGCGTTTGGAGACCTGTTATGATCCTTAGTGGTTGAGGATCACAAATTACTCCAACTAAGTAGCGAAACATAGGACAAGCTCTAGGGAGGTGGTAAACTGGACTGACCGCAAATCTGAACCTATCCAAACACACTAGAGGTAGCCGGTGAACGTGCCTAAAATCCTAGACATCTCGAGCCAGCCTGAGGAACTAACTACCCCTAGAGAGAAAGAAAGACCTCTCTTGCCTCCAGAGAAATAATCCCCAAAGATATAGAAGCCCCCAACAAATAATAACGGTTAGGTAAGAGGAAGGCACATACACAGGGGTGAAAGCAGACTCAGCAAATGAGGCCCACTAATACTAGATAGCAGAAAATAGAAAAGGGATCTATGCGGTCAGTAAAAAACCCTTACAAAATATCCACACTGAGATTTCAAGAACCCCCGCACCAACTAACGGTGTGGGGGGAGAAACTCAGTCCCCTAGAGCAACCAGCAAGCAAAGAGATCACATTTTAGCAAGCTGGACAAAAACATGATGAACGCTGATAATCAGAAAATGAACAAGCAAGAACTTAGCTTGTCTTGGAGAGACTGGGAGCAAGGTAGTCACAAGGAATCTGAAGAGCACTGAATACATTGATAGCAGGCAAGGAACTGAGTATCCAGGTGAGCTAAATAGGAAACCAACCAAGGATAACAAACCAGCTGATGCAGCCAACCTGCAGAAAGACAACACTACACAGTACCGCTTGTGACCACTAGAGGGAGCCCAAAAATAGAGTTCACAACAGTACCCCCCCTTGAGGAGGGGTCACCGAACCCTCATCAAGATCCCCAGGGCGATCAGGATGAGCCGCGTGGAAGGCACGAACCAAATCGGCCGCATGAACATCAGAGGCGACAACCCAGGAATTATCCTCCTGACCATAGCCCTTCCACTTAACTAAATACTGAAGCCTCCGTCTAGAGATACGAGAATCCAAAATCTTCTCCACCACGTACTCCAATTCGCCCTCGACCAGCACCGGAGCAGGAGGCTCAACAGAAGGAACCACAGGTACCACATACCTCCGCAACAAAGACCTATGGAACACATTATGAATGGCAAACGATGCTGGGAGATCCAAACGAAAAGACACCGGGTTAAGGATTTCCAAGATTTTATAAGGACCGATGAAGCGAGGCTTGAATTTAGGAGAGGAGACCTTCATAGGAACATACCGAGAAGACAGCCACACCAAATCCCCAACACGAAGTCGGGGACCCACACCGCGGCGGCGGTTGGCAAAGCGCTGAGCCTTCTCCTGTGACAACTTCAGATTGTCCACCACATGGTTCCAAATCTGCTGCAACCTATCCACCACAGAATCCACCCCAGGACAGTCAGAAGACTCAACCTGACCCAAGGAAAAACGAGGATGGAAACCAGAATTGCAGAAAAAAGGCAAAACCAAGGTAGCAGAACTAGCCCGATTATTAAGGGCAAACTCGGCCAATGGCAAAAAAGTCACCCAATCATCCTGATCAGCAGAAACAAAACATCTGAAATAAGTTTCCAACGTCTGATTAGTTCGCTCGGTTTGGCCATTAGTCTGAGGATGGAAGGCCGACGAAAAAGACAAATCAATGCCCATCTTAGAACAAAAAGTTCGCCAAAACCTGGACACAAACTGGGATCCTCTATCAGACACAATATTTTCAGGAATGCCGTGCAAGCGAACCACATTCTGCAAAAATAGAGGAACCAAATCGGAGGAGGAAGGCAACTTAGGCAAGGGCACCAAATGGACCATCTTGGAAAAACGATCACATACCACCCAGATGACAGACATTTTCTGAGATACTGGAAGATCCGAAATAAAGTCCATGGAAATGTGCGTCCAAGGCCTTTTCGGGACAGGCAAAGGCAAAAGCAAACCGCTGGCACGAGAACAGCAAGGCTTAGCCCGAGCACAAATCCCACAAGACTGCACAAAGGAACGCACATCCCGCGACAAGGAAGGCCACCAGAAGGACCTAGCCACCAAATCTCTGGTACCAAAAATCCCAGGATGACCCGCCAACACAGAAGAATGAACCTCGGAAATAACTCTGCTGGTCCATCTATCCGGGACAAACAGTCTCTCTGGTGGACAACGGTCAGGTCTATCCGCCTGAAATTTCTGCAGCACTCGTCGCAAATCTGGGGAGATGGCAGACAAAATCACTCCCTCTCTGAGAATACCAGCTGGCTCAGAAACTCCCGGAGAGTCAGGCACAAAACTCCTAGAAAGTGCATCAGCTTTCACGTTCTTCGAACCAGGCAGGTATGAGACCACGAAGTTGAAACGGGAGAAAAACAACGACCAACGAGCCTGTCTAGGATTCAGGCGCTTAGCAGATTCGAGGTAAATCAGATTTTTGTGATCAGTCAGGACCACCACACGATGTTTAGCTCCTTCGAGCCAATGTCGCCACTCCTCAAATGCCCACTTCATAGCCAACAACTCCCGATTACCAACATCATAATTCCGCTCGGCAGGCGAAAATTTTCTTGAAAAGAAAGCACATGGCTTCATCACAGAGCCATCAGAGCTTCTCTGCGACAAAACAGCCCCTGCTCCAATCTCAGAAGCATCAACCTCGACCTGGAAGGGGAGAGAGACATCTGGCTGACATAAGACTGGAGCTGAAGAAAACCGGTGCTTCAGCTCCCGAAAGGCCTCCACGGCCGCAGGAGACCAATTAGTCACATCAGAACCCTTCTTGGTCAAATCCGTCAAAGGTTTAACCACGCTAGAAAAATTAGCGATGAAACGACGGTAAAAATTAGCAAAACCCAAGAACTTCTGAAGACTCTTAACAGACGTGGGCTGAGTCCAGTCATGAATAGCCTGGACCATGACTGGGTCCATCTCCACAGTAGAAGGAGAAAAAATAAACCCCAAAAAGGAGACCTTCTGTACTCCGAAGAGGCATTTTGAGCCCTTCACAAATAAAGCATTAGCACGCAGGACCTGAAACACCATCCTGACCTGCTTCACATGGGACTCCCAATCATCAGAAAAGACCAAAATGTCATCCAGATAAACAATCATAAATTTATTCAGATATTCTCGGAAGATGTCATGCATGAAGGACTGAAACACAGAAGGAGCATTAGAGAGTCCAAAAGGCATCACCAAGTACTCAAAATGGCTTTCGGGCGTATTAAATGCTGTTTTCCATTCATCTCCTTGCTTAATGCGCACAAGGTTATACGCACCACGGAGATCTATCTTGGTGAACCAACTGGCACCCTTAATCCGAGCAAACAAATCAGACAATAGTGGCAAAGGATACTGAAATTTGACTGTGATTTTATTCAGAAGACGATAATCTATACAAGGTCTCAAAGAACCGTCCTTCTTGGCCACAAAAAAAAATCCTGCACCAAGAGGGGAAGAGGATGGGCGAATATGTCCCTTCTCCAAAGACTCCTTTATATAACTCCGCATCGCGGCATGCTCTGGTATAGACAATTTAAAAAGTCGTCCCTTAGGGAATTTACTACCAGGAATTAAATTTATAGCACAGTCACAATCCCTATGAGGGGGCAGGGCACTGGACCTGGGCTCATCAAATACATCCTGGTAGTCAGACAAAAACTCAGGGACCTCAGAAGGAGTGGAAGAAGCAATAGACACCAACGGAGTATCGCCATGAATTCCCTGACAACCCCAACTTGACACAGACATAGCTTTCCAATCTAAAACTGGATTATGAGCCTGCAGCCATGGCAGACCCAAAACGACAACATCATGCAAATTATGCAGAACAAGAAAGCAAATCACCTCCTGATGTACGGGAGTTATGCACATGGTCATTTGCGTACTGAGGCTTATACTCAGCCAATGGCGTAGCATCAATTCCCCTCAGAAGAATAGGAAATTCCAAAGGCTCCAGGACAAAACCACAGCGCCTGGCAAATGACAAATCCATGAGATTCAGGGCAGCACCCGAATCCACAAAGGCCATAACCGAGTAGGACGACAAAGAACAAATCAAAGTAACAGACAAAATAAATTTAGGCTGTATAGTACCAATGGTGACAGGTTTAGCGACCTTTTTTAAGCGTTTAGAGCATGCTGAGATAACATGAGTAGAATCACCACAGTAAAAGCACAACCCATTTTGACGTCTATGACTTTGTCGCTCAATTCTGGTCAGAGTTCGATCACATTGCATAGACTCAGGTCTCTGTTCAGAAAATACCACCAAAGGATGAGCAGATTTGCGCTCCCGCAAACGCCGATCAACCTGAATGGCTAAAGCCATAGAATCACTCAGACTTGTAGGGGTGGGAAACCCCACCATAACATTCTTAATGGCTTCAGAAAGACCTTCTCTGAAATTTGCAGCCAGGGCACACTCTTTCCATTGAGTAAGCACTGACCATTTCCGAAATTTTTGACAATACACCTCTGCTTCATCCTGCCCCTGAGAGAGGGCCAGCAACGCTTTTTCTGCCTGATTCTCAAGATTAGGCTCCTCATAAAGCAATCCAAGCGCCAGAAAAAACGCATCCACATTAAGCAATGCAGGATCTCCTGGCGCCAGAGAGAAAGCCCAATCCTGAGGTTCGCCACGCAACAAGGAGATAACAATTTTAACTTGCTGAGCGGAATCACCAGAGGAACGAGGTCTCAGAGATAGAAATAACTTACAATTATTCTTAAAATTCTGAAACCTAGATCTATCTCCAGAAAACAACTCAGGAATGGGTATCTTTGGTTCTGACATAGGGCTATGAATAACAAAATCCTGAATACTTTGCACCCGTGCAGTAAGATGATCCACACTAGAAGTCAGAGTCTGGATATTCATGTCTGCAGCTGAGCTCAAAACCACTCAGAGTTCAAGGGGATGAAAGAAGCTAGACAGACTGCAGCAAGGAAAAGCGGGAGGGGAAAAAAAAAATGTACTCAGGTCTTCTTTTTATCCCACTTCTGCGATGCATTAAACACTTTTTGGGCCTGCTATACTGTTATGATCCTTAGTGGTTGAGGATCACAAATTACTCCAACTAAGTAACGAAACATAGGACAAGCTCTAGGGAGGTGGTAAACTGGACTGACCGCAAATCTGAACCTATCCAAACACACTAGAGGTAGCCGGTGAACGTGCCTAAAATCCTAGACATCTCGAGCCAGCCTGAGGAACTAACTACCCCTAGAGAGAAAGAAAGACCTCTCTTGCCTCCAGAGAAATAATCCCCAAAGATATAGAAGCCCCCAACAAATAATAACGGTTAGGTAAGAGGAAGGCACATACACAGGGGTGAAAGCAGATTCAGCAAATGAGGCCCACTAATACTAGATAGCAGAAAATAGAAAAGGGATCTATGCGGTCAGTAAAAAACCCTTACAAAATATCCACACTGAGATTTCAAGAACCCCCGCACCAACTAACGGTGTGGGGGGAGAAACTCAGTCCCATAGAGCAACCAGCAAGCAAAGAGATCACATTTTAGCAAGCTGGACAAAAACATGATGAACGCTGATAATCAGAAAATGAACAAACAAGAACTTAGCTTGTCTTGGAGAGACTGGGAGCAAGGTAGTCACAAGGAATCTGAAGAGCACTGAATACATTGATAGCAGGCAAGGAACTGAGTATCCAGGTGAGCTAAATAAACCAAGGGTAACGAACCAGCTGATGCAGCCAACCTGCAGAAAGACAACACTACACAGTACCGCTTGTGACCACTAGAGGGAGCCCAAAAATAGAGTTCACAACAGAGACCCCTGATGTGCCTAAACAGTGGAAACCCCTCAATTCTAACTCCAAAACTAACCCCAACACACCCCTAAACCTAATCCCAACTCTAGCCATAACCCTAATCACAACCCTAACCCCAACACACCCCTAACCACAACCCTAATTCGTGTGAGGATTTTGCGGCACCGTTTTTGAAAAATCCACAGGTAAAGGGCACTGCGTTTTATCTGCGGATTTACCGCGGATTTCCAGTGTTTTTTGTGCTGATTTCACCTGAGGATTCCTATTGAGGAGCAGGTGTAAAACGCTGCGGAATTCACACAAAGAATTGACAAGCTGCGGAAAATACAACACAGTGTTTCCGCGCCGTATTTTCCTCACCATGGACACAGCGGATTTGGTTTTCCATAGGTTTACATGGTACTGTAAATGTGATGGAAAACTGCTACGAATCCGCAGTGGCCAATCTGCTGTGGATCTGCAGCCAAATCCGCTCAAGTGCACATAGCCTAATTCTAACCGTAACCCTAGTTCTAACCCTAACCCTAATTGCAACCCTAACCCTAATTGCAACCCTAGCCCTTATTGCAACCCTAACCCTAATTGCAAACCTAACGTTAATTGCAACCCTAACCCTAATTGCAACCCTAACCCTTACCCTATTTGCAACCCTAACCCTAATTGCAACCCTAACCCTAATTGCAAAACTAACCCTAATTGCAACCCTAACCATAGTTCTAACCCTAACCCTAGTGGAAAAATAAAATTAAATATATTTTCTTTATTTCATTATTTTCCCTACCTATGGGGGTGATAAAGGGGGGTTATTTACTATTTTTTTATTTTGATCACTGCGATAGGTTCTATCACAGTGATCAAAATTTACAACACCACTTTTTTAGGGACCAACTCACATTTGAAGTCAGTTTGAGGGGTCTATATGGCTGTAAATACCCAAAAGTGACACCATTCTAAAAGCTGCACCCCTCAAGGTGCCCAAAACCACATTCAAGAAATGTATTAACCCTTCAGGTGCTTCACAGCAGCAGAAGCAATATGGAAGGAAAAAATGAACATTTAACTTTTTAGTCACAAAAATGATCTTTGAGTAACAATTTTTTTATTTTACCAAGGGTAAAAGGAGAAACTGGACACCGAAAGGTATTGTACAATTTGTCCTGAGTACGCTGATACCCCAAATGTGGGGGGGAACCACTGTTTGGGCGCACAACAGGGCTCGGAAGGGAGGAGCGCCGTTTGACTTTTTGAATGAAAAATTGGCTCCAATCTTTAGCGGACACCATGTCGCGTTTGGAGAGCCCCCGTGTGTCTAAACATTAGAGCTCCCCCAGAAGTGACCCCATTTTGAAAATTAGACTCCCCAAGGAGCTTATCTAGATGCATAGTGAGCATTTTGAACCCCCCCAGGTGCTTCACAAATTGATCCGTAAAAATGAAAAAGTACTTTTTTTTCACAAAAAATTCTTTTAGCCTCAATTTTTTCATTTTCACATGGGCAACAGGATAAAATGGATCCTAAAATTTGTTGGGCAATTTGTCCTGTGTACAGCGATACCTCACATGTGGGGGTAAACCACTGTTTGGGTACACGGCAGGGCTCGGAAGGGAAGGCGTGCCATTTGACTTTTTGAATGAAAAATTAGCTCCAATCGTTAGCGGACATCATGTAGCGTTTGCAGAGCCCCTGATGTGCTTAATCAGTAGAAACCCCCCACAAGTGACCCCATTTTAGAAACTAGACCCCCCAAGGAACTTATCTAGATGCATAGTAAGCACTTTGAACCCCCAAGTGCTTCACAGAAGTTTATAACGCAGAGCCATGAATAAAAAATCATTTTTCTTTCCTCAAAAATTATTTTTTAGCCCGCAATTTTTTATTTTCCCAAGGGTAACAGGAGCAATTGAACCCCAAAAGTTGTTGTCCAGTTTGTCCTGAGTACACTGATACCCCATATGTGGGGGGAACCACTGTTTGAGCACATGTCGGGGCTCGGAAGGGAAGTAATGATGTTTTGGAATGCAGACTTTGATGGAATGGTCTGCAGGCATCGTGTCACGTTTGCAGAGGCTCTGATGTGCCTAAACAGTAGAAACCCCCCACAAGTGACCCCATTTTGGAAACTAGACCCCCAAGGAACTTATCTAGGTGTGTGGTGAGCATTTTGAACCCCCAAGTGCTTCACAGAATTTTATAACGCAGAGCCGTGAAAATAAAAAATAATTTTTTTCCCACAAAAATAATTTTTTAGCCCCCATTTTTTATTTTCCCAAGGTTAACAGGAGAAATTAGACCCCCAAAGTTGTTGTGCAATTTTTTCTGAGTACGCTGGTACCCCATATGTGGGGGGAAACCACTGTTTGGGTGCACGTCGGGGCTCGGAAGGGAAGGAGCACCATTTGACTTTTTGAACGCAAGATTGGCTGGAATCAATGGTGGTGCCATGTCGCGTTTGGAGACCCCTGATGTGCCTAAACAGTGGAAACCCCTCAATTCTAACTCCAAAACTAACCCCAACACACCCCTAAACCTAATCCCAACTCTAGCCATAACCCTAATCACAACCCTAACCCCAACACACCCCTAACCACAACCCTAATTCGTGTGAGGATTTTGCGGCACCGTTTTTGAAAAATCCACAGGTAAAGGGCACTGCGTTTTATCTGCGGATTTACCGTGGATTTCCAGTGTTTTTTGTGCTGATTTCACCTGAGGATTCCTATCGAGGAGCAGGTGTAAAACGCTGCGGAATCCGCACAAAGAATTGACAAGCTGCGGAAAATACAACACAGCGTTTCCGCGCCGTATTTTCCGCACCATGGACACAGCGGATTTGGTTTTCCATAGGTTTACATGGTACTGTAAATGTGATGGAAAACTGCTACGAATCCGCAGTGGCCAATCTGCTGTGGATCTGCAGCCAAATCCGCTCTGTGTGCACATAGCCTAATTCAAACCGTAACCCTAGTTCTAACCCTAACCCTAATTGCAACCCTAACCCTAATTGCAACCCTAGCCCTTATTGCAACCCTAACCCTAATTGCAAACCTAACGTTAATTGCAACCCTAACCCTAATTGCAACCCTAACCCTTACCCTATTTGCAACCCTAACCCTAATTGCAACCCTAACCCTAATTGCAAAACTAACCCTAATTGCAACCCTAACCATAGTTCTAACCCTAACCCTAGTGGAAAAATAAAATTAAATATATTTTCTTTATTTCATTATTTTCCCTACCTATGGGGGTGATAAAGGGGGGGTTATTTACTATTTTTTTATTTTGATCACTGCGATAGGTTCTATCACAGTGATCAAAATTTACAACACCACTTTTTTAGGGACCAACTCACATTTGAAGTCAGTTTGAGGGGTCTATATGGCTGTAAATACCCAAAAGTGACACCATTCTAAAAGCTGCACCCCTCAAGGTGCCCAAAACCACATTCAAGAAATGTATTAACCCTTCAGGTGCTTCACAGCAGCAGAAGCAATATGGAAGGAAAAAATGAACATTTAACTTTTTAGTCACAAAAATGATCTTTGAGTAACAATTTTTTTATTTTACCAAGGGTAAAAGGAGAAACTGGACACCGAAAGGTATTGTACAATTTGTCCTGAGTACGCTGATACCCCAAATGTGGGGGGGAACCACTGTTTGGGCGCACAACAGGGCTCGGAAGGGAGGAGCGCCGTTTGACTTTTTGAATGAAAAATTGGCTCCAATCTTTAGCGGACACCATGTCGCGTTTGGAGAGCCCCCGTGTGTCTAAACATTAGAGCTCCCCCAGAAGTGACCCCATTTTGAAAATTAGACTCCCCAAGGAGCTTATCTAGATGCATAGTGAGCATTTTGAACCCCCCCAGGTGCTTCACAAATTGATCCGTAAAAATGAAAAAGTACTTTTTTTTCACAAAAAATTCTTTTAGCCTCAATTTTTTCATTTTCACATGGGCAACAGGATAAAATGGATCCTAAAATTTGTTGGGCAATTTGTCCTGTGTACAGCGATACCTCACATGTGGGGGTAAACCACTGTTTGGGTACACGGCAGGGCTCGGAAGGGAAGGCGTGCCATTTGACTTTTTGAATGAAAAATTAGCTCCAATCGTTAGCGGACATCATGTAGCGTTTGCAGAGCCCCTGATGTGCTTAATCAGTAGAAACCCCCCACAAGTGACCCCATTTTGGAAACTAGACCCCCCAAGGAACTTATCTAGATGCATAGTAAGCACTTTGAACCCCCAAGTGCTTCACAGAAGTTTATAACGCAGAGCCATGAATAAAAAATCATTTTTCTTTCCTCAAAAATTATTTTTTAGCCCGCAATTTTTTATTTTCCCAAGGGTAACAGGAGCAATTGAACCCCAAAAGTTGTTGTCCAGTTTGTCCTGAGTACACTGATACCCCATATGTGGGGGGAACCACTGTTTGAGCACATGTCGGGGCTCGGAAGGGAAGTAATGATGTTTTGGAATGCAGACTTTGATGGAATGGTCTGCAGGCATCGTGTCACGTTTGCAGAGGCTCTGATATGCCTAAACAGTAGAAACCCCCCACAAGTGACCCCATGTGCTTCACAGCAGCAGAAGCAATATGGAAGGAAAAAATGAAAATTTAACTTTTTAGTCACAAAAATGATCTTTGAGTAACAATTTTTTTATTTTACCAAGGGTAAAAGGAGAAACTGGACACCGAAAGGTATTGTACAATTTGTCCTGAGTACGCTGATACCCCAAATGTGGGGGGGAAGCACTGTTTGGGCGCACAACAGGGCTCGGAAGGGAGGAGCGCCGTTTGACTTTTTGAATGAATGAGCCATCTTTAGCGGACACCATGTCGCGTTTGGAGAGCCCCCGTGTGTCTAAACATTGGAGCTCCCCCAGAAGTGACCCCATTTTGAAAATTAGACTTCCCAAGGAGCTTATCTAGATGCATAGTGAGCATTTTGAACCCCCCCAGGTGCTTCACAAATTGATCCGTAAAAATGAAAAAGTACTTTTTTTTCACAAAAAATTCTTTTAGCCTCAATCCCCCACAAGTGACCCCATTTTGGAAACTAGACCCCCAAGGAACTTATCTAGGTGTGTGGTGAGCATTTTGAACCCCCAAGTGCTTCACAGAATTTTATAACGCAGAGCCGTGAAAATAAAAAATCATTTTTTTCCCACAAAAATAATTTTTTAGCCCCCATTTTTTATTTTCCCAAGGTTAACAGGAGAAATTAGACCCCCAAAGTTGTTGTGCAATTTTTTCTGAATACGCTGGTACCCCATATGTGGGGGGAAACCACTGTTTGGGTGCACGTCGGGGCTCGGAAGGGAAGGAGCACCATTTGACTTTTTGAACGCAAGATTGGCTGGAATCAATGGTGGTGCCATGTCGCGTTTGGAGACCCCTGATGTGCCTAAACAGTGGAAACCCCTCAATTCTAACTCCAAAACTAACCCCAACACACCCCTAAACCTAATCCCAACTCTAGCCATAACCCTAATCACAACCCTAACCCCAACACACCCCTAACCACAACCCTAATTCGTGTGAGGATTTTGCGGCACCGTTTTTGAAAAATCCACAGGTAAAGGGCACTGCGTTTTATCTGCGGATTTACCGTGGATTTCCAGTGTTTTTTGTGCTGATTTCACCTGAGGATTCCTATCGAGGAGCAGGTGTAAAACGCTGCGGAATCCGCACAAAGAATTGACAAGCTGCGGAAAATACAACACAGCGTTTCCGCGCCGTATTTTCCACACCATGGACACAGCGGATTTGGTTTTCCATAGGTTTACATGGTACTGTAAATGTGATGGAAAACTGCTACGAATCCGCAGTGGCCAATCTGCTGTGGATCTGCAGCCAAATCCGCACTGTGTGCACATAGCCTAATTCTAACCGTAACTCTAGTTCTAACCCTAACCCTAATTGCAACCCTAACCCTAATTGCAACCCTAGCCCTTATTGCAACCCTAACCCTAATTGCAACCCTAACCTTAATTGCAACCCTAACCCTAATTGCAACCCTAACCCTTACCCTATTTGCAACCCTAACCCTAATTGCAACCCTAACCCTAATTGCAAAACTAACCCTAATTGCAACCCTAACCATAGTTCTAACCCTAACCCTAGTGGAAAATAAAATTAAATATATTTTCTTTATTTCATTATTTTCCCTACCTATGGGGGTGATAAAGGGGGGGTTATTTACTAATATTTTTTTTTGATCACTGCGATAGGTTCTATCACAGTGATCAAAATGTACCTGGAATGAATCTGCCGGCCGGCAGATTTGGCGGGTGCGTTGCGCATGTGCCCACCATTTTGGAAGATGGCGGCACTTATGGAGAAGCTGGATGGACACCGGAGCTCGGTAAGTATGGGGGGGTGGGATCGGACCATGGGGGTTGAGATCGGACTGCGGGGGGTGCAGACGGGATGATGGAGGGAAGCAGAGGACAGCAGAGGACAGGGCGGAGGGGAGGAGATCGGTGGCGGTGGTAGGGGAAGATCATTGCCTCCAGCCATGGCCGATGATGTTGCAGCACCGGCCATGGCTGGATTGTAATATTTCACCAATTTTCATTGGTGAAATATTACGATTGCTCTGATTGAAAGTGAAAGTCAAACAGTAACTTTCAACAGCCAATCAGAGTGATCGTAGCCACGGGGGGTGAAGCCACCCCCCCTGGACTGAAGTACCAATCCCCCTGTCCCTGCAGGTCAGGTGAAATTACAGTTAACCCTTTCACCTGACCTGCAGGAGCACGATCATTCTGTGATGCAGCATATACGTCACAGGTTGGATTGGCACGACTTTCATGATGCATATGCTGTGTCACAGGTCGGGAAGGGGTTAAAGTATATTCAGTTTTTTCACCCCCCCAAAAAAACCTGCAGCTATATATTTACCAAAGAACTCCACAGGCCTAATCCCTGTTTGCACACTGCACAGCCCTAATCCCTGTCTACAGACTGGATTCTGTCACTGTCCCTTCTCCTTCGACTCTCTCTCCCTCCCTGGGCTAAATGCAGATTGTATGTGATACAGATGATTAGCTTTTAGAAGGGCTGTTAGTGTGATGGCTCAGCTTCAGCACCAGTATCTACGCTATAGGCTTCTGATTCATTATACCGTGAAAACACAGGCCTGGACAAGCACTCTCATCCCTCCAATACGGAGTGTCACAGAGCTGTGCAATGGCGTCAGTGTGCTGAGTCGGGCGGTGCCTCTTTTATAACACCTGATGATGTCACTGTCAGGACCATGATGTAGTTGATTCTCCAAACAAATGCACTGTCAGGATGCAGTGGACCCATTAGTGGACTAATTATCCTATTAGTTACGTCCTCACATATTTTGTGTTTTTTGCACTTTATTTTTCAGGGTGCAGTTGGGTGCAGTTGGGCCCAGTTGGTCTTGTAAACTGTGGTGTCTGTTCATGTGGGATGTATTTGGATAGCGCTGGGCAGCCCGCCTGATCTAATAGAAGGGTGTAACCAATAGGCTGTTAACCTGGATGCTGTGCATTACCATAGTGTGAACAGCGCCGCATACAAGTCATCATTGTCCATTAATATACCAAGCAACCGCCCCCTCCATGGATTGGTAGGCTGTGAGCGGTCGTCTCATCGCCGGTATTTCTGCACCTGTGTTGCCACCATCTTAACTATATGGGTCCACTGCATCCTGAGTGCATTAGTTTGGAGGCCTGGGCAGGTAAGCATCTCTGTGTGAGACACACACTGCAGCTGTGGTTGCCCCCACAGACCCTCCTCCTTCTCACTGCCTAGAAAGCTCTTCTTCTCACTCTGCCTGCATGTGTAATCCTGTACTCCTTCCCCCCTCCCTCAAGAATGCCAGTGAGCAGCACCCAGCTCTTTGTCTGAAGCCATGTGCTTCTTTGTGTATCAGAGAGTTATCCAAGAGGGATTAATTCGACCCCAGGTAGGGAGATAGGTGAGAAAGTTACATATTTGGGATGAGCGAGGGCAGAGCGACACACACAGTGTTTTTCTAATACCCCATACCAGCAGAAACTGAGAAATGCATTACTTCTTACCCGAGATACATAGGCAAGTCATGTTTAGACTTAATAGAATGCTACTCTCGAACCAAGATCAATGGTGGTCATGTCGTCATGCCACAAGCTTGCCAGACTGAGTTGTAAAATTAAGGAAGATTTGGGTGCTTAGAAAAGAGGAGTGCTTTCATAACTCAGCCCACTCAGTTATGTCACAACCCCCCAGGAGGGTATAAGATAGTGTGAGTTCATTTTGCACTAGTTCTTGCCCAGGGATCCAGCTAAAGAGAGACTCTGTGATGCATTTTGATGTCACCCCTCCCCCAAGCCACATGGTCAGCCATGATATAAGACAAATGTAAGTTTATTTTCACCTTTAATGCCTTTTATTTTGTAATTGTCTGTACATATTATAATTGTCTCATTTTGGTAATATCTATTTAGATACTTTTGTAAACACTGCTTAATCTTTTTTGGAGTAAAAGCTATAATACTTACTTGTCTCGTCCTCCTTGCTCTAAAACGTACCTCCAGCGTCCTCTGAAGTAAATTACGCTACTAATTGGGCTGGCTCCTGACCTGTTATTAATCTTAAGTAATAGGAACCGGTGGCAGTGAAGTGTCCTGCGCTGGTGGGTAATGCTGGCAGTGACAGAACGGGGTTTATAAGTGTATTGCTCGGCTGCAGCTGGGAATAATTATATCACCCTCGCGGCAGCGCGCCCAATAGCCAGTACATGACCGTGCAGCCTTTCTGGCGACTAATTATCCTAGGTGCAGTTCCCTGACTGACCTGAGGGTAAGGGCACCAGTGAGCTGCAAGTTCCAAACCGGAACTGGGAAGTGGGATAAATAAGTCCCTAGAGAACGAACTGGGGGCAACCAAACACCCCCGGTTCTTGACAGTCACACTGCCAGCCAATCACAGTAATGTGACAACCAAGATGGCTATGCCATTATAGTGACTCACAGGCAATCCCGGCATGCTTATTGGCTGCATAACAGACTCCAAAAATGATGGGCAGGGAATTGAGTTTTACACATAGCATCACCCTTTGCTCACCGAGTAATGAGCACATCTGAGCACAGTGATACTCAAGTGATAACCGAGTATCACCAAGCACTTTTGCTCATCAACAGTTTCTATCTGACGAAGGATCATTAGAGGTTAAGATTCGGTCATGTGTCAGGGGTTCACATCCAAGGAAAGGTCGTTAGAGGTTCAGATCAGAGGAAGGATTGACAGAGACTCACATCTTATGGTGGTATCAGGGCTTCACATCTGATGGGGTGCCAGCAGTTCAATCAGAGGTTTACATCCAGGGTCAGATCCAGGTTTTCATGGGCCCCGGGCAAAAGAGTCTCAGTGGGCCCTGTAGCACTTACCATGATTTATGATGCACAGATAAAAAATACAGGTATAGTTCAATGCCAAAGATTTAACTTCTTACATGAGTGATATACATTGTACATTCTACAACAGCTCAGAAACCAGTGAATCCTCACAGCATACAATGTGGCTGCAGACTTATCAATATGGATGGGACAGTATGGTCCTCCATACAGTATAATGGGCACCACATAGTCCACCATACAGTATAATTGGCACCACATAGTCCTCCATACAGTATTATGGGCACCACATAGTCCTCTATACAGTATTATGGGCACCACATAGTCCTCTATACAGTATTATGGGCACAACATATTCCTCCGTACAGTATTATGGGCATCACATTATTATTATTATTATACATTTTTATAGCGCCATTTATTCCATGGCGCTTTACATGTGACCGGGGCAAATATAGACAAGTACAATAAACATGAGTAAAACAAGGCACACACAAGTACAGGAGGAGAGAGGACCCTGCCCGCAAGGCCTCACAGTCTACAGGGGATGGGTGAGGATACACTAGGAAAGGGCAGAGCTGGTTATGCGGCAGTTCAGTAGACTAGGGATCACTGCAGGCTGTAGGCTTGTCGGAAGAGGTGGGTCTTCAGTTTCCTTTTGAAGTTTTCCGTGGTAGGCGAGAGCCTGATGTGTTGGGGTAGAGAGTTCCAGAGTATAGGGGAAGCACGGGAGAAGTCTTGGATGCGGTTGTGGGAGGAAGAGATGAAAGAGGAGTAGAGAAGGAAATCATGAGATGATCGAAGGTTGCGTGTAGGTAGGTAACGGGAGACCATGTCACATATGTATTGAGGAGTCAGGTTGTGAATGATATAATGTGGTATGACGTGGCACAGCTGTAGAGGTGCACAAAGAAGGTTCCCAAACCAGAAGCTATATGAAATAAACTTTGGCACTCAACTTTCAATGATATGAAAATTTTAATGGCAGCCACTTGTACAACAAACGTTTCGGTCAGTGACATTGACCTTCTTCAGTGTACTTAGTCTTTTAGAAACACTAATTGTGTGTGGCTCAAGGTCAGAATAAGGTCCTAAGCATGGATCCCATGTATCAGTATGAATGAGGATAAGGTAGCAGAGAGGTCAGACCGTGCTGCTTCTTGTCTGGGTGATAGAATATATCCTAATATCCAAGATAGCAGGTGTGGTTGAGAAAAATATATATCCTCTTCAGGGGTTAGAATTATATCATATGTATATGTGAATAGCGATATGGATCCAAAGGTGGACCAGAACATTGTTGTGAATGAATCACATAGTCATCCATGCAGTATTATGGGCACCACATAGTCCTCCATACAGTATTATGGGCACCACATAGTCCTCTGTACAGTATAATAGGCACCACATAGTCCTCCATACAGTATTATAGACACCATACATTGCTCCATACAGTATTATGGACACCATACATTGCTCCATACAGTATAATAGGCCCCATATAGTGCTCTATACAGAATATTTTCCCCATATAGTGCTCCATACAGTATAATGGCAACATATAATGCTTCATACAGTATAATGAGACTAATGAGACCCATATAATGCATCAGTGTCTTCTGACTCTCTGCACGGCTCAGCACAGAGGGTGCACTGCAGTGACGGCACCCTGAGACGTCACAGAGTCAGAAGACATAGAAGACACTGGAGCTGCAGGGAATGGGAGGAGAGGTGAGTATTTGAGGAGGGGGTCGGTGCCAGTGCTGGCATCACGCTCCCTCGACTCAAAGGCCCCATAGGGTGCTGGTGTCCCAAACAGCGCGTCCAGGGCCCAGAACTTGCCTGTGTGCGCCGGGTGGTGATGTGGAGCTGGAACAGCATGTGTGAGCTGAGGCTGCTGCAGAAAGGACTTTTTGTGCTGATAGCTGAAAGAGAGAGGAACTGTGTCCTGTTATAGCTGCAAGAGAGCCACAAAGATACAGAGGAAGGGATTTACAGTTTCCAGGAGCATCCCTAGGATCCAGAAGCAAGGAGAAGACCACGTTTCAAAGAGCTGACAGAAAGCCGTGCGCACCACCATATTAGACTGCTGGGGGCCCCCCTGGGACTGGACCTGAGTCCCCAACATCACCGTGAGTTTGTTCCTGTTTGGTGCACCTATTAGGGCCTAGTGTAGGCTTCAATAGTCAGTACACGGGAGCCGTGTGGCCTGCGTAGTGGAGGCCAGGGAGGCTATATGCAGAGTAGCATCGTTATTTGTTTATTGTTTACATTTGGGTTGTGAGACATATTTTGAGTCTGCAATAGTTGGAGCACCGTGCTATTTTACGGAAAAGATAAAGTTTATAATTCTTGCAAATTGTCTTTTGCCATTGTTTACCCCTGTTTGCATCTTCCTCACCCACTTCATTCCTTGCCTTCCAATAAATCTACCCTTTGTTGTTTGCACCTCATCTTGTGTACAGTAGTCTTCCTGCACCGCGGTGGTCCCCCGGCCATCGCTTCAGTGACGCTGGCCCTGTTCACATCCAATAGGTCATCGATGGTTCACAGTTAAGGCCTTCACAGCACAGTTCAGAGATTCTCTCCAGTGTAAAGGGGAGCAGTGGTTTACAATTCCGGGGTTCACAGTGGAAGGCGCTTCAGCAGTTTACAGGTCAGGGGTCATCAGGGGTTCACAGTTTAGGGGGTGTCAGGGGTTCACAGCTCATTACCACCAGATGGTCACTAAATCACTTCCAGATTGAGTTCTGTAATGAGAGAAGAAAATGCAAAATGATCCTCAGCCCAGCAGCTCACCAGCTCCATCAGAGCGCTGGCCTCACTGTCTATTCAGCAATGTTTAGAGTGACCGATGCCGTTCAGACTCTTCAATTTATGTCATACTTATTCCTTCATCACCCCAGGTGTGTAACTAGAAATTGCTGGGCTCAATAGGAAATCCAACCTAGAGAGCAAACTGGATCCTTGTAAAGGAGGTGGGGCGAGGGCTCTGTCCCCAAGTCACAACGCAAATAATAGAAGTTCTGCTCCATCAGCGGAAAAATCCATATAAAACTGCTGAGGACACATGTCCTATGTCACAGCGTAGAGGGATCATCATTATTCTCATCTGCACATGGATACATGAGAAGCAATGGAAATAAACTGAATGGGAGAAGATACAAATCAGATATTATACAAAAACCTTTTTGACAGTGAGGGTGATCAATGAGTGGAACAGGTGGCCACGAGAGGTGGTGAGTTCTCCTTCAATGTAAGTCTTCAAACAGACATTTGTCCGAGATGGTTTAGTGACTCCTGCATTGAGCAGGGGTTCGACACGATGACTCTGGAGGTCCTGATGACCCTTGAGGTCCCTTCTAACTCTAACATTCAAGGATTCAATGGTTCTATGAACTTCATTTCCCCTGATATCTGCCTTTTAGGAAAATAGTGACATCTCTATATACAAAATATATACTTTTTATATATATATATATACATATATATATATATATATATGTCACGATTCCCACCGTGCTGCCAACAGTATGTCACGGATCGGGGGTGACCTTTGGCCAGCACCCGGCTATCACATGTGCAGGGGGGCTTATCTTAGTTATCCCTCCACTACTAACAATGTGATGAAACACAAACAAGGCTATTGACCTATCAATTTACCGCAGGGGCTTATTTTAGTTATTCCACTGCTGCTACAATATCATGAACTGCAGGGATTTATGTATATCCCGCTTTCCAGTGCCGCTTTGGAACTTGCAGCTCTCCAGCGCCCCCCTTACCTCAGGTCAATCAGGGAACTACACCTGGGATAATTAGTCACCGGACGGGCCGCTTCACTGTGGACTGGCTAGCAGGCACTCTGCAGCGAGGGAATTAGAAATGCTCAGGCCGCAGCTAGACAATAGATTATAAATCCCTGTTCCGTCACTGCCAGCGGCACCCACCTAGCCCAGAACACACTTCGCTGCCACCAGCTCAGATTTCTCACAGACAGGGGTTCAGAGCCAACCCAATTAGTAGAGTAATTAACTTCAGAAGACTTAGGGTACGTTTTAGAGCAAGGGAACAAAACTAGTAAATATTATAACTTTTACTCCATAAAAAGATTAGGCAGTGTTTATAAATGGTATAGAAAGATGTTACAATATGAGACAAAGTATGTACAGCAATTATAAAATAAACATGGATTAAAGAAAGATAAAACTCACATTTTGCTTAAGTCATTTCAGGCTAACAAGGCTACATGTGCCTTACAAATTGTGTTCTTTGTGCATTTCGCCCAAGTTGCCATGGCCAGGGATGGCCATGTTTAAGGAGGGGGAGTGCAAGAAGGTGGCCTGTCCCGTCAGTTGTGCCCTCTCCTCAGTGTGGACCCTCCACCGTGCACTTGGTGCGGTACCTGTACTATGTACCCATTTAGTAGCAATGTCTGTATCTTTATTGCCTTGTGTATCCATGTTAACTTGTAATGTAATGTATGTGCTGTAATTGTTATGCTTTGATTGTAATGTGTTACACTTTGTATGCTGTAATCGGCCCTGTTGATATGCTCTGTTGCTAGGTCAGGGACAGCAATAGTTAAGGATGTGGGCTGGTCTAGCAGCCACAAGGTGGAAGGAAGCTGTAGCTTCCTTAGTTCTGCCTGGATTATTGGCCAGGGCAGAGGCACTTTGAAAGAGGCGCACTGCCAGACCACCCGAACGGGACAGGTTTGTTGCCCCTGATAAAGGACTGAGCAGAGGAAGGGACAAGGATTCAGAGTGGCCTGAGAGGACTCAAGAAGGGGTCCCTGTCACTGATCCCAGAACGTAACGTAATTCACTTCAGAAGACGTGACCGTAGGTTATAGAGCAAGGAGAGACAAGCTAGTAATTTTATATTTTACTCCAAAAAAGGTAGGCAGTGTTTACAGAGGTATAAAAAGATACTGTAAAGAAGACAAATATCATATGTACTGCACAATTACCAATAAAATCTGATTAAAGTTGAAAAGAACACTTACATTTCCTTATGTCATCTTATCTCATGGCTGACCATGTGCTGTGGGGGAAGGGCGAGCATATATCCAGATGCATCACCACTGCATAGCAGCTAGACCCCAGACAAAGACACGTGAAGACTGCTGCTTCACTCACTTATTTCCTTGCCTAAAACCAAGGCACTCCCCCTGTGGTGACCTCACTTAGAGGCTAAATTCTCCCCTTTTCTAAGAGTTATGGCAACCATTTTTATGCCTAACTCGCTGTACGAACATCGTATATGAAAGATACAATGATCAGGAGGTGCACCACGTCGGAGCGATTCTTTTAACTGTAAACACAGCGTAGTTACATGACCCACTTACTGAGAAGCCCGCTCCTTGCACTCCATCCTTGTTAATCCCTTCTATTCCATCCATGTATATTAAAGTTATTCTCTGCTGGATAACAGTTGCCTCCTGACTCTGCTTCACTTGGACTAACGTGGATGGAGGATTAAACAAGGTAACTCTGTCTGGGGAAAACAAATCATCATTGTATGTACAAGGGGGACCGGGGTTCTCGCTGATAGTGTGCTCAGCGGACTCTGTCTAAGTACTGTGCCTTTAAATAACTTGGCCACAACTAGTCCCCCCCCCGGTGCCCTTGTTACACACTCACTACCTGTAGTAATGGCACCTGTTTGAACGTCTTATCAGTATAAAAGACAGCTGTCCTCAACCTCAAACAGTCACACTCCAAACTCCACTGTGGTGAAGAAGGACACCGGAAACAAAATTGTAGCAATGCATGAGGCTGGAAAGACAGAATCTGCAATAGGCAAGCAGCTTGGTGTGATGAAATCAACTGTGGGAGCAGCAATAAGAAAATGGAAGACATACAGGACTACTGATAATCTCCCTCGATCTGAGGCTCCATGCAAGATTTCACCCCGTGGGGTCAAAATGATCACAAGGACGGTGAGCATTTGGATTATCCAGAAGAGTATTCAGAGAATGTCATATGGTCTGATGAAACCAATGTAGAACTGTTTGGTAGAAACAAAACTCGTCGTGTTTGGAGAAGACAGAATGCTGAGTTGCATCTAAAGAACACCATACCTACTGTGAAGCATGGGGGTGGCAACATCATGCTTTGGGGCTGTTTCTCTGCAAAGGGACCAGAAAGACTGATCAGTGTACATGAAAAAATGAATGGGGCCATGTATTGTGAGATTTTGAGTGCAAACCTTCTTACATCAGCAAGGGCATTGAAGATGAAATGTGTATGGTAGCATGATAATGATGCCAAGCACACCGTCAAGACAGTGGCTTCGTAAGAAGCATATGAAGGTCCTAGAGTGTACTAGCCAGTCCAGTGACAGGCCGAAAACATCACTGCTCTAGAGGAGATCTGCATGGAGGAATGGGCCAACATACCAACAACAGTGTGTGGCAACCTTGTGAAGACTTACAGAAAACGTTTGACCTCTGTCATTGCCAACAAAGGATAGATTACAAAGTATTGAGATGAAATTTTGTTAATGACCAAATACTTATTTTCCACCATAATTTGCAAAATAAATCTTGCCAAATCAGACAAGGTGATTTTCTGGATCTGTTTTCTCATTTTGATGCTCATAGTTGTGGTCTACCTATTAGATCAGTTACAGGCCTCTCATCTTTTTAACACTGCAACATCTTATAACCCCTCATTATCCCATAATATTTCCTCATTATCCCCCAATTTTCCCTCCTCCCTCATTGAAGATGAGTTTTTAGCCTCTGCCCTCATAAGTCAATGATTTTTTGGATCAGATTTTCCAGAGGGGGGCTGGAATGGGCAGAGCTAGATGGAGGCCCCCCATGACTGCGTTGCCATGGGAGGGTTTTTTCCATATTATTTTTTAAACTAATGCAGGGGATTGGCTGTAGGGAAAAGGGGGAGGAGCTGGGGGCTGGGGATCACTGACAAGGGGAAAAAGTGCGGGAGAAATTGGCAGTCACAAGGAGGAAGTCAGCGGAGAAAGCCCACCCACCCTCCCTCTTTTTTTTTTTTCCAGGAACGTTGATTAGTGCTTTTGTTTGTGGCTATTTAACCATGATTAGTTCGCGGGTGAGGTTGTTGTTTTTAATATTTTACGAGTTTTTATTGTCACAGTGGCAAGTATGGCGGGGGGCGGGGTTCTTGGAGTTGGTGATGTTTATTGGAGGAAGGTCAATTGGATGGGGGTGGATCTGGCTTGTGGTTACGCGCTCTGGACGGGGATTGTCCTCGGGAGCTTTGGGGTTTTTTGGTCTGCCCTGAAAAAGGGTTACATGGTGCCCTCGAGCTGGTGGTTACGGCTGAGGGTAAAAAAGTGTTGGTTTTGCCTATATATATGATGCCAGATCTTTTAGCTCCAAGAACCCTCCCCCTCAAGTTTTCAGATAATTTTGTTATGATTATAATGTTTAATTGTTGTTTGTTAATAAACTGGCCGCTGTGGCCAAAATTTTCCAAAGAATTTAACGTGTCATGTTCTTATTGTATATTTAGCGTAAGATGGGGGGTGGTAGAATTTTGTGTGGTTACAGGAGGTAGTTTTAGGGGAGTGCTGTCTGGGAAAAAAATTTCCATATGGGCTATACGCGGTCATTTGTTTGATCCTTTTTTATCATCAGTGGTTTTCTGTCTTCTATCGATCACAATGTTAAAACCAGACAGAACAGGAATGGCATTGTGCGCTATCCCTGGTTTTCACTGAGACATTAATTTGTATGGGCACCTTGGATCTGAGATTCAGATGAAAACCAGACATGTCTCTCTGATTCTTTTGCTGACACTTGGTCCCTAAAAAGCATAGATGTGGGAGCAATGCCACAGAGCCGGGAATATTCTTAGAAATAAACAGGGGGCTGCAACATTGAGGTTCTTCACATGTGCTCATAAGAGATGGACCTGCTGCTCATATTATTCTACAGAACATAAACTACAATTGTTTCTATATAAACTATGACTAGAACAAGCCTGTAATTCATGAACATCTGGCTTATACCTTGGAGACATTGTTTAGCATCACTTGTCTGGCTTGATCAGTGGTGGTTTCTTCCCGGCACCCTCTATGTACTGTGACAAAGTCTCTGGCAAAGTACTAGAGAGGAGATACGTTTCCCTGAGGCTGTTAGCTTCAGTGACTTGAAACCTCAAAGTTTGCTCCAGCATGTTATATGCTGAGAGGGGTTAATCAGCCATGTTAAGGGCTGGGCTTTTGTGGACAGCTGAAGAGATGGTGGGAGGCTGTCCACCATATTTCCATCTCCGGTGGGGTCTAGAAGGTAAATGCACAGTCCTCAGACTCATTTGGTGTTCGGTATGCCTGGAGATGCAAACTCTAGAGCTGTGTATCCTAGTAAGGAAAGCTGAGCAGTTATACGTGCGGATCCCCGCAGCAACACGGACTGTACTGTATGTTATGTTTTATTTTCCCGTTAGGCCAGAAAGGCTGGTTTATTTTTGCTAACTCTGCACTTGTTTATGCAGAACCCTTAATAAACCAGTGGAGATTTAAAGAGATAGTGTTCCTGTGTCTATGTCTGTGTGCAGCCGAGTGAGCCAATCTACCACAGTACATACAATGTGTCCACTCTTTAATGATCACTTTTGGAACAGTGACCTCAATAGTGGTGAGGGGCCCTGAAGAATAAAATTCCTGGAATCTTCCAGCATCTTGTGCTATCAGGATGATCTTCTCGGACAGTGGAGGTCTCCTGGTAGCTTTTATGTAGAAGTCATTTGTGTCCTTAGCTCTAATGGCTGACCTCCATATAGAGAGAGTGTCTTGTGTGATGAAGATCTGGCTTTCAAACAAGCGACTCCACTGCCCTGATAACATCACTATCCAACAATCCTAACTGACTATGGGACACTTGTCATTCCTTCCTCAGTCCTAATGTGTCGGCCCCATCACAAACCTCAGCGCTGGTGATCTGACAATTATTTCAAAGAAAAAATGTATTCTTTTCAACAGGAAATTGTCTCCCAATCCCTCAAGATCACGGACCCTATTCCCTCCCGCACTTAACCAAACTCACTTTCTGTCTTTGAAGCGGTCACAGAAGAAGTTACTAGGTTCCTCATTTCTTCTCGCCCTACAACCTGCTCCGACATCCCTTTTCCTGTCACCTCTTACAATCTCTTTTCCCAGTTGCCACTGCCCACCTAACTACAATGTGTAACTTCTCTCGTTCTGCTGGTATTTTTCCCTCTTGATTCACACACACCGACATAACCCCAATTCGATTAATCCCCAATACACACATTTTTAGTGTGCCCTAAACACGCATTTCTTCAGACTGGCCTACCGCATCAACATACTTATCTAACTAACCCTGTGTTGCCCATTCAACATTTTCTTCAAAACCAGGGCCTCGTGTCATCTGTTCTTACACGCTTTATGCACTTAATAGCCCTCTGTGTCTGTACTCTTACACACACTGGTTGGTGACCGGTTCATGCAGTGTTACATGAAGACTCGATTTATTACATTCATGGCCAGACCGTACAATGAAAGCAATTGTTACCATCCACCTTTCAAGAAGGGGGGCTGTATAGGGCGCAGCTAAAAGGAAGCCCCCACATGACTGCGTTGCCATGGGGAGGAGTGTAGTATTTTTTAAATATGAATAGCTGGGCCCGGGATTGGTAGTTTAGGAATGGGGCGGGGGGTTTGTGGGAGGTGGAGGCAGGGGCTTAGGGAAAAGTGTGGGAATGGGATCAGTTTGGAGCAGACAGGCGAAGAGAGTGGACCTGCTGCCACAGCGTTCACTTACCATGGCCACCGTGGAAAGCCTGGTCGCCCAGCTTTGGAGGGCGGCACGGTCCAGGAGGGCCGGTTGGCTTGAAGAGTAGCTCGCCGGGTTGCTAGGGGACAGCGGGAGCTGAGGCAGCAGGACCAGGAGGACGAGGCCGCCCGAGAGACTGTCCCCCGACGTGACACCGCGCGGCAGACGCAGGCCGCGGAGCCCCTCTGGGGACCCTGCGGGGGCTGTGGGACACGGCGCAGCCACTTCGCCCGCCCCCTTCTCCGGCAGGAATCCACCTGGCGGCTCTGCCGGCGCGAGGCGACGTGGCGCTGGGAGGATGGTGCAGGTGCGGCAAGACACCAGCGCTGCACAGGAAGCCAGGGCCGCCGGGGAGCAGCTCCAGTGGCGGCGGCGTCAGCGACGGGGCGAGGAAGGAGCCCAGCGACAGCGGCAGCATCCAGGAATCTGCAGGCGGACGGGACAGCGGCGGGCGCACCGGGACCACAGCCGCACGGTGCACCCGGCTCGGGGACAGGTCGGCAGAGCAGGATGTTGGGCAGGCCGGCGGCAGCGCTTCGCCATGGATCCGGACACGGTCGCGCCGCGGGAGTTGCGCCCAGAGGGGCCAGTCCGGCTGCAGCGCACAGAGGACCTACGGAGGCTGCCAGGTCCAGATCCAGCAGGAGGTTGAGGGACCGATAGCCTTCGCCAGTCTCAGTCCCCCCTGGTGACGTGGAGGCCAGGGGCGCGGGCCTGGGGCAGATGAGTGGCAGCGACGAATCTGGGAGCGAACATCGTGACGAGGGAGAGCGGCAGGAGTCAGGAGGCACGGCTGGTGGGGACACAGCACCTGCGCAGCCCCGTGAGTATATGTCCAGTCCTTTTCCGGTGCCGGGTGTGGCGGGGTTAGCAGAGCGGGGTGGGGGTGGTAGTGCAGGGGTTCCGGGCATTAGAGAGCTTTTGGCGGGTATGTCGCAGATTCTGAGAAGATTGGATGGTGGGGTTGTGGATAGTGTTGGAGCGTCGCCCGCAGGGGCTTGGTTGCCGGTTGCGGTTTCGGGAGCAGGGGGTGCTAGTGAGATTGTGAGCTCTGGTGGCGGTCCGCCGGCTTCAGTGGCTGGGGTGTCGGTTTCGGTGCAAACGGAAACAGGGAAGAGCGATACGGTGAAGTTAGACGATAGGGCGAAGGGCGAGGTCTATGTGTGTTTTGAGGGCCCGCTGGGGACCCATTTGAAGAAAGAGGTCAAAGAAAAAATTTGGAAGGATGAATACGTGGAGATTTTTTCTCTCCTTCCTTTGGAAAAATTTTATTTGGATAAAGGAAAGAAAGACAATAGCAAAAAAGAGGAGGAGGAAAAGAGACGTTGGCGCCTTATTCCTCAGACGTTTGTAAACTGGCAGCAGGCCTTTGCCATTCTGGTGAGTGTCATAGGGGAGAAATCTCCTGAGAATTGCTCGGGCCTGTTTTGTTATTTTGATGCCATTGGAGAAGCACATCGTACCTACAGGGGCCAGGCCTGGCTTCGATACGATGAACAGTTCAGGCAGCGGAAGGCGGTTAGGCCCGAGAGAAAATGGGATCAAAAGGACATTGGATTGTGGTTGAAGGTGATTGCCCCGGTGCGATATGGGCAGTCCTTTCAAGGGGGCGGGGGGGTAGCAGTCAGCAGTCAGGACAAGGTGGGGGAGGTCAGGGGTCACAAGGGGCAAAAGAGAGAACAGGGACATGCTGGCAGTTTAAGGACGGCCAGTGTAAATATGGCGCCACCTGTAAGTTTAAACACGTGTGCTCCCATTGTAACGGGGCCTCGCACGGGGCTTCTAAGTGTTTCAAAAAATCACAGGGTAAGCCACCAGTGGGTGGCGGTCAAGGGGGTGACGCCAGTGAAGCTTCCAAGGATGGTCCCCTATCTAAATAAATACCCGGACTATCAAAAGGCAGAGGTTATTAGGGATGGTTTTCTTGAAGGGTTTAAGATTCCTCACCCACCGCACGTGGTCCCCTTTTCTACGAAGAATTTGAGATCGGCGAGTTTGCATAAGGAGGTTGTTACGGCTAAGTTGGCGAAAGAGGTCGAATTGGGAAGAATGACGGGGCCGTTTAGTTCGTTGCCCATAGCTGGTGTGATTGTTTCCCCGCTTGGGGTGGTGCCCAAGAAGGAGCCGAACAAGTTTCGGCTAATTCAGCACCTGTCATATCCCAAGGGATCCTCTGTTAATGATGGGATTGCGGAGGAGTTGTGCTCCGTTGTGTACACGTCATTTGATGCGGCTGTCCAGTGGGTGCAAAGGTATGGGGCAGGGGCCTTGTTGGCGAAGACAGATATCGAGTCAGCGTTTAGGCTTTTGCCGGTACACCTGCAGAGCATTCCTTTGTTAGGTTGTTGGTGGGAGGGTGGTTTTTACTTGGATAGGTGTTTGCCTATAGGATGTTCGATTTCTTGTTCATTGTTCGAGACTTTCAGTACTTTTTTGGAATGGGTAGTTCGAGACGTTTCGGACGTTCCTTCGGTCATTCATTACTTGGATGATTTTTTGTTTGTTGGTCCACCGGATTCTGCGGTGTGCGGGAATCTACTTGCTACCATGGAATGGGTGGCCGGACAGTTTGGTGTTCCTTTGGCACAGGATAAAACGGAGGGCCCTTGTATGGTTTTGAGTTTTTTAGGGATTTTGATTGATTCCGAAAAAATGGAGTGTAGGTTGCCAGACGACAAGTTGTTGTTGCTTAAGCAGGAGGTGTTCAGGATCGGAAAATTGCGGAAGACAACTCTGAAGGAGTTGCAGTCGTTGCTTGGCCGCCTGAATTTTGCATGCCGTATTATGCCGATGGGCAGGATTTTTTGTCGCAGATTAGCCAGGGCTACGGCGGGCGCCTGGTTGGCCCATCATTTTATCCGTCTGGGTAGAGAGCATAAGGACGACCTTCTTGTTTGGCAGCGTTTTTTGGAGAACTATAATGGCAGGTCGCTTATTTATCGGGAGGATCTGAATGCCTTTGACTGCGAGATCTACACGGACGCAGCGGGTGGAGTTGGTTATGGTGCCTATTGTGGAGGAAAATGGAGTGTGGGTGTGTGGCCTGAAGATTGGCGGAAAAATGGGCTTACCAAGAATTTAGCGTTGTTGGAGCTGTTCCCCATTGTGGTGTCGGTGTTCATTTGGGGCGACATTTTTAGGGACCAGCACGTACGTTTTCATTGTGATAACTCGAGCGTGGTGTCCATGATTAACAGCCTATCTTCTTCCTCCCCTCCAGTAATCAGGTTGGTCAGGGAATTGGTCTTGAAGTGCTTGGATTTGAATGCATGGATTTCGGCGGTGCATGTGCCAGGTGTTCAAAACACTATAGCTGATGCTTTGTCTCGTCTGCAGTGGGAACGGTTCCCGGAATTGGCTCCAGATTCGGAGGCGACAGGAGCAGCATGTCCTTCGCATTTGTGGCAGATTGTTGCGGAAGGGGAGGCCGATTGATCCAAGCTTCAGTGTCGAGCAGGACATGGTCAGATTATACGGCGGCATGGGGTATGTGGGAAGGTTGGTTGGCCCAATGCGGCTCGGCTGAGTCCGACAGCGATAGGACGATGGCGTTATTGGCCCTGATGGGTAAGGTGGTGGAGTGGGGTTGGTCTGTGTCAAGGTTAAACAAGTTTATTGCAGGTTTGGCTTTCGGTTTTCAGCTGCAAGGGTTAAGGGATGTTACAAAGGATTTTGTGATTCGGCAAGCATTGAAGGGTTTTAGAAAGGGCAATGTGACTTTTGATAGGCGTAGGCCCATTTCTTTTGGGATGTTGCAGCGGTTAGGTGAAGCATTAGGTTACATTTGTTGCTCCCAGTTCGAGGCGGTACTGTTTCGGTTGGCCTTTTCTTTAGCATTTTTTGGCGCTTTGCGTTTAGGAGAGTTGGTTTCCCCGAGCAAGGACAAGGCGGGTGGTCTTTTAGCGGAAGATGTGGATTTTTGGGATGGTGGTATCGCTTTTTGGATCAGGCGTTCAAAGACTGATCGGCTGTGTAGGGGAAAGAAGGTAGTGTTGGGCAGTGTGGCTGGTAGCGGTATGTGCCCGCAACACTGTTTGGAAGCATATTGGAGTTTGTGCCGGGTTAGGTCAGGCCCTTTATTACAACAGCAAGAAGGGGATTTTTAGTCGCGCTTCCAATTTGTAGCGATATTGAAGAAAGGCTTGGGATTCCTGGGTGTTAACCTGGATAATTTTGGGTCACACTCTTTTAGAATTGGGGCCGTGTCCGAAGCCGATGGTTTGGGATTAGGTCCGGATGTGATCAAGAAAATAGGCAGATGGAGTTCAAATTGTTATCTGTCTTACGTTTGACATTGAGTCGATGATGCTGGGGCATGCTTTTGCGTTGTGTTAATTGTGGTTATGTTTTCCAGGTCGGACCCCCTTCCTGGCTTGGACTGTTGGACACTCTTTCGTTTACTGGGGGGCCCTCCGGGCTGATGCTAGGCCGAATGGTAGGCAATTGGGTTTTGGTAGGGAGGCTGTGGTTATTCGTTGGATGGGTTTTCGGGGTATGTTGTGGCGTAGTTTGTTGCCGGAATTCTCCCGGGCCGCCCGTTTGGATCGCCCCCCGGACATTGTGGTTGTTCATCTTGGAGGTAACGATTTGGGGGCAAAGCCAGTCAGGGAACTGATTCGGGATATCCGGTATGATTTGATGAGACTGTGGGTATCTTTTCCTGGAGTACAGACGGTTTGGTCGGACATTGTGCCACGGAGGACGTGGTGGGAGGCCCGTTCTCATAAAGGGATTAACAGGGCCAGGGTGAAGCTGAATACGGTGGTGGCGAGCTTTGTGTCTCGGAACGGGGTTATTGCTGTGAGACATTTTGAACTTGAGTCTGGGATCGGTAATTTTTGGAGGGGTGACGGAGTGCACCTCAATGACATTGGTTTGGATTTGTGGGCCCTCGGTCTGCAGGAAGGAGTCGAAAGGGCTTTGGCGGTGCTGGGGCACTCACGAGCCTGAGGTGGTCAGGGCTGTGCGTGTGTGGCGGGGGGTGGGGTTCTTGGAGTTGGTGATGATGCTTATAGGGTTGATCTGGCTTTTGTTACGGGCTCTGGACGGGGAGTTTACCTCGGGAGCTTTGGGGTTGGTTTGCCCGAAAAGGGTTACATGGTGCCCTCGAGCTGGTGGTCACGGCTGAGGGTAAATAGGTGTTTTTTGGTTAAAATTTTGTGGTAGGCTTTCTGCCTATTATGAGCCAGATTTTTTAGCTCCAGGAACCCTCCCCTCTAGGTTTTTTACATTTACAATGTTTACATGTTGTTATTCATGTATTTGTTTGTTAATAAAATGGCCGCTGTGGCCGAATTATCCAAAAATAAATTAATGTGTTCGTGTGAATTTCTAGGGTGGGTAAACGGAATTGTTTAAGGGGAGCAGGGTAGTCGAGGTGGAAGGTTACCTACGGAAAGGATCCAGTATTGGCGATACGCGGTCATGTCTCCCCGATTGTAGCTTGCGAGCAGGGCCCTCACTCCTCCTGTATCTGGTGATTTATGTGATTATTGTTATTCTGTGATGTCTTTTATTGTCTATACAAGTCCCCTCTAAAATGTAAAGCCCTGTGGAACATGTTGGCGCTATATAAATACAACTACTATTATTAATCAGTGCAGGAATTCGTGTGACCAGATGCTGAAATCTTCTGGCCCATCTCTGTCGCGGTATTCCATTGACACCACCTCTCTGGAGTGTTCGGCTTATTGTGTTCGTATGGAGAGATACTCCAGTCTTTGATTGGGAGCGCTGCAGCTCCTTCAGGGTTATCTTTGGTCTCTGTACTGCCTCTCTGATTAATGCCCTTCTTGCCTGGGCTGAGAGTTTTGGGGGGCAACCTGTCTTGGCAGGTTTGTTGTGGTATCATGTTCCTTCCATTTGATGATAATGGATTTGATGGCTCTCCGGGAGATCATCAGAGATTGGACATTTTCTTTATAACCCAACCCTGACTTGTATTTCTCCACAACTTTGTCCCTGATGTATTTGGAGATCTCCTTGGTCTTCAGGGTGGTGTTTGGAGATCTCCTTGGTCTTCATGGTGGTGTTTGGAGATCTCCTTGGTCTTCATGGTGGTGTTTGGAGATCTCCTTGGTCTTCATGGTGCCTGGTTCCGTTTGGTTAGTGGTGCCCCCTTGTTAATGGTGCTGCAGCATAGGGGGATGTCCTGTCACTAAGCCTGGGACTTACAGGGGGAATTCCTTGCACTAGAAATCTTTAGGGTTTTCATCACAAAAGGGGTGACAATTTTTAGTTATTTAATCCCATAAATTCCCATATTTTTATGCCTATACTTTTCTCACTTCAACCAACTTAGACTACTTAGTGCTGATGTATCACACACAAATCGGATTACAAAAATATTTAAACACAGGTAGTAATGTAACAAAACAGGTAAAAAGCCAAGAAGGCAAATACTTTCGCAAGCCACTGTAGTTGCAAGATATGCATTCTGTATGGGACAGTGGTTGTGCTTCTCAGACGTGCCGTGCTCTGTTGTATTGTGGTCTTGGTTATCTCGGAAGTCTCTATACTCTGCCAGATGTGCCATACAGATTGGAATCTGGGCATAATAAGATCAAATTGATCCGATAGAGCTGTCTTTTGCATATTGTAAACTCCTCAACATTGAAATAACAACACAAGGAGAAGTTGTGGAATTCTGGAAATCACAGGGCGGAGATGTTATTGATCTGCAAATGGTAAAAAAATTTAAACATTAAGGCTGGTTTCACACTTGCGTTGGGCAGAGCTGCGAGGGCTGCGTAGTTCCTCCATTAATCCCCGCCCACTGCAGTACCGCTTCCATACAGCTCTGCCTACGTCGGCATGTGTCCTGGGTAGGCAGATAATGAGAATGTATGCGGATGTCTCAGCATGCGTCGTTTTGATGATGCGCCAAACACACGTTGCATTTGGTCGCGGTCGGCGCAGCATCAAAATGATGCATGTGGAGGCATCCACATACATTCGCATGGCCTGCGTACCCAATGATAAAGATAGGTACGCAGGACGCATGCGGACGTAGGCGGAGCTGAATGGAAAAGGTGCGACAGTGGGCGGGGCTTAATGGAGGAACTGTGCAGCCCTCCGCAGCTCTGCCCAACTCAAGTGTGAAACCAGCCTTATAAATCATTAGGATATGCTGCCGGCAGATCCTGTGTAATCACCGACCATTGAGGTCCTCGATGTTCTCAATGGAGACAAGTATGGAGACGCTGCCTGCAGATCTGGTGTAATCACCGACCATTGACAACCTCAATGTCCTCAATGGAGACAAGTCCCGAGACGCTGCCGGCAGCTCCTCTGTGATCACCGACCACTGACATCCCTGATGTGCTCGATAGAGATAAGTCCGGAGATGTTGTGGCCACGGGAGCAGGTTTAGACCCTAGAGGCTGCTCAGAATAGTAGGAATAGTAACATGCGACCTGGGGTTGTTGTGCTGAAAAATGACTCCTGGAACAGTTTGAGGAAATGGTTGCACTACAGGTTCTACCACCAAATCAATGTAGTGCCAAGCTGTTTCAGGAGTATCGGTGGATCTGTGAAATATCCCCTCATGATGGCCTCTTCATGGTGTTACCCACATGGTCTCCTCAGATTGTAAGAATGTCATGTAGTGATCTGTACTGCAACTTAAATTAGACAAGTACTGAGCCTCAGGAGTCGCACAGCATTTACACAACCATCAGGAGGCATCTGCGCGACATTGGGCTACGAGCTGGACGTCCAGCTACAAGTGTCCATTGACCTCTTCCCATCACTCTCATAGATATCATGGTGCAGGACAAGACTGCAGTAGAGGTGGGAATGAAGGTCTGTTCTCTTAAGTAATGAGCACTGCTTTTGTTTCTTTTGCAATGATGGCTGGAGATTAGTCTGGAGACCACGTTGGTAATGCCATAGAGAGGCCTTCATAAATAATGTGAAAATGTCATGACAACCCTATGTGTTATGTTCCCCGCACTACTGTGAGCAGACTACATGACCTAAACCTGCTTCCATGGCTGCAGCGTCGCCGAACTTGTCTCCATCGAGTATATCAGGGACATCATTTGTCGGTGACAACACAGGAGCTGAGGCAGTGGAACCTGATGATTTGGATTTGTACATTCAGCAGCAGGATCTGCCTCAGATGGCCTTTCATAACCTCAGTGATAGCAGTTGAGGCTGGGATTTCTGTGCAGTGCTCAGACTCCATATTGAAGACATTATTATTATTATTAGACATTTTTATAGCGCCATTTATTCCATGGCGCTTTACACGTGTAAAGGGCAAAGATAGACGAGTACAATAAACATGCGCAAAACAAGGCACACACAAGTACAGAAGGAGAGAGAACCCTGCCCGCGAGGGCTCACAGTCTACAGGGGATGGGTGAGGATACACTAGGAGAGGGTAGAGCTGGTTGTGCGGCGGTTCAGTAGGTTGAGGATGACTGCAGGCTGTAGGCTTGTCTTCAAGTTCTTTTTGAATGTTTCCGTGGTAGGCGAGAGTGTTGTGGGAGGAAGCGATAAGAGGGGAGTAGAGAAGGAGATCTTGAGAGGATTGGAGGTTGCATGTAGGTAAGTACCAGGAGACCATGTCACAGATGTATGGAGGAGACAGGTTGTGGATGGCTTTGTAGGTCATTGTGAGGGTTTTGAACTGGAGCCTTTGGACAATAGGAAGCCAGTGAAGGGCTTGGCAGAGAGGAGAGGCCGGGGAATAGCAGGGAGACAGGTGGATTAGTCGGGCAGCAGAGTGTAGGATTGATTGGAGGGGTGCCAGAGTGCTAGAGGGAGGCTAGAGAGTAGGAAGTTGCAGTAGTCGAGGCGGGAGATGATAAGGGCATGCACCAGTGTTTCTGTGGTTTCTTGGTCAAGGAATGCACGGATCCAGGAAATATTTTTGAGTTTGAGTCGGCAGGAGGAGGCAAGGGCTTGGATATATGGATTGAAAGAGTGGGCAGAGTCTTGGATCACCCCGAGGCACCAGGCATGTGGGACTGGGGAAAGTGAGCAGCCATTCACATTGATGGATAGTTCTCGTGGAGGGGTAAAGTGAGATGGGGGAAAGATGATGAATTCTGTTTTGTCCATGTTCAATTTTAGAAAGCGAGCAGAAAAAAAAGCTGAGATATGAGACAGACAGTGCGGGATTTTGGTCAGTAAGGAGGTGAGGTCAGGTCCGGATAGGTAGATCGGCGTGTCATCGGCGTAGGGATGATGCTGCAAACCTTGGGATTCTATGAGCAGTTGGAGCGCCCCCACACCGCCGCAGGGCCGAGGGGTACCCGGAGCCGGGCCTCTGAGTTATCAGTTCTGGGGTTGTCACGGTGGCTAGACCCGGTCCGTGGCCCTGTCTGTCAGTGGGGGATGTCCGGTGCAATAAGTGGTGTTGTAACGGTGCAGTTGTGGGGTGCAGGTCGCGGTAAATAACGAGGACACCAGGTTGCAGTCTCTTTACCTCTTTACTGAAGATCTCTGGGTCCTCAGTCCAGAATACGGTTCACCCGGCTGCGCAAGTCCGGCCGGTCCTATGGCACCTCCAGAGTTCTCTTCCCAGGTGGAAATCGGTGCCTTCCTTCTTAGCGCTATGTGTTGTAGTCCTTCCCTGCTGTGCTTACGGAAAGTACCCCACAACTGTTGTGTCTGTTTCTTAAGTTCCCTCACAACAACTCGATTAACTGATCTTCTGCTAATCATCCGTCCCTTCCTGATGTCACAGTTAGAACGGCACCCGTTTGTCGGGTAGGCCTGGAGTTCTTCCGGGACCCTAGAGTCGCCCCTCTCCCGCAATTGCCTCCCAAGACTTCATAGGTGATTTAGGTGAGACAGCCCGCCTGAGACTGACTGCCCTGCCGCTGTTTGGAGTATTGCTTGAAGCTGAATGTTATTCCACTCCCTCGGCGTTCCGGCCACCGGTAATGCGCCTCAGTAGGGTGTTGCTCCGGTCTTACAGCATGACCCCTACTGGTATTCTCCTATTGCTTGATCTCGTTTCTCACTCAGCACAATCTATCTCGCTTCTAGTCCTTTCTTGGGTCCCGCCGCTTCCCGGAGCTGGCGCGGACCCGTTACGTTCTTTTCAATGCCAAGCCTCTGTCAGGATCCCACCCCTGACAGAGACCCTACTGTCTCTTCCTCCACAACACCCTCTGCCACCAGGTGTTGCTTCGTCCAATCCAGTCAGCTTTCTGATCTAACTTCCTGCCTGACCCCCAGTTTACCCACTATGGTGGGGAGTGGCCTAATGAATAGAACCCTTAGCTCCCCCCGGAGGCCCAGCTGTGAAATGTATTGGTGTCTGTGATACCTGATCAGATGAACTCCTTCAGTGCCATCGGACGCACCATAGCTCCCCATAGTGGCGGAGCCACAGTACTGCAACGACCAGGACTCTGGGGCGCTGCACTCCCCCCTGGTTAAACACAGTACTCCGGGACTGGGAAGAAAACAACAATACAAGTTGGCAAAAAGACATACAGTTTCGTTGAGTGTAATAACAATAAGTATACTTGAACAGGCTTCCCTTTATGGGAGGTAAGAACACTTGAACGTTACAAACATGGTTAACATTATAAATTACAGGCTATAAATAACTCCTGTTACCCAACCGGGTATTCTACTAAGTGCAAAATTGTTGAACAATAATTTAACATTGCCTTTAAGGACTCACACTCTAAATCCACTAAAGACCTTCCTATAATCACATTATAGGGCACTTTAACTTTCTCATTCTCCTCCTTTAAATCTGCAGGACCGCCTGTCCTATCGGCACCAGACCTACTGCCTCTCCTTTCTATTACAGGACCGCCCCGTTCAGCCAGGGCCTACTGCCTTTTCAACTACTATACACAGTATAGAACATAACATTACTTTCAATTTTAGAAGCACTGAGCCATCTACGTATGGCTCCTAGGAGGACTCACTACCTAACCCCTACGGGTTCACTTTCTGTCCTCTGTAACACATTATTAACTCTTTCTTTACAATAACTAACTTACTATGGAGGACTCAGGGTTTACCTTCTATCCCCATTGCTTGTCAACATTATCAAACATTTTCTAGAACATTAAATTCCATCTTTACTTTCCTACTACCGACTATGCAGGACACTATGTCTACCCCTACGGGCCTACTGCACCTTTCTTCCAGCTCTCACACTTCCTTCTAAAGAACATTATCAAGATTTCTTGTACAATTAACTAAACCATTACATACAACTTCTACATGTAAACATTATCATTTTCTCTTTAAGCATTGTCATCACATTACTGTTCTAAAACAGTATCACTCATAAGTACACTTTTGGCATCCCCTTTAAGAGAGGATCAAGTCTTTCTGAGGTAGTACGTCTTCTCAGACTACCAGTCCATTCTCAGCAAAGGCTCCGGTGCGGTATCTTCGCAAAGAGTCTCTTTCTAAGTAAAACCAGTAGGAAGCGCCTTTAATAAGGTGCAAACTATATACAGGAAGTTTGTATCATGCACTGTTCATGATTACGGCAGTTCTTATAACATTGTGGAACAAAAAAGCAAAAATGAAAGTGAAAGCAAAAATAAAAAGCAATAGGGATCCCTGGTAAACAAAGGGATCCCTTTAAGAGTTAACCCAGGACGGGTTTTAGCAGCAAAATAGCAAGGAAATAAACAGTTAACTATTTACAGTTTCAGGTTTCCGAGGCTTAGTTGGACGGCTTCCAGGGCTGCACCTGGCACTTAACCCTTCTTGGCCTGGGCAAAGTGAGGTTCAGGGTTACACCCAGTGCTGGACAAACGCCGTTAATCCGTCTTTCATGTACGATTAAATCATGCGCAGCGATGGAGGTCTGCGCAGCTTGAGTATGGGCATCTGCTGCAGCAGAGGTAGCGGCTGCTGCAAGATCAGTCACTGGAACGGAGTCAGCAGCTGTGGTACTAGCAGTCACTGGAGTGGTGTCGGTCGTCAGGGCAGGGTGGCTCTTCCTACCTGCTTCAGATGCGGTTCCTCCGGTGCTGGTCTGCTCCGTCTCCGCTGGGGTCTGGAACGCTGGCTGCGGGGCCTTGTGCTGCGACGCTGTCATCTCTGCTTGCAGCACCTCGCTTTCCGGCAGGGCCTTGCTTTCTGGCATCGGAGCGCTGGAACCTCTTTCTTGCTCCGGACCAGACGAGGCTGCCGACAGATGTCTGGTGAGGCTCCCGATGATGGTCTTCTTCCACCCGGCCTCAGTGCTCAGCTGCATCCGCCGGGGTTGATGGATCAGCCCGTCCGCTCCGGTCTGCAGGAGGTCAGCATCAACTGTGGAGGTCTGGCTGCGGTGCCTCTCCGGGTAGCTGGGGGAATCCTCGGCTCCGACCCCACGCTCCGGCTCCGGGCGGCTGGCCATGGCGGCCTCCATGTTGCTCGCTCCTTCTTCCTGGTCCTTTTCCCGCTCTCTTCTTCGTGGGCGGTTCCGTTTTCGTTGTCTCTGCTCACCATTAAGGATCAGGAGGCGGATCTCGGCTGCTGACGGACACGTCCTCAAGGGGCCGAGATATTTAGACTGGGCGCCCATTGTCTTTTGCGTTCTTCAGCTTGTTCACGCCCACTTCCACGCCCTTCTTCTTCTCCTGCGCTCTCCTTAGCGCTGTAATGGCGGCGGTTTTGGCGGGAACTTCTGGCGGCAAGTGGCAACACACAGTCCTTGTAATAAAGCACAGTCCAAGCACGATAAATCACAGTTCCAAGGCACACATGACCTGATTCTTCAGGCTTAAGTAGATCCTGTTCGTGACGCCAAGTTGGAGCGCCCCCACACCGCCGCAGGGCCGAGGGGTACCCGGAGCCGGGCCTCTGAGTTATCAGTTCTGGGGTTGTCACGGTGGCTAGACCCGGTCCGTGGCCCTGTCTGTCAGTGGGGGACGTCCGGTGCAATAAGTGGTGTTGTAACGGTGCAGTTGTGGGGTGCAGGTCGCGGTAAATAACGAGGACACCAGGTTGCAGTCTCTTTACCTCTTTACTGAAGATCTCTGAGTCCTCAGTCCAGAATACGGTTCACCAGGCTGCGCAAGTCCGGCCGGTCCAATGGCACCTCCAGAGTTCTCTTCACAGGTGGAAATCGGTGCCTTCCTTCTTAGCGCTATGTGTTGTAGTCCTTCCCTGCTATGCTTACGGAAAGTACCCCACAACTGTTGTGTCTGTTTCTTAAGTTCCCTCACAACAACTCGATTAACTGATCTTCTGCTAATCATCCGTCCCTTCCTGATGTCACAGTTAGAACGGCACCCGTTTGTCGGGTAGGCCTGGAGTTCTTCCGGGACCCTAGAGTCGCCCCTCTCCCGCAATTGCCTCCCAAGACTTCATAGGTGATTTAGGTGAGACAGCCCGCCTGAGACTGACTGCCCTGCCGCTGTTTGGAGTATTGCTTGAAGCTGAATGTTATTCCACTCCCTCGGCATTCCGGCCACCGGTAATGCGCCTCAGTAGGGTGTTGCTCTGGTCTTACAGCATGACCCCTACTGGTATTCTCCTATTGCTTGATCTCGTTTCTCACTCAGCACAATCTATCTCGCTTCTAGTCCTTTCTTGGGTCCCGCCGCTTCCCGGAGCTGGCGCGGACCCGTTACGTTCTTTTCAATGCCAAGCCTCTGTCAGGATCCCACCCCTGACAGAGACCCTACTGTCTCTTCCTCCACAACACCCTCTGCCACCAGGTGTTGCTTCGTCCAATCCAGTCAGCTTTCTGATCTAACTTCCTGCCTGACCCCCAGTTTACCCACTATGGTGGGGAGTGGCCTAATGAATAGAACCCTTAGCTCCCCCCGGAGGCCCAGCTGTGAAATGTATTGGTGTCTGTGATACCTGATCAGATGAACTCCTTCAGTGCCATCGGACGCACCATGGCTCCCCATAGTGGCGGAGCCACAGTACTGCAACGACCAGGACTCTGGGGCGCTGCACTCCCCCCTGGTTAAACACAGTACTCCGGGACTGGGAAGAAAACAACAATACAAGTTAGCAAAAAGACATACAGTTTCGTTGAGTGTAATAACAATAAGTATACTTGAACAGGCTTCCCTTTATGGGAGGTAAGAACACTTGAACGTTACAAACATGGTTAACATTATAAATTACAGGCTATAAATAACTCCTGTTACCCAACCGGGTATTCTACTAAGTGCAAAATTGTTGAACAATAATTTAACATTGCCTTTAAGGACTCACACTCTAAATCCACTAAAGACCTTCCTATAATCACATTATAGGGCACTTTAACTTTCTCATTCTCCTCCTTTAAATCTGCAGGACCGCCTGTCCTATCGGCACCAGACCTACTGCCTCTCCTTTCTATTACAGGACCGCCCCGTTCAGCCAGGGCCTACTGCCTTTTCAACTACTATACACAGTATAGAACATAACATTACTTTCAATTTTAGAAGCACTGAGCCATCTACGTATGGCTCCTAGGAGGACTCGCTACCTAACCCCTACGGGTTCACTTTCTGTCCTCTGTAACACATAACTCTTTCTTTACAATAACTAACTTACTATGGAGGACTCAGGGTTTACCTTCTATCCCCATTGCTTGTCAACATTATCAAACATTTTCTAGAACATTAAATTCCATCTTTACTTTCCTACTACCGACTATGCAGGACACTATGTCTACCCCTACGGGCCTACTGCACCTTTCTTCCAGCTCTCACACTTCCTTCTAAAGAACATTATCAAGATTTCTTGTACAATTAACTAAACCATTACATACAACTTCTACATGTAAACATTATCATTTTCTCTTTAAGCATTGTCATCACATTACTGTTCTAAAACAGTATCACTCATAAGTACACTTTTGGCATCCCCTTTAAGAGAGGATCAAGTCTTTCTGAGGTAGTACGTCTTCTCAGACTACCAGTCCATTCTCAGCAAAGGCTCCGGTGCGGTATCTTCGCAAAGAGTCTCTTTCTAAGTAAAACCAGTAGGAAGCGCCTTTAATAAGGTGCAAACTATATACAGGAAGTTTGTATCATGCACTGTTCATGATTACGGCAGTTCTTATAACATTGTGGAACAAAAAAGCAAAAATGAAAGTGAAAGCAAAAATAAAAAGCAATAGGGATCCCTGGTAAACAAAGGGATCCCTTTAAGAGTTAACCCAGGACGGGTTTTAGCAGCAAAATAGCAAGGAAATAAACAGTTAACTATTTACAGTTTCAGGTTTCCGAGGCTTAGTTGGACGGCTTCCAGGGCTGCACCTGGCACTTAACCCTTCTTGGCCTGGGCAAAGTGAGGTCCAGGGTTACACCCAGTGCTGGACAAACGCCGTTAATCCGTCTTTCATGTACGATTAAATCATGCGCAGCGATGGAGGTCTGCGCAGCTTGAGTATGGGCATCTGCTGCAGCAGAGGTAGCGGCTGCTGCAAGATCAGTCACTGGAACGGAGTCAGCAGCTGTGGTACTAGCAGTCACTGGAGTGGTGTCGGTCGTCAGGGCAGGGTGGCTCTTCCTACCTGCTTCAGATGCGGTTCCTCCGGTGCTGGTCTGCTCCGTCTCCGCTGGGGTCTGGAACGCTGGCTGCGGGGCCTTGTGCTGCGACGCTGTCATCTCTGCTTGCAGCACCTCGCTTTCCGGCAGGGCCTTGCTTTCTGGCTTCGGAGCGCTGGAACTTCTTTCTTGCTCCGTGTCACGATATGGTATGAAATATCATAAGTTAGTTTCTTGCTAGCATGCGGGGGCTAAAACCCCCCTCTCTCTTTTTCTCTTTCCTTCCCTGTGTTTCGATCTGTCTGTGTAGAAGAGCTTCCCTTGTGGGGGAGTTTTATTGACGAAAGGTATTTACGACTGGCATAGCTGCAAGGGAAATTTGTACTAGCAGGAACTGTTAGAGAAACTTCTAGAACCATGCAGTCCTTTGTTCTGTTATTGTGAGATATTAGACAAACTATTTAGGATAGTAGAATGATAAATACATATTCTTGATCTCCATCGAAGCATCTACCCATCACTCTAAACACAGTCGTCTAACTCCATCGGGGGAAGTAGGGATTGCTCTGTAAATAATAGGACATATTTGATCTCATAAGAAAGCTCATGTTAATACAAGCTGAATGCTGGGTGTGATATGATTCTGATATGTACTGGAACGGAGTTATAAGCATTAGACCAATTTGTATTCAAAGTACTCAGACTGAAAGGTAGGAGGATCTGGAAAAGCCAGCCCTTTCTGTGAGGTCAAAGGCTGTAGGTTATAAAGTTGCTGGCAGGCTTCCAGGGGGGGAGTTGTGAGTTTTTACCTGAAGCGACCAGACTGCGAGTGCCAATGCACTGGGATAGATGGAAAGCTCTCCTAGCCTAGCCTGCAATGCAATGATCTGAGAATATGTGAGTGTTACCTTTTCTTCCTTTAATCCTTTTATTTTCATAATTACCTTGTACATATTTGCAATTGTCTCATTTGTAACATCTTTGTAAAATATTTTATAAACACTGCCTAAAAATCATTTATGGAGTATAATATTTAATACTAGTTCGTTCTTCCTGCCCTAAACCGTACCCTGTCTCTGAAGGGAATTACGCTACTATTTTGGGGGTTAGCTCCGGACCTGTTTGATCGGAGCTGGTGGCAGCTTACCGTGTGCCGGCTTTTTGGGGGGGGTCACTGTAGCGACTGCGGCTTGATAATTATTGTTCCTGCCTGAGTGGGAGTAGTTATCGCGATGCTGCAGTGCGCCCAATAGCCAGTACATAGCAGGCAGCCTTTCTGGCGACTAATTACCCCAGGTGCAGTACCTAATCTGACCTGAGAGTAGGGGGGCGCCAGAGAGCTGCAAGTGTTAAGTGGAACTGTAAGCGGGATAGACACAAATCCCTGCAGTTCATGGTATACTGAAGAGCAGTGGGATACCTAAAATAAGCCCCTGCTGTAAACTAAGAGGTCAATAGCCTCGTGTGTGTTTTTTTTAATCACATTGTGGCAGTGGAGGGATAACTAGGATAAGCCCCCCTGCACATGTGATAGCCGTCTGCTGGTCTAAAGTCACCCCAATCCGTGACATATTGTGGGCAGCGGCTAAGGGATCTTGACAATTGGTGACAGTCACGGTGTGAATCGTGACATATTGGTGGCAGTGCGGTGGGATATTAGAGCATTAGTGATTTGGTTTGAGCAATCATTCCTCTCACTAAAAACTTGCAGAAAGTTCTTGCGAGAACTCTGCGCAAATAAGTTTGGAGAACGAACTCAGTGTTTATTAGTTGTGAGACAATTGTGTACTGGTAATTATCCCCTCCCTTTCTCTTTGTTTTTCTATTCTCTCTTTTATTTGGCAACCATGGTTGGGCTAGGAGAAGCCTTCTATGAACAGCAGACCAGAGACACCCTTGTTGCCTTATGCAAGTCACAGCACATTGACTATGCAAGCAAAAGCAAAAGCGAACTGGTCGCAGCCCTGATGCAATGGGAAGCCGCTCTAGACCACTCACAGAGCCCAGAGGCCGCAGAAGCCGGCACAAGCGAACATGGTGCTGCCGCAGAGGTCCAACCGCAGAATACGGGCCCTACTGGCAACCAAGGGGGCGCAGACCTCCTCCTGCAGCTGGCTCTGCAACAATGCCCCGCAGATGACCTAGAGAGACGTCTGCAGCTGATCCAGCAATACCAAGAGCGAGCCGAGCGAGAGGCCCGAGCAGAGCGAGAGGCCCAGCGAGCCGAGCGAGAGGCCCGAGCAGAGCGAGAGGCCCAGCGAGCCGAGCGAGAGGCCCAAGCGCAGCGGGAGTACCAGCTGCAGATGGCCCAACTGCAAATGCAGGGGTCGCCTCAGAGCCGTGAGCCCAGCAGCGCTCAGACACCAAAGCCCCGGCCCGACCACTTTCCGGTTATGGAAAAGGATGGGGACTTGGACACTTTTCTGCGGGCCTTTGAGAAAGCCTGCAGGCAGTACCAGCTGCCTACACAAGAATGGGCACGGTATCTGACACCAGGGCTGAGAGGAAAAGCTCTGGAAGCGTTTGCTGCACTCCCTCAAGAACAAGATGGTGACTATGAGGCCATCAAGCAGGCTCTGATAGCCAAGTACCAGCTTACACCCGAGGTGTACCGTAAAAAGTTTCGGACCCTCCAACGTGGCCCACACGACAGTTACAGTGATGTGGTGCATGGACTGGGGACCCACTTTGACCAGTGGACCCAAGGACTGTCAGTGACCACCTTTGCGCAGCTGCGAGACCTGATGATCAAAGACGAGTTCTTCCGTCTTTGCCCAACTGAGGTGCGACAGTTCGTGATGGACAGAGAACCCAAAGACGTGACGAAAGCAGCGCAGATTGCCGATGCCTATGAGGCCAACCGTAGATCGGAAGTGCGGAAGCCAGTCACCTCCAGCTGGAGAGGGGGTAAGCCTGCATCCAACGCCAGTACCCCTGCCAGCCAACACACCAGAGGTCCTGTCCCCGTGGCCAACAGCACCAGACCTACCACCGAACTTCGCCAGTGTTACCACTGCAGGCAGACTGGACACCTCAGTCACCAATGTCCAGCCAAGCAGAAGAACCCCTCATCCCAGGCCCCAGGGCCTAATGCAGCTGTTCTTTTGGTGGGTGGTGTGGTTGGGAGGGTGTGTGACAACGTACAGCCCGTCACTGTGGGAGGTCGTGTTGCTACCGGCCTCAAGGACACCGGGGCTGAACGAACCCTCATCCGACCCGAACTGGCGGCCCCTGAAGAAATCATTCCGGGGAAAACCCTAACTGTCACTGGGATTGGGGGCATCAGCTGTCCCTTACCGATGGCCCGGGTTTTTATTGATTGGGGTGCCGGGAGCGGGGTGAAAGAAGTGGGGCTGTCTGATAATTTGCCCACTGATGTTTTGTTGGGGACTGATTTGGGGAGGTTGTTTGCATACTACGTCCCTGACACCCCTCCCCAATCTGCTAATAAGGGTAACGTTAACCCTGATGATGATGATGATGATGGGAAATCGCATGTGTTACCTGACCATGCTTTATCTTGTAATGATGCATCTGTTAACCATTTTTTCCCTAGGATTGATGGTGAAAATGTTGTACCTGTGCCAACTGTACCTGATAACGCTGTTTCTATGAAAGTTGATGTGTCCGTAGGTACAGGAGTGCTCAGCCACGTCGCTCTGCGGAGTGAGACGGCTGAGGAACCCCTAGTAGGGGCAAGTGTCGGTGCTACCGGAAATGGGGAAATACATGGGAACCGTGAGGAAGGTGATGCCATGCAATTGACCAGTGCCACCGAGGAAGGTAACTGGCCCATAAGTAGCAATGCTCCTGAGGTAATGGGGGTGGATGGGGAGGTAGAGCCCATAGCAGCGTCGGCTGTTGGGTCTGTAGAAATCCCCGGGGAGACAGCCTACGTAGCTGCTGTCACCCGCAGTCAGAGTGCCCGGAACGCAGATAACTGTCTGCCTCCCGGACCCTCCTCAGTCATCAGTATGATTGAACCAGAGGTGGACCCAGAACAGGTCCCAGAGGGCTCCCGTGGGGAAGGGACCCTAACGTCACTTCTGGCTTCCCCTAGCCAGGAGTTTAAGGCCGCTCTGCACACAGATGCGAGCCTAGAGAGTTTGAGACAACTCGCCGGGACGTCATTCTCTGAAACTGATAAGGAGAAGGTGTTCTGGGAAGAAGGAAGGTTGTACCGGGAGACAGTACCCGGAGAATCACAAAAGGAGTGGTTGAGGGAAAGACAGCTGGTCGTCCCACAGCAATTCCGGGGTGAGTTGTTGCGGATTGCCCATGAGATCCCGCTAGCTGGACACTTGGGGATCAGCAAAACTAAGGCCCGGCTGTCTCAACACTTCTATTGGCCTAAGATGGGGACAGATGTGTCAAACTACTGCCGCTCCTGTGTCACCTGTCAAAGAGTGGGGAAGGCGGGGCCTGCTCTTAAGGCTCCCCTGATCCCTTTGCCAGTGATAGAGGAGCCTTTCCAGAGGATTGCGGTGGACATTGTGGGCCCGCTGGCCGTCTCCAGCAGCTCTGGAAAGCGATTTATTCTTACTGCGGTAGACTACGCTACCCGGTACCCAGAGGCAGTAGCTCTGTCGTCAACTAGGGCAGATAAGGTGGCGGATGCCCTGTTGGCCATCTTTTCATGGGTAGGATTTCCCAGGGAAATGCTTACTGATCGAGGGACCCAATTTATGTCTCACCTAATGGAGGCTCTCTGTAAGAAAATGCAGGTGAAGCACCTGGTATCGAGTGCGTATCACCCACAGACCAATGGCTTGTGTGAACGTTTCAGTGGTACCCTCAAACAGATGCTACGCATGCTGTTTGAGACACAAGGGCGCGACTGGGAGCGGTACCTCCCACACCTGCTATTCGCTTACAGAGAGGTTCCGCAGGCCTCGACGGGGTTCTCCCCCTTCGAGCTCCTGTACGGCAGGCGAGTCCGGGGACCCCTTGGGTTGGTAAGAGAATCCTGGGAAGAGGAGCCGAACCCTTCTGAAGTGTCCATAGTGGAGTATGTCATGCGCTTCCGTGACAAGATGCAGACCTTGACGCAGTTGGTGCATGACAACATGACGCAGGCTCAGGCTGATCAGAAGCACTGGTACGACCAGAACGCCCGGGAGCGGACCTACCACGTGGGTCAAAAGGTGTGGGTGCTGGTTCCTGTACCAACGGATAAGCTTCAGGCAGCCTGGGAGGGCCCGTACGTCGTCCACCAACAGCTCAACCCGGTCACCTATGTGGTCACGCTTGACCACACTCGGGGTAGGCGAAAGGCCTTTCACGTCAACATGATGAAAGCTCATCACGAACGTGAACCTTTCGTCCTACCGGTCTGCAGCGCACCTGAAGAAGGGGAGGAAGACACCCTCCTGGACATGCTGGCCCAAGCCAAGGCCCGTGGGTCCATTGAGGACGTGGAGGTAAGCGCCTCGCTAGATGAACCACAGCGGTTGCAGTTGCAAACCATGCTGGAACCCTTCCGGGTCGTGTTCTCCAACCGGCCTGGAAGGACTGAGTTAGCCGTCCACGAGGTGGACACCGGGAATCACGCCCCACTACGGCGAACACCCTATCAAATCTCTGACCAGGTGCAGCAGATTATGCGCCAGGAGATCGATGAGATGTTACAGCTGGGGGTGATTCGACGGTCAAAGAGCGCGTGGGCCTCACCTGTAGTTCTCGTGCCAAAGAAGGACCGGACCACCCGGTTCTGCGTGGACTACAGGGGGCTCAATGCCATTACAGCCTCTGACGCGCACCCAATGCCGCGCATCGAAGAGCTGCTTGAGAAGCTAGCGGGCGCAAAATACCTGACAATAATGGATCTGAGTCGCGGATACTGGCAGATTCCCCTGAGCCCCGAGGCGCAGGAGAAGTCCGCCTTTATCACGCCCTTTGGACTGTACGAGTCCACGGTCATGCCCTTCGGCATGAAGAATGCCCCTGCCACTTTCCAGCGGATGGTCAATCTCCTGCTTCAGGGACTGGAGAAGTACGCCGTGGCGTACTTAGATGACATTGCCATCTTCAGTCCCTCCTGGGATGAACACCTGCAGCATCTCGAGGAGGTGCTCGGGCGAATTCACCGAGCAGGACTGACTATCAAGCCGGGAAAGTGCCAGATGGGCATGAGGGAGGTTCACTACCTGGGGCACCGGGTAGGCGGAAACACCCTAAAACCAGAGCCTGACAAAGTGGGCGTGATCGTGAACTGGCCCACTCCCAGGACCAAGAAACATGTGATGTCCTTCCTGGGCACTGCAGGGTACTATAGGCGCTTCGTGCAGCACTATAGTAGCCTGGCAAAACCTTTGACGGACCTCACCAGGAAGAAGCTACCCCACATCGTCAACTGGACAGATGGCTGTGAGGGGGCCTTCCAGGCGTTGAAAACAGCACTGTGCAACGCCCCTGTGTTGAAAGCAGTCGACAGCAGTCGACCGTTCTTGGTACAGACCGACGCCAGCGAGTTTGGCCTTGGTGCTGTGCTCAGCCAGGTTGACTCGGAGGACCAAGAGCACCCCGTGTTGTACCTGAGCCGGAAACTTTTGCCGAGGGAAGTGGCCTACTCCACCATTGAGAAGGAGTGCCTGGCCATAGTCTGGGCCCTGCAGCGCTTGCAGCCCTACTTGTACGGTCGCACCTTCACCGTGGTGACCGACCACAACCCTCTGCGCTGGCTAAGCACCATGTGTGGAACCAATGGCAGGTTGCTGCGCTGGAGCCTTGCCCTTCAGCAATTTGACTTCACCATTAAACACAAAGCGGGCAGAGAGCATGGGAATGCAGATGGACTCTCCCACCAGGGTGAACCCACGGAGGTGCGCATGGAGGCATACCGAGAGGTTCTGCCGCCGTAGCGCACGCCAAAAGGGGGAGGTGTCACGATATGGTATGAAATATCATAAGTTAGTTTCTTGCTAGCATGCGGGGGCTAAAACCCCCCTCTCTCTTTTTCTCTTTCCTTCCCTGTGTTTCGATCTGTCTGTGTAGAAGAGCTTGCCTTGTGGGGGAGTTTTATTGACGAAAGGTATTTACGACTGGCATAGCTGCAAGGGAAATTTGTACTAGCAGGAACTGTTAGAGAAACTTCTAGAACCATGCGGTCCTTTGTTCTGTTATTGTGAGATATTAGACAAACTATTTAGGATAGTAGAATGATAAATACATATTCTTGATCTCCATCGAAGCATCTACCCATCACTCTAAACACAGTCGTCTAACTCCATCGGGGGAAGAAGTAGGGATTGCTCTGTAAATAATAGGACATATTTGATCTCATAAGAAAGCTCATGTTAATACAAGCTGAATGCTGGGTGTGATATGATTCTGATATGTACTGGAACGGAGTTATAAGCATTAGACCAATTTGTATTCAAGTACTCAGACTGAAAGGTAGGAGGATCTGGAAAAGCCAGCCCTTTCTGTGAGGTCACAGGCTGTAGGTTATAAAGTTGCTGGCAGGCTTCCAGGGGGGGAGTTGTGAGTTTTTACCTGAAGCGACCAGACTGCGAGTGCCAATGCACTGGGATAGATGGAAAGCTCTCCTAGCCTAGCCTGCAATGCAATGATCTGAGAATATGTGAGTGTTACCTTTTCTTCCTTTAATCCTTTTATTTTCATAATTACCTTGTACATATTTGCAATTGTCTCATTTGTAACATCTTTGTAAAATATTTTATAAACACTGCCTAAAAATCATTTATGGAGTATAATATTTAATACTAGTTTGTTCTTCCTGCCCTAAACCGTACCCTGTCTCTGAAGGGAATTACGCTACTATTTTGGGGGTTAGCTCCGGACCTGTTTGATCGGAGCTGGTGGCAGCTTACCGTGTGCCGGCTTTTTGGGGGGGTCACTGTAGCGACTGCGGCTTGATAATTATTGTTCCTGCCTGAGTGGGAGTAGTTATCGCATTGCTGCAGTGCGCCCAATAGCCAGTACATAGCAGGCAGCCTTTCTGGCGACTAATTACCCCAGGTGCAGTACCTAATCTGACCTGAGAGTAGGGGGGCGCCAGAGAGCTGCAAGTGTTAAGTGGAACTGTAAGCGGGATAGACACAAATCCCTGCAGTTCATGGTATACTGAAGAGCAGTGGGATAATAGCCTCGTGTGTGTTTTTTTTCATCACATTGTGGCAGTGGAGGGATAACTAGGATAAGCCCCCCTGCACATGTGATAGCCGTCTGCTGGTCTAAAGTCACCCCAATCCGTGACATATTGTGGGCAGCGGCTAAGGGATCTTGACAATTGGTGACAGTCACGGTGTGAATCGTGACACTCCGGACCAGACGAGGCTGCCGACAGATGTCTGGTGAGGCTCCCGATGATGGTCTTCTTCCACCCGGCCTCAGTGCTCAGCTGCATCCGCCGGGGTTGATGGATCAGCCCGTCCGCTCCGGTCTGCAGGAGGTCAGCATCAACTGTGGAGGTCTGGCTGCGGTGCCTCTCCGGGTAGCTGGGGGAATCCTCGGCTCCGACCCCACGCTCCGGCTCCGGGCGGCTGGCCATGGCGGCCTCCATGTTGCTCGCTCCTTCTTCCTGGTCCTTTTCCCGCTCTCTTCTTCGTGGGCGGTTCCGTTTTCGTTGTCTCTGCCCACCATTAAGGATCAGGAGGCGGATCTCGGCTGCTGACGGACACGTCCTCAAGGGGCCGAGATATTTAGACTGGGCGGCCATTGTCTTTCGCGCTCTTCAGCTTGTTCACGCCCACTTCCACGCCCTTCTTCTTCTCCTGCGCTCTCCTTAGCGCTGTAATGGCGGCGGTTTTGGCGGGAACTTCTGGCGGCAAGTGGCAACACACAGTCCTTGTAATAAAGCACAGTCCAAGCACGATAAATCACAGTTCCAAGGCACACATGACCTGATTCTTCAGGCTTAAGTAGATCCTGTTCGTGACGCCAAGTTGGAGCGCCCCCACACCGCCGCAGGGCCGAGGGGTACCCGGAGCCGGGCCTCTGAGTTATCAGTTCTGGGGTTGTCACGGTGGCTAGACCCGGTCCGTGGCCCTGTCTGTCAGTGGGGGATGTCCGGTGCAATAAGTGGTGTTGTAACGGTGCAGTTGTGGGGTGCAGGTCGCGGTAAATAACGAGGACACCAGGTTGCAGTCTCTTTACCTCTTTACTGAAGATCTCTGGGTCCTCAGTCCAGAATACGGTTCACCCGGCTGCGCAAGTCCGGCCGGTCCAATGGCACCTCCAGAGTTCTCTTCCCAGGTGGAAATCGGTGCCTTCCTTCTTAGCGCTATGTGTTGTAGTCCTTCCCTGCTATGCTTACGGAAAGTACCCCACAACTGTTGTGTCTGTTTCTTAAGTTCCCTCACAACAACTCGATTAACTGATCTTCTGCTAATCATCCGTCCCTTCCTGATGTCACAGTTAGAACGGCACCCGTTTGTCGGGTAGGCCTGGAGTTCTTCCGGGACCCTAGAGTCGCCCCTCTCCCGCAATTGCCTCCCAAGACTTCATAGGTGATTTAGGTGAGACAGCCCGCCTGAGACTGACTGCCCTGCCGCTGTTTGTATTGCTTGAAGCTGAATGTTATTCCACTCCCTCGGCGTTCCGGCCACCGGTAATGCGCCTCAGTAGGGTGTTGCTCCGGTCGTCTTACAGCATGACCCCTACTGGTATTCTCCTATTGCTTGATCTCGTTTCTCACTCAGCACAATCTATCTCGCTTCTAGTCCTTTCTTGGGTCCCGCCGCTTCCCGGAGCTGGCGCGGACCCGTTACGTTCTTTTCAATGCCAAGCCTCTGTCAGGATCCCACCCCTGACAGAGACCCTACTGTCTCTTCCTCCACAACACCCTCTGCCACCAGGTGTTGCTTCGTCCAATCCAGTCAGCTTTCTGATCTAACTTCCTGCCTGACCCCCAGTTTACCCACTATGGTGGGGAGTGGCCTAATGAATAGCACCCTTAGCTCCCCCCGGAGGCCCAGCTGTGAAATGTATTGGTGTCTGTGATACCTGATCAGATGAACTCCTTCAGTGCCATCGGACGCACCATGGCTCCCCATAGTGGCGGAGCCACAGTACTGCAACGACCAGGACTCTGGGGCGCTGCACTGTCCCAGACCGAAGGTGTAGATGTAGAAGAGCAGGGGTCCTAGGACTGAGCCTTGCGGAACACCGACAGACGGGGGGCGAGGTGAGGAGGTGGTGTCATCCAGAGGTTCTAAAAATGTTTCCATTTCCATCATTTGCCCTTCAGTGACGTCTCTGTCCTGTGATTTACATTATTATGACATTTCCTTCTTGGTGCTGTAATTTCATTGTTTCACAGTGTATAAACCTAAATCTGTGATGAAGCCTTGGACTATCTGGATTCTCCTGGTCCTGGACCTCCGTGTCCTTTTCCTTCTGCCCATCCTTGCATGGACTGGACAGTATCCTCTGATCACTGAAATTTTATACTGCCACCTAATAAACATCCGGATTATACAGGAGAGCTGCGGCATGAAGGACCCTGGAAGGTTGTCAACTCCTCCTGACCATGGCCTACAGAATCCTCCCTCTAAGGATCAGGCAGAAGGTCTGCAGTATTCAGAGGGTCTACCACTCAAGAATCTGGGAAAGTGGAGTGCGGCCCCTACGAGGGCTGTACGGGGGCTATACAGGTCATACTGGGGAATATTACACAATGCCCGGGGTGCGACCCCTGCGAGGACTGTACGGGGGCTATATAGGTCATACTGGGGAATATTACATAATGCCCGGGGTGCGGCCCCTGCGAGGACTGTAGGGGGGGCTATACAGGTCATACTGGGGAATATTACATAATGCCCAGGGTGCGGCCCCTGCGAGGACTATATGGAGGGCTATATAGGTCATACTGGGGAATATTACATAATGCCTGGGGTGCGGCCCCTGAAAGGACTGTGCGGGGGGCTATACAGGTCATACTGGGGAATATTACATAATGCCTGGGGTGCGGTCTCTGTGAGGACTGTATGGGGGGCTATAGAGGTCATACTGGGGAATATTACATAATGCCCGGGGTGCGGCCCCTGCGAGGACTATATGGGGGGCTATATAGGTCATACTGGGGAATATTACATAATGCCTGGGGTGCGGCCCCTGCGAGGACTGTACGGGGGCTATACAGGTCATACTGGAGAATATTACATAATACCTGGGGTGCGGCCCCTGCGAGGACTGCACGGGGGTCTAAATAGGTCATACTGGGGAATATTACACAATGCCCGGGGTGCGGCCCCTGCGAGGACTATATGGGGGGCTATATAGGTCATACTGGGGAATATTACATAATGCCTGGGGTGCGGCCCCTGCGAGGACTGTGCGGGGGGCTATACAGGTCATACTGGGGAATATTACATAATGCCTGGGGTGCGGTCTCTGTGAGGACTGTATGGGGGGCTATATAGATCATACTGGGGAATATTACATAATGCCCGGGGTGCGGCCCCTGCGAGGACTATATGGGGGGCTATATAGGTCATACTGGGGAATATTACATACATAGTACCCGGGGTGCGGCCCCTGTGAGGACTGTACGGGGAGCTATATAGGTCATACTGGGGAATATTACATAGTACCTGGGGTGTGGCCCCTGCGAGGACTTCACGGGGGGCTATATAGGTCATACTGGGGAATATTACATAGTACCCGGGGTGCGGCCCCTGCGAGGATTGCACGGGGGGGCTATATAGGTCATACTGGGGAATATTACATAGTACCCGGGGTGCGGCCCCTGCGAGGATTGCATGGGGGGCTATATAGGTCATACTGGGGAATATTTCATAGTACCCGGGGTTCGGCCCCTGCGAGGACTGTACGGGGGGCTATATAGGTCATACTGGGGAATATTACATAGTACCCGGGGTGCGGCCCCTGTGAGGACTGTACGGGGGGCTATATAGGTCATACTGGGGAATAATACATAGTACCCCGGGTTCGGCCCCTGCGAGGACTGTACGGGGGGCTATATAGGTCATACTGGGGAATATTACATAGTGCCCGGGGTGCGGCCCCTGCGAGGACTGTACGGGGGGCTATATAGGTCATACTGGGGAATATTACATAGTACCCGGGGTGCGGCCCCTGCGAGGACTGTACAGGGGGCTATATAGGTCATACTGGGGAATATTACATAGTACCACGGGTGCGGCCCCTGCGAGGACTGTACGGGGGGGGGGCTATACAGGTCATACTGGGGAATATTACATAGTACCCGGGGTGCGGCCCCTGCGAGGACTGTACGGGGGGCTATATAGGTCATACTGGGGAATATTACATAGTACCCGGGGTGCGGCCCCTGCGAAGACTGTACAGGGGGCTATATAGGTCATACTGGGGAATATTACATAGTACCCGGGGTGCGGCCCCTGCGAGGACTGTACGGGGGGCTATATAGGTCATACTGGGGAATATTACATAGTACCCGGGGTGCGGCCCCTGCGAGGACTGTACGGGGGGCTATATAGGTCATACTGGGGAATATTACATAGTACCCGGGGTGCGGCCCCTGTGAGGACTGTACGGGGGGCTATATAGGTCATACTGGGGAATATTACATAGTACCCCGGGGTGCGGCCCCTGCGAGGATGTCACGATATGGTATGAAATATCATAAGTTTAGTTCTCTTGTCAGCCCAGGATGTGGGCTAAGAAACCCCCCTTCTCTTTTACTTCAGAGTTGAGCTTGCTTGCCAATGTAGATGGGGGAAGAGAGTTTTATTGACGAAAGGTATTTACGACGGGCATAGCTGCAAGGGAAATTTGTACTAGCAGGAACTGTTAGAGAAACTTCTAGAACCATGCGGTCCTTTGTTCTGTTATTGTGAGATATTAGACAAACTATTTAGGATAGTAGAATGATAAATACATATTCTTGATCTCCATCGAAGCATCTACCCATCACTCTAAACACAGTCGTCTAACTCCATCGGGGAAAGAAGTAGGGATTGCTCTGTAAATAATAGGACATATTTGATCTCATAAGAAAGCTCGTGTTAATACAAGCTGAATGCTGGGTGTGATATGATTCTGATATGTACTGGAACGGAGTTATAAGCATTAGACCAATTTGTATTCAAAGTACTCAGACTGAAAGGTAGGAGGATCTGGAAAAGCCAGCCCTTTCTGTGATGTCACTAGCTGTAGGTCTTAAGTTTGTGGCCAGATCCCCAGCTCATGCTTCTTGTCTTTTCCTGTGAGGCCTGAGCAGCACGACCAATGAGCTGGGATGTCTGGTTGCCTGCAATGCAATGATCTGAGAATATGTGAGTGTTATCTTTTCTTAATTTAATCCTTTTATTTTCATAATTACCTTGTACATATTTGCAATTGTCTCATTTGTAACATCTTTGTAAAATATTTTATAAACACTGCCTAAAAATCATTTATGGGGTATCATATTTAATACTAGTTCGTTCTTCCTGCTCTAAATACGTACCCTGTCTCTGAAGGGAATTATGCTACTATTTTGGGGGTTAGCTCCGGACCTGTTTGATCGGAGCTGGTGGCAGCTTACCGTGTGCCGGCTTTTTGGGGGGGTCACTGTAGCGACTGCGGCTTGATAATTATTGTTCCTGCCTGAGTGGGAGTAGTTATCGCGTCGCTGCAGTGCACCCAATAGCCAGTACATAGCAGGCAGCCTTTCTGGCGAATAATCACCCTAGGTGCAGTACCTAATCTGACCTGAGAGGAAGGGGGGCGCCAGAGAGCTGCAAGGTTTAAGTGGAACTGTAAGCAGGATATACACAAATCCCTGCAGTTCATGGTATACTGAAGAGCAGTGGGATACCTAAAATAAGCCCCTGCTGTAAACAAGAGGTCAGTAACCTCGTGTGTGTTTTTTTTTCATCACGTTGTGGCAGTGGAGGGATAACTAGGATAACCCCCCTGCACATGTGATAGCCGTCTGTTGGTCTAAAGTCACCCCAATCCGTGACATATTGTGGGCAGCGGCTAAGGGATCTTGACAATTGGTGACAGTCACGGTGTGAATCGTGACATATTGGTGGCAGCGCGGTGGGATATTAGAGCATTAGTGATTTGGTTTGAGCAATCATTCCTCTCACTAAAAACTTGCAGAAAGTTCTTGCGAGAACTCTGCGCAAATAAGTTTGGAGAACGAACTCAGTGTTTATTAGTTGTGAGACAATTGTGTACTGGTAATTATCCCCTCCCTTTCTCTTTGTTTTTCTATTCTCTCTTTTATTTGGCAACCATGGTTGGGCTAGGAGAAGCCTTCTATGAACAGCAGACCAGAGACACCCTTGTTGCCTTATGCAAGTCACAGCACATTGACTATGCAAGCAAAAGCAAAAGCGAACTGGTCGCAGCCCTGATGCAATGGGAAGCCGCTCTAGACCACTCACAGAGCCCAGAGGCCGCAGAAGCCGGCACAAGCGAACATGGGGCTGCCGCAGAGGTCCAACCACAGAATACGGGCCCTACTGGCAACCAAGGGGGCGCAGACCTCCTCCTGCAGCTGGCTCTGCAACAATGCCCCGCAGATGACCTAGAGAGACGTCTGCAGCTGATCCAGCAATACCAAGAGCGAGCCGAGCGAGAGGCCCGAGCAGAGCGAGAGGCCCAGCGAGCCGAGCGAGAGGCCCGAGCAGAGCGAGAGGCCCAGCGAGCCGAGCGAGAGGCCCAAGCGCAGCGGGAGTACCAGCTGCAGATGGCCCAACTGCAAATGCAGGGGTCGCCTCAGAGCCGTGAGTGTTATGGTTCTCAATGGCAAGAGAACATAGCCCAGCATACATAGGAACTAGCTCTTGGAAGGATGGAAACTTAAACTGACCATGAACTAAACCTGCCGCACAACTAACAGTAGCCGGGTAGCGTAGCCTGCGTTTTATCCCTAGACGCCCAGCGCCGGCCGGGGGACTAACTAATCCTGGCAGAGGAAAATATAGTCCTGGCTCACCTCTAGAGAAATTTCCCCGAAAGGCAGACAGAGGCCCCCACATATATTGGCGGTGATTTAAGATGAAAATGACAAACGTAGTATGAAAATAGGTTTAGCAAAATCGAGGTCCGCTTACTAGATAGCAGGAAGACAGAAAGGGTACTTTCATGGTCAGCTGAAAACCCTATCAATACACCATCCTGAAATTACTTTAAGACTCTAGTATTAACTCATAACATCAGAGTGGCAATTTCAGATCACAAGAGCTTTCCAGACACAGAAACGAAACTGCAGCTGTGAACTGGAACAAAATGCAAAAAACAAACAAGGACAAAAGTCCGACTTAGCTGGAAGTTGTCTGGTAGCAGGAACATGCACAGAAAGGCTTCTGATTACAATGTTGACCGGCATGGAAGTGACAGAGGAGCAAGGTTAAATAGCGACTCCCACATCCTGATGGGAACAGGTGAACAGAGGGGATAATGCACACAAGTTCAATTCCACCAGTGGCCACCGGGGGAGCCCAAAATCCAATTTCACAACACGTGAGCCCAGCAGCGCTCAGACACCAAAGCCCCGGCCCGACCACTTTCCGGTTATGAAAAAGGATGGGGACTTGGACACTTTTCTGCGGGCCTTTGAGAAAGCCTGCAGACAGTACCAGCTGCCTACACAAGAATGGGCACGGTATCTGACACCAGGGCTGAGAGGAAAAGCTCTGGAAGCGTTTGCTGCACTCCCTCAAGAACAAGATGGTGACTATGAGGCCATCAAGCAGGCTCTGATAGCCAAGTACCAGCTTACACCCGAGGTGTACCGTAAAAAGTTTCGGACCCTCCAACGTGGCCCACACGACAGTTACAGTGATGTGGTGCATGGACTGGGGACCCACTTTGACCAGTGGACCCAAGGACTGTCAGTGACCACCTTTGCGCAGCTGCGAGACCTGATGATCAAAGACCAGTTCTTCCGTCTTTGCCCAACTGAGGTGCGACAGTTCGTGATGGACAGAGAACCCAAAGACGTGACGAAAGCAGCGCAGATTGCCGATGCCTATGAGGCCAACCGTAGATCGGAAGTGCGGAAGCCAGTCACCTCCAGCTGGAGAGGGGGTAAGCCTGCATCCAACGCCAGTACCCCTGCCAGCCAACACACCAGAGGTCCTGTCCCCGTGGCCAACAGCACCAGACCTACCACCGAACTTCGCCAGTGTTACCACTGCAGGCAGACTGGACACCTCAGTCACCAATGTCCAGCCAAGCAGAAGAACCCCTCATCCCAGGCCCCAGGGCCTAATGCAGCTGTTCTTTTGGTGGGTGGTGTGGTTGGGAGGGTGTGTGACAACGTACAGCCCGTCACTGTGGGAGGTCGTGTTGCTACCGGCCTCAAGGACACCGGGGCTGAACGAACCCTCATCCGACCCAAACTGGCGGCCCCTGAAGAAATCATTCCGGGGAAAACCCTAACTGTCACTGGGATTGGGGGCATCAGCTGTCCCTTACCGATGGCCCGGGTTTTTATTGATAGGGGTGCCGGGAGCGGGGTGAAAGAAGTGGGGCTGTCTGATAATTTGCCCACTGATGTTTTGTTGGGGACTGATTTGGGGAGGTTGTTTGCATACTACGTCCCTGACACCCCTCCCCAATCTGCTAATAAGGGTAACGTTAACCCTGATGATGATGATGATGATGATGGGAAATCGCATGTGTTACCTGACCATGCTTTATCTTGTAATGATGCATCTGTTAACCATTTTTTCCCTAGGATTGATGGTGAAAATGTTGTACCTGTGCCAACTGTACCTGATAACGCTGTTTCTATGAAAGTTGATGTGTCCGTAGGTACAGGAGTGCTCAGCCACGTCGCTCTGAGGAGTGAGACGGCTGAGGAACCCCTAGCAGGGGCAAGTGTCGGTGCTACCGGAAATGGGGAAATACATGGGAACCGTGAGGAAGGTGATGCCATGCAATTGACCAGTGCCACCGAGGAAGGTAACTGGCCCATAAGTAGCAATGCTCCTGAGGTAATGGGGGTGGATGGGGAGGTAGAGCCCATAGCAGCGTCGGCTGTTGGGTCTGTAGAAATCCCCGGGGAGACAGCCTACGTAGCTGCTGTCACCCGCAGTCAGAGTGCCCGGAACGCAGATAACTGTCTGCCTCCCGGACCCTCCTCAGTCATCAGTATGATTGAACCAGAGGTGGACCCAGAACAGGTCCCAGAGGGCTCCCGTGGGGAAGGGACCCTAACGTCACTTCTGGCTTCCCCTAGCCAGGAGTTTAAGGCCGCTCTGCACACAGATGCGAGCCTAGAGAGTTTGAGACAACTCGCCGGGACGTCATTCTCTGAAACTGATAAGGAGAAGGTGTTCTGGGAAGAAGGAAGGTTGTACCGGGAGACAGTACCCGGAGAATCACAAAAGGAGTGGTTGAGGGAAAGACAGCTGGTCGTCCCACAGCAATTCCGGGGTGAGTTGTTGCGGATTGCCCATGAGATCCCGCTAGCTGGACACTTGGGGATCAGCAAAACTAAGGCCCGGCTGTCTCAACACTTCTATTGGCCTAAGATGGGGACAGATGTGTCAAACTACTGCCGCTCCTGTGTCACCTGTCAAAGAGTGGGGAAGGCGGGGCCTGCTCTTAAGGCTCCCCTGATCCCTTTGCCAGTGATAGAGGAGCCTTTCCAGAGCATTGCGGTGGACATTGTGGGCCCGCTGGCCGTCTCCAGCAGCTCTGGAAAGCGATTTATTCTTACTGCGGTAGACTACGCTACCCGGTACCCAGAGGCAGTAGCTCTGTCGTCAACTAGGGCAGATAAGGTGGCGGATGCCCTGTTGGCCATCTTTTCACGGGTAGGATTTCCCAGGGAAATGCTTACTGATCGAGGGACCCAATTTATGTCTCACCTAATGGAGGCTCTCTGTAAGAAAATGCAGGTGAAGCACCTGGTATCGAGTGCGTATCACCCACAGACCAATGGCTTGTGTGAACGTTTCAATGGTACCCTCAAACAGATGCTACGCATGCTGGTTGAGACACAAGGGCGCGACTGGGAGCGGTACCTCCCACACCTGCTATTCGCTTACAGAGAGGTTCCGCAGGCCTCGACGGGGTTCTCCCCCTTCGAGCTCCTGTACGGCAGGCGAGTCCGGGGACCCCTTGGGTTGGTAAGAGAATCCTGGGAAGAGGAGCCGAACCCTTCTGAAGTGTCCATAGTGGAGTATGTCATGCGCTTCCGTGACAAGATGCAGACCTTGACGCAGTTGGTGCATGACAACATGACGCAGGCTCAGGCTGATCAGAAGCACTGGTACGACCAGAACGCCCGGGAGCGGACCTACCACGTGGGTCAAAAGGTGTGGGTGCTGGTTCCTGTACCAACGGATAAGCTTCAGGCAGCCTGGGAGGGCCCGTACGTCGTCCACCAACAGCTCAACCCGGTCACCTATGTGGTCACGCTTGACCACACTCGGGGTAGGCGAAAGGCCTTTCACGTCAACATGATGAAAGCTCATCACGAACGTGAACCTTTCGTCCTACCGGTCTGCAGCGCACCTGAAGAAGGGGAGGAAGACACCCTCCTGGACATGCTGGCCCAAGCCAAGGCCCGTGGGTCCATTGAGGACGTGGAGGTAAGCGCCTCGCTAGATGAACCACAGCGGTTGCAGTTGCAAACCATGCTGGAACCCTTCCGGGTCGTGTTCTCCAACCGGCCTGGAAGGACTGAGTTAGCCGTCCACGAGGTGGACACCGGGAATCACGCCCCACTACGGCGAACACCCTATCGAATCTCTGACCAGGTGCAGCAGATTATGCGCCAGGAGATCGATGAGATGTTACAGCTGGGGGTGATTCGACGGTCAAAGAGCGCGTGGGCCTCACCTGTAGTTCTCGTGCCAAAGAAGGACCGGACCACCCGGTTCTGCGTGGACTACAGGGGGCTCAACGCCATTACAGCCTCTGACGCGCACCCAATGCCGCGCATCGAAGAGCTGCTTGAGAAGTTAGCGGGCGCAAAATACCTGACAATCATGGATCTGAGTCATGGATACTGGCAGATTCCCCTGAGCCCCGAGGCGCAGGAGAAGTCCGCCTTTATCACGCCCTTTGGACTGTACGAGTCCACGGTCATGCCCTTCGGCATGAAGAATGCCCCTGCCACTTTCCAGCGGATGGTCAATCTCCTGCTTCAGGGACTGGAGAAGTACGCCATGGCGTACTTAGATGACATTGCCATCTTCAGTCCCTCCTGGGATGAACACCTGCAGCATCTCGAGGAGGTGCTCGGGCGAATTCACCGAGCAGGACTGACTATCAAGCCAGGAAAGTGCCAGATGGGCATGAGGGAGGTCCACTACCTGGGGCACCGGGTAGGCGGAAACACCCTAAAACCAGAGCCTGACAAAGTGGGCGTGATCGTGAACTGGCCCACTCCCAGGACCAAGAAACATGTGATGTCCTTCCTGGGCACTGCAGGGTACTATAGGCGCTTCGTGCAGCACTATAGTAGCCTGGCAAAACCTTTGACGGACCTCACCCGGAAGAAGCTACCCCACATCGTCAACTGGACAGATGGCTGTGAGGGGGCCTTCCAGGCGTTGAAAACAGCACTGTGCAACGCCCCTGTGTTGAAAGCAGTCGACAGCAGTCGACCGTTCTTGGTACAGACCGACGCCAGTGAGTTTGGCCTTGGTGCTGTGCTCAGCCAGGTTGACTCGGAGGACCAAGAGCACCCCGTGTTGTACCTGAGCCAGAAACTTTTGCCGAGGGAAGTGGCCTACTCCACCATTGAGAAGGAGTGCCTGGCCATAGTCTGGGCCCTGCAGCGCTTGCAGCCCTACTTGTACGGTCGCACCTTCACCGTGGTGACCGACCACAACCCTCTGCGCTGGCTAAGCACCATGTGTGGAACCAATGGCAGGTTGCTACGCTGGAGCCTTGCCCTTCAGCAATTTGACTTCACCATTAAACACAAAGCGGGCAAAGAGCATGGCAATGCAGATGGACTCTCCCGCCAGGGTGAACCCACGGAGGTGCGCATGGAGGCATACCGAGAGGTTCTGCCGCCGTAGCGCACGCCAAAAGGGGGAGGTGTCACGATATGGTATGAAATATCATAAGTTTAGTTCTCTTGTCAGCCCAGGATGTGGGCTAAGAAACCCCCCTTCTCTTTTACTTCAGAGTTGAGCTTGCTTGCCAATGTAGATGGGGGAAGAGAGTTTTATTGACAAAAGGTATTTACGACGGGCATAGCTGCAAGGGAAATTTGTACTAGCAGGAACTGTTAGAGAAACTTCTAGAACCATGCGGTCCTTTGTTCTGTTATTGTGAGATATTAGACAAACTATTTAGGATAGTAGAATGATAAATACATATTCTTGATCTCCATCGAAGCATCTACCCATCACTCTAAACACAGTCGTCTAACTCCATCGGGGAAAGAAGTAGGGATTGCTCTGTAAATAATAGGACATATTTGATTTCATAAGAAAGCTCGTGTTAATACAAGCTGAATGCTGGGTGTGATATGATTCTGATATGTACTGGAACGGAGTTATAAGCATTAGACCAATTTGTATTCAAAGTACTCAGACTGAAAGGTAGGAGGATCTGGAAAAGCCAGCCCTTTCTGTGATGTCACTAGCTGTAGGTCTTAAGTTTGTGGCCAGATCCCCAGCTCATGCTTCTTGTCTTTTCCTGTGAGGCCTGAGCAGCACGACCAATGAGCTGGGATGTCTGGTTGCCTGCAATGCAATGATCTGAGAATATGTGAGTGTTATCTTTTCTTAATTTAATCCTTTTATTTTCATAATTACCTTGTACATATTTGCAATTGTCTCATTTGTAACATCTTTGTAAAATATTTTATAAACACTGCCTAAAAATCATTTATGGGGTATCATATTTAATACTAGTTCGTTCTTCCTGCTCTAAATACGTACCCTGTCTCTGAAGGGAATTACGCTACTATTTTGGGGGTTAGCTCCGGACCTGTTTGATCGGAGCTGGTGGCAGCTTACCGTGTGCCGGCTTTTTGGGGGGGTCACTGTAGCGACTGCGGCTTGATAATTATTGTTCCTGCCTGAGTGGGAGTAGTTATCGCGTCGCTGCAGTGCACCCAATAGCCAGTACATAGCAGGCAGCCTTTCTGGCGAATAATCACCCTAGGTGCAGTACCTAATCTGACCTGAGAGGAAGGGGGGCGCCAGAGAGCTGCAAGGTTTAAGTGGAACTGTAAGCGGGATATACACAAATCCCTGCAGTTCATGGTATACTGAAGAGCAGTGGGATACTTAAATAAGCCCCTGCTGTAAACAAGAGGTCAGTAACCTCGTGTGTGTTTTTTTTTCATCACGTTGTGGCAGTGGAGGGATAACTAGGATAACCCCCCTGCACATGTGATAGCCGTCTGTTGGTCTAAAGTCACCCCAATCCGTGACATATTGTGGGCAGCGGCTAAGGGATCTTGACAATTGGTGACAGTCACAGTGTGAATCGTGACAGAGGACTGTACGGGGGGCTATATAGGTCATACTGGGGAATATTACATAGTACCTGGGGTGCGGCCCCTGTGAGGACTGTACGGGGTGCTATATAGGTCATACTGGGGAATATTACATAGTACCCCGGGTGCGGCCCCTGCGAGGACTGTACGGGGGCTATATAGGTCATACTGGGGAATATTACATAATGCCCGGGGTTCGGCCCCTGCGAGGACTGTACGGGGGGCTATATAGGTCATACTGGGGAATATTACATAGTACCCGGGGTGCGGCCCCTGCGAGGACTGTACAGGGGGCTATATAGGTCATACTGGGGAATATTACATAGTACCCGGGGTGCGGCCCCTGCGAGGACTGTACGGGGGGCTATATAGGTCATACTGGGGAATATTACATAGTACCCCGGGGTGCGGCCCCTGCGAGGACTGTACGGGGGGCTATATAGGTCATACTGGGGAATATTACATAGTACCCGGGGTTCAGCCCCTGTGAGGACTGTACGGGGGGCTATATAGGTCATACTGGGGAATATTACATAGTACCCGGGGTGTGGCCCCTGCGAGGACTGTACGGGGGGCTATACAGGTCATACTGGGGAATATTACATAGTACCCCGGGTGCGGCCCCTGTGAGGACTGTACGGGGGGCTATATAGGTCATACTGGGGAATATTACATAGTACCCGGGGTGCGGCCCCTGTGAGGACTGTGGGGGGGCTATATAGGTCATACTGGGGAATATTACATAGTACCCGGGGTGCGGCCCCTGCGAGGACTGTACGGGGGACTATACAGGTCATACTGGGGAATATTACATAGTACCCCGGGGTGCGGCCCCTGCGAGGACTGTACGGGGGGCTATACAGGTCATACTGGGGAATATTACATAGTTACATAGTTATTGAGGTTGAAGGAAGACTTTAAGTCCATCTAGTTCAACCCATAGCCTAACCTAACATGCCCTAACATGTTGATCCAGAGGAAGGCAAAAAAAAACCATGTGGCAAAGAGTAACTCCACCATGGGGAAAAAAATTCCTTCCCGACTCCACATACGGCAATCAGACTAGTTCCCTGGATCAACGCCTTATCAAGGAATCTAGTGTATATACCCTGTAATATTATACTTTTCCAGAAAGGTATCCAGTCCCCTCTTAAATTTAATTAATGAATCACTCATTACAACATCATACGGCAGAGAGTTCCATAGTCTCACTGCTCTTACAGTAAAGAATCCGCGTCTGTTATTATGCTTAAACCTTCTTTCCTCCAGACGTAGAGGATGCCCCCTTGTCCCTGTCTCAGGTCTATGATTAAAAAGATCATCAGAAAGGTCTTTGTACTGTCCCCTCATATATTTATACATTAAAATAAGATCACCCCTTAGTCTTCGTTTTTCCAAACTAAATAGCCCCAAGTGTAATAACCTATCTTGGTATTGCAGACCCCCAAGTCCTCTAATAACCTTGGTCGCTCTTCTCTGCACCCGCTCTAGTTCAGCTATGTCTTTCTTATACACCGGAGACCAGAACTGTGCACAGTATTCTAAGTGTGGTCGAACTAGTGACTTGTATAGAGGTAAAATTATGTTCTCCTCATGAGCATCAATGCCTCTTTTACTGCATCCCATTATTTTATTTGCCTTTGTAGCAGCTGCCTGACACTGGCCACTGAATATGAGTCTGTCATCCACCCATACACCCAGGTCTTTTTCATTGATGGTTTTGCCCAGAGTTTTAGAATTAAGCACATAGTTATACATCTTATTACTTCTACCCAAGTGCATGACCTTACATTTATCCCCATTAAAGCTCATTTGCCATTTATCAGCCCAAGCTTCTAGTTTACATAAATCAGCCTGTAATATAAAATTGTCCTCCTCTGTATTGATTACCCTACAGAGTTTAGTGTCATCTGCAAATATTGAAATTCTACTCTGAATGCCCCCTACAAGGTCATTAATAAATATGTTAAAAAGAAGAGGGCCCAATACTGACCCCTGTGGTACCCCACTGCTAACCGCGACCCAGTCCGAGTGTGCTCCATTAATAACCACCCTTTGTTTCCTATCCCTGAGCCAGCTCTCAACCCACTTACACATATTTTCCCCTATCCCCATTATTCTCATTTTATGTAACAACCTTTTGTGTGGCACCGTATCAAAAGCTTTGGAAAAGTCCATATACACTACGTCCACTGGGTTCCCTTGGTCCAGTCCGGAACTTACCTCTTCATAGAAGCTGATCAAATTAGTCTGACATGAGCGGTCCCTAGTAAACCCGTGCTGATACTGGGTCATGAGGTTATTCCTCCTCAGATACTCCAGTATAGCGTCCCTTAGAATGCCCTCCAGGATTTTACCCACAGTAGAGGTTAAACTTACTGGCCTATAATTTCCGAGTTCAGTTTTTGCCCCTTTTTTGAATATTGGCACCACATTTGCTATACGCCAGTCCTGTGGTACAGACCCTGTTATTATGGACTCTTTAAAGATTAAAAATAATGGTCTATCAATGACTGTACTTAGTTCCTGCAGTACTCGGGGGTGGATCCCATCCGGGCCCGGAGATTTGTCAATTTTAGTGATTTTTAGACGCCGCTGTACTTCCTGCTGGGTTAAGCAGGTGACATTTAATGGGGAATTTTTATCACTGATCATATTGTCGCCATGGGATTTTCTTTTGTAAATACTGATGAAAAAAAGTCATTTAGCAGATTGGCTTTTTCCTCATCCTCATCCACCATTTCACCCAGACTATTTTTAAGGGGGCCAACACTGTCATTTTTTAGTTTCTTACTATTTATGTAGTTAAAGAATATTTTGGGGTTATTTTTGCTCTCTCTAGCAATGAGTCTCTCTGTCTCAATCTTTGCTGCCTTGATTTGCTTTTTACAGAATTTATTTAATTTTCTGTATTTATTTAATGCCTCCTCACTACCTACTTCCTTTAATTCTCTAAATGCTTTCTTTTTGTTCCTTATTGCGCCCCTAACAGCTCTATTTAGCCATATTGGTTTCCTCCTATTTCTAGTATGTTACATACATAGTACCCGGGGTGCGGCCCCTGTGAGGACTGTACGGGGGGCTATACAGGTCATACTGGGGAATATTACATAGTACCCGGGGTGTGGCCCCTGCGAGGACTGTACGGGGGGCTATACAGGTCATACTGGGGAATATTACATAGTACCTGGGGTGTGGCCCCTGCGAGGACTGTACGGGGGGCTATATAGGTCATACTGGGGAATATTACATAGTACCCGGGGTGCGGCCCCTGCGAGGACTGTACGGGGGGCTATATAGGTCATACTGGGGAATATTACATAGTACCCGGGGTGTGGCCCCTGCGAGGACTGTACGGGGGGCTATACAGGTCATACTGGGGAATATTACATAGTACCCGGGGTGCGGCCCCTGCGAGGACTGTACGGGGGGCTATATAGGTCATACTGGGGAATATTACATAGTACCCGGGGTGTGGCCCCTGCGAGGACTGTACGGGGGGCTATACAGGTTATACTGGGGAATATTACATAGTACCCGGGGTGTGGCCCCTGCGAGGACTGTACGGGGGGCTATACAGGTCATACTGGGGAATATTACATAGTACCCGGGGTGCGGCCCCTGCGAGGACTGTACGGGGGGCTATACAGGTCATACTGGGGAATATTACATAGTACCTGGGGTGCGGCCCCTGTGAGGACTGTACGGGGGGCTATACAGGTCATACTGGGGAATATTACATAGTACCCGGGGTGCGGCCCCTGTGAGGACTGTACGGGGGGCTATATAGGTCATACTGGGGAATATTACATAGTACCCGGGGTGCGGCCCCTGCGAGGACTGTACGGGGGACTATACAGGTCATACTGGGGAATATTACATAGTACCCGGGGTGCGGCCCCTGTGAGGACTGTACGGGGGGCTATACAGGTCATACTGGGGAATATTACATAGTACCCGGGGTGCGGCCCCTGCGAGGACTGTACGGGGGGCTATATAGGTCATACTGGGGAATATTACATAGTACCCGGGGTGTGGCCCCTGCGAGGACTGTACGGGGGGCTATACAGGTTATACTGGGGAATATTACATAGTACCCGGGGTGCGGCCCCTGCGAGGACTGTACAGGGGGCTATACAGGTCATACTGGGGAATATTACATAGTACCCGGGGTGCGGCCCCTGTGAGGACTGTACGGGGGGCTATATAGGTCATACTGGGGAATATTACATAGTACCTGGGGTGCGGCCCCTGTGAGGACTGTACGGGGGGCTATACAGGTCATACTGGGGAATATTACATAGTACCCGGGGTGCGGCCCCTGTGAGGACTGTACAGGGGGCTATATAGGTCATACTGGGGAATATTACATAGTACCCGGGGTGCGGCCCCTGCGAGGACTGTACGGGGGGCTATATAGGTCATACTGGGGAATATTACATAGTACCCGGGGTGCGGCCCCTGTGAGGACTGTACGGGGGGCTATATAGGTCATACTGGGGAATATTACATAGTACCCGGGGTGCGGCCCCTGTGAGGACTGTACAGGGGGCTATATAGGTCATACTGGGGAATATTACATAGTACCTGGGGTGCGGCCCCTGTGAGGACTGTACGGGGGGCTATACAGGTCATACTGGGGAATATTACATAGTACCCGGGGTGCGGCCCCTGTGAGGACTGTACAGGGGGCTATATAGGTCATACTGGGGAATATTACATAGTACCCGGGGTGCGGCCCCTGCGAGGACTGTACGGGGGGCTATATAGGTCATACTGGGGAATATTACATAGTACCCCAGGTGCGGCCCAATGGTCACAACTTCCAGGATTGTTTCCTGATCACCAGAAGGAATGGAAGCAAAAAGTAAGAAGTGAATGTGATGTTCTCCTCCGGGGGCTCCGCTGTGACAGATAAGGCCGGGACAGGTGCTGGGGGCGGCGGCCATTTTCATCTATTTCCAGCTGTGACCTCAGTGTAGGGTGGCCCAGTGACCAGAGCTAGGACTCGGCAGCCAAATCCTTCCATCACCCTCACACCCCCGCACACATCGCACCTCCTTCTGAGGCTTTAATAGGAGCTGTGCCGGCCGGGGGATTAAGGGAACTTTATTTTAACTTTACTCAAAATACTCCGCAGCGGCCTTAGACCTGAGCAGAGGATGGTGGCTGCAGAGCATTCCTCCCCTGCTGAGCACTTCTAACTCACGGGAACAATTCTCCTCCTGCAGAGCATCAGCTTCTTCCAGAACATTCCTCTTCTCCTCCTGCAGAACATTCCTCTTCTCCTCCTGCAGAGCATTCCTCTTCTCCTCCTGCAGAACATTCCTCCCCTGCTGAGCTCTTCTAACTCACGGGAACTATTCTCCTCCTGCAGAACATTCTTCTTCTCCTCCTGCAGAACATTCTTCTTCTCCTCCTGCAGAACATTCTTCTTCTCCTCCTGCAGAGCATTCCTCTTCTCCTCCTGCAGAGCATCAACTTCTTCCAGAGCATTCCTCTTCTCCTCCTGCAGAGCATTCTTCTTCTTCTCCTGCAGAACATTCCTCCCCTGCTGAGCACTTCTAACTCACGGGAACTACTCTCCTCCTGCAGAGCATCAATTTCTTCCTGCAGAGCATTCTTCTTCTCTTCCTGCAGAGCATCATTCTTCTCCTCCTGCAGAGCATCAACTTCTTCCAGAGCATTCCTCTTCTCCTCCTGCAGAGCATTCTTCTTCTCCTCCTGCAGAGCATCAACTTCTTCCAGAGCATTCCTCTTCTCCTCCTGCAGAGCATTCCTCTTCTCCTCCTGCAGAACATCAACTTCTTCCAGAGCATTCTTTTTCTCTGCCTGCAGAGCATTCTTCTTCTCCTCCTGCAGAGCATTCCTCTTCTCCTCCTGCAGAGCATCAACTTCTTCCAGAGCATTCTTCTTCTCTTCCTGCAGAGCATTCTTCTTCCTCCTGCAGAGCATTCCTCTTCTCCTCCTGCAGAACATCAACTTCTTCCAGAGCATTCTTCTTCTCCTCCTGCAGAGCATCAACTTCTTCCAGAGCATTCCTCTTCTCCTCCTGCAGAGCATTCTTCTTCTCCTCCTGCAGAGCATTCCTCTTCTCCTCCTGCAGAGCATCAACTTCTTCCAGAGCATTCTTCTTCTCTTCCTGCAGAGCATTCTTCTTCCTCCTGCAGAGCATTCCTCTTCTCCTCCTGCAGAACATCAACTTCTTCCAGAGCATTCTTCTTCTCCTCCTGCAGAGCATTCCTCTTCTCCTCCTGCAGAGCATCAACTTCTTCCAGAGCATTCCTCTTCTCCTCCTGCAGAGCATTCTTCTTCTCCTCCTGCAGAGCATTCCTCTTCTCCTCCTGCAGAGCATCAACTTCTTCCAGAGCATTCTTCTTCTCTTCCTGCAGAGCATTCTTCTTCCTCCTGCAGAGCATTCCTCTTCTCCTCCTGCAGAACATCAACTTCTTCCAGAGCATTCTTCTTCTCCTCCTGCAGAGCATTCCTCTTCTCCTCCTGCAGAGCATCAACTTCTTCCAGAGCATTCCTCTTCTCCTCCTGCAGAGCATTCTTCTTCTCCTCCTGCAGAGCATTCCTCTTCTCCTCCTGCAGAGCATCAACTTCTTCCAGAGCATTCTTCTTCTCTTCCTGCAGAGCATTCCTCTTCTCCTCCTGCAGAGCATTCCTCTTCTCTTCCTGCAGAACATCAACTTCTTCCAGAGCATTCCTCTTCTCCTCCTGCAGAGCATTCTTCTTCTCTTCCTGCAGAGCATTCCACTTCTCCTGCAGAGCAACATGTTCTCCTGCAGAGCATGAACTTCTTCAGAGGAGAGCATTCCTCATCCTGCAGAGCATAAATCTTATTTTCCTTTAGTGCATTCTTCCTGCCGCTGAGCATCTTGCAGAACAAACACTTTCTTCTGCAGACTATTCTTCCAAAAGCTGAGCGTCTCCTACTCTTACAATGCATTGTTTCCTAGTACAGGCCATTATCTCCTCCTGCAGAGCTTCCCTTCCTCCTACAGGACCCTGCTATTTCCTGCAGGTTGGCGCCTTCTCCTGCGCTGCATTTTCTCCAGTTCTGTCCTTTAGCTGCACAGCTCCCAACCGTCCCAGATTCAGAGGCACTGTCCCGATTTGTGGGATTAGTCCCATTGTCCCAACTAGAGATGAGCCAACCTGTTTGGAAAACATTCTCCAATCTCAAGTTCAGCACGCACATAGCAGATTCAGATTCTCATGATCATTTTTCTCAACGTTTGCAAAATTTGGTCACAGTTCGGTAAATAATCGCGTTTTCACTAATGCTTCTGTTATTACTTTGGCTAGGATAGCGAGGCTGTATGATGAGCGGAGGGGACATGTTTAATGAGGGGAGGTGGTGTGGAGAGGTCAGAAGAGAGCGTAGAGAGGTTGGAGGAGCAGGTGTGGAGAGGTCAGAAGAGAGCGTAGAGAGGTTGGAGGAGGGTGTGGAGAGGTCAGAAGAGAGCGTAGAGAGGTTGGAGGAGCAGGTGTGGAGAGGTCAGAAGAGAGCATAGAGAGGTTGGAGGAGGGTGTGGAGAGGTCAGAAGAGAGCGTAGAGAGGTTGGAGGAGGGTGTGGAGAGGTCAGAAGAGAGCGTAGAGAGGTTGGAGGAGCAGGTGGCACAGCCTCCCTCAGACTCAGACCTCCAGCAAGTGGTCAGGGATCAAGGACGACTATACCATGTAACTGTCATGCAGGGTTCACTGGTGGCATGGCCTAGGGACTGACAGATGGCCGTACCCTATTCATTCAGGGCGGAGTTGTTTTTGTGGATTGCACATGAGATTCTGATGGCCAGACATCTAGGGATCACTAAGACAAATACCAGGCTAGTCCAACATTTCTACTGACCAAGAATGGGTGCTGATGTGACTGCCTACTGCAGTCCGTGCGACACCTGTCAGGTTGGGGAAGGCAGGACAGCACCCCAAAGCCCCACTGGTAACTCTGCCCATTATTGAAGAACCTTTCAGGAGAGTGGCTGTGGATTTGGTTGGCCCAATGGAAACTCTGAGCAACTCCGAGAAATGCTTTGTACTGACGATAATAAACCATGGCACTTGGTTTCCAGGAAGCGGTAGCTTTGTCTATTTGGGCCAACAAGGTTGCCACCGCCTTACTGGAGATAGTCTACTGAGTGCATTTTTCCCAGGCAATGCTCACTGACCGGGTCATGTCGCAGCTGATGGAGGCCCTCTGTAAGCAGATACGGGTGCAACATCTGGTGACCGACCAACCTATACCATCCACAGACCAATGGCCAGTACGAACAGTTCTATGGCACCCTGACGCAGATGATTAAGATGTTTGTTGGTTGACTTACAAGGGCAAGACAGAGAGGTACTTCCCACACTTGCTTTTTGCCTACTGGGGGAGTTCCACTGGCCTCAACAAGGTTCTCCCCTTCGAGCTCCTGTAAGAGCGACATTTGCGGGGGCCCGTGGCTCTGGTGAAGGAGGCCTGGAAAGTAGACTTAGCCACCCTTGAAGTGTTGGTCATAGAATATGCCCTGCACTTCCGTGACAAGACGCAGGCCTTGGCGCAGCTGGTGCTCAATAATATGACGCAGGCTCAGGCCAACCAGAAGCGATGGTACTACCAGAATGCTGTGAGACAATGTACCGGGTAGGTCCAAAAGGTGTGAGTATTGGTCCCCATACCCAAGGACAAACTTTAGGCAGCCTGAGAAGGCCCATACCTGGTCACCCTGGATCATGCCCGAGGAAGACGGAAGGCCTTCCACATGAACATGAAGGCACATCATGAACGGGAGGCCTGTGCTCTGTATGCAACCTGTCGGAAGAGGCAGAGGTGGAGACCCGCCCAGATATTCTTGCCCATGCTAGGGCAGGTGGGACCATCAAGGATGTGGAGGTTTGTCTTCAGCTCTTGTCAGACCAACAGTCCCAGCTGTGTGCAACCTGCACCCTTTCTGGGATTTGTTCAGCAACAAACCCGGAAGAAGAGAGTCGGACATCCATTATATGGACACGGGATCACCCCTGTCAGGAAATAGGAAAGTTCTGATTACTTCACTTACACATACAGAGCTCCTTTTCTTGTACATCCTCCAACGTGGTGACATGATACATTTATACATTTATATTGGGGAAACCATGCAAAGACTACAAGCTAGGATGAATCTACCCAGACACACAATCAGGAATTAAATGGACACACCTGTGGGAAAACATTTCTCTGGACCTTGACACTGTATGACACACGTAAAAGTACTAAAAGGTCATTTTAAGGAAAGAAAAATTTGGGAATACAAGCTAATGAAGATGTTTAATTCGTTGACACTAGGACTCAATTTAACACCTGGATTTATGAGTCACTACATGGACACCATTCACACCTCCACCAGACGGACTCCAGATAATTAAGAACATTATTCCCACCGCCTCTCCATTTGTAAGAAAATGCCTAAAGGTACCGTCACACTAAACGATATCGCTAGCGATCCGTGACGTTGCAGCGTCCTCGCTAGCGATATCGTTTAGTTTGACACGCAGCAGCGATCAGGATCCTGCTGTGATGTCGCTGGTCGCTGAATAAAGTCCAGAACTTTATTTGGTCGTCCGATCGCCGTGTATCGTTGTGTTTGACACCAAAAGCAACGATACCAGCGATGTTTTACACTGGTAACCAGGGTAAACATCGGGTTACTAAGCGCAGGGCCGCGCTTAGTAACCCGATGTTTACCCTGGTTACCAGCGTAAAAGTAAAAAAACCAAACAGTACATGCTCACCTGCGCGTCTCCCAGCGTCTGCTTCCTGCTCTGACTGAGATCCGGCCCTAAAGAGAAAGTGAAAGCACAGCGGTGACGTCACCGCTGTGCTGTTAGGGCCGGAGCTCAGTCAGTGTCAGGAAGCAGACGCTGGGAGACGCGCAGGTGAGCATGTACTGTTTGTTTTTTTTACTTTTACGCTGGTAACCAGGGTAAACATCGGGTTACTAAGCGCGGCCCTGCGCTTAGCAACCCGATGTTTACCCTGGTTACCCGGGACCTCGGCATCGTTGGTCGCTGGAGAGCTGTCTGTGTGACAGCTCCCCAGCGATCAAACAGCGACGCTGCAGCGATCGACATCGTTGTCGCTATCGCTGCAGCGTCGCTTAATGTGACGGTACCTTAATTTGATTTCCTTGGCTTATCTTTAGGAGGCATCACACCTCCCACGCCCTGAACACATGTCCTACTGTAGTATCCCTTAAATGTTGTGCTTGTTTCTTATTAATCTATCTGTAATCTTGCCTGAAGAAGGAGCCACTGTGCTCTGAAAGCTGCAAACATATTATTTTCTGGTTAGCCAATAAAGGTATCACTCCTACAATACTTTTGTCATAATTGGGCAGAAAAGTATTCACATCTATTTTTCTGGCTAACACGGTACCACGATACAATTTGTTATTGTACATCATGATAGGTGGACTAAAGAGGGCTCAATGCTCTTATGGTCACCTATGAGTGCCAAATGACCCATATTGATGACCTACTCAATCAGTTGGCTGGGCCCAAGTACTTGACCATAATGGATCTGAGTTGGGGATATTAGTAGATTCCCCTAACTCGCAAGTCACGGAAACGCCATGCCTTTATCATCCCATTCGGACTGTACGAGTCTTCAATGATGCCATGTGACACAAAGAATTCCTCTGCCACTTTTCAATAGATGGTCAACACCATGCACCAGGCTACGCGGCAGCATACCTTGACGACATTGCCACCTTGACGACATTGCCACCTAGAGCATCTGGCACAGGTGCTTGGGCGGATCCGCAGGCTTGACCATTAAGCTGGAAAATTGCCAGCTGGGTATGAGTAAGGTCCACTACCTGTGACAGTGGGTAGGCAGGGGGTTCTTAATTCCTGAGCCTTAAGAAGATGGATGCCATTCCATTCTGGTCCACCCCCAAGACCAAGAAACAGGTGATGTCCTTCCTGGACACCGCTGACTACTATAGGAGGTTCGTCCTTCACTGATCTTATTTATGCTTCCCCTCACTCCGGCCAGGAGCTGGGAGCTCTGCCCACCATGAACTGCAGCAGCTCTGCATGGGCGGACACAGCCAGTCCACAGTACACAGCAAGGACACATTATAAGATTATCTCACACAGGAAGATTATCTCATCACGTCGAATACTGGAACTTATTATTATTCCATTATCTTTTGTATAAATTGTGCTTTCTTTGTGTGAAAAACCCCATGGGTCACGCGACAGCAATTTTCTGAAAAGTTGTGTGACAAAGACATTTATGTTACTTCTCTACGGCTTGCCCTAATTTTGCTGTAAATAAAGCTGCTAAGTTACTGGAAAGTTGCCCAAGAGCCGCACGTCATACGTTGAGTCAAGGACTTGAAGGATATTTCCAGAAGCCAGCTGGGCAGGAATGGCTCCTCAACTGGCCCAGTGGGAAGAGTTGGCTGAACCCAGAAAACAGGACATACCCACCATGTGTCTGTGTATTTCGTTACTGGCAACGCTCTTACTCTTAATTTGGAATCCGCAGACAATAATGTCTGGAGCTCACTGAGTTTCTGCACCAAAGTGAGTGATTTGCCTTGCAGTCTAAGGTAAGTGTGTGGCTTGTGACTTCTGATCAGAATATTTGGAAAAGTTTGCAACTGTATATCGCAGGTTGTAGGAAGTCAGTACCCCCATCGGTGCAATGAGTCACTGCAATTTCAGTGTAGCCCGAGCTTAATCCTCTCACTTTAGACATTCTGGCCTCATAGTTTGCAGAATTTCTGACACAATGGATCTCTTATTTTTGCAATACAAGCCATGAGGACTTGTTGTTTTCTTGCTGGGCGAGTTGTCGTTTTGAATGACAATGTTCATTTTAATTTTCTTAGTTGTTGGAGGCAGATTCTGGGAGTACAGTGCAGTCGGCACTTGACTTTATGGTGCGGACACAGCTCCTGAGCCTGTGCATACACCCGCACCTGACAGAGGCCATACATTATCAGTATGTCAAGGGGGAATAGACCACTGAGTAACACAGAGTAACATGCAGGTTACCCTCACTGGTAGCTATGAGGAGACAGCAAATCCTTGTTATCCGGCCTCTATTTGGCTTTGTGGTCACAAAAAGCAGCAGATTGGGAGACTCCACAGTCTGTACCTGAGTGATACAAGACCTAGCAGCATTTTCCAGGGTTTGGAGTGTTTTGGAGTTGTAAGGAAGTGGACAAGAGAGAAGATGAGTACAGTTGATGTCTAGCTAAGTAACTGCAAGTGAACACCGCCATCTGCTGGTCAAAGGCAAAAGTGAAAGTAAAAGAAGAATTACAGTAGTATGAACCTAATAGTGGGAACCTATGTTTCCACAGGAAGAGATTCAAGATGACACTAGATCAGGCGACACCTCTGTTGCAATTATTAATTAAAAAAGGCCTCGCCGGGTCAAAAAAAGTGCAGTTAGTGCCAGAACCTGTACCAGGAAAGAATATGTGGCTGCTAGATGGGCTTAAAGCCATCATTGCCACAGAAGGGTCCAAGAGCAATCAGATGCCAGGGAAGGCCTGAATAAAATCGGTACCCCATACCAGGATAAGATTCATACCCCATGCCAGTAGAAGATCCTTAGCATGTGGCAGTAGAATATTGGTACCTCACACCAGTAGAAGCTCCGTACCCCATGACAGTACAATATTTGCATCCCACACCAGTAGAAAATCCATACCCCATGCCAGAAGAAGATTCATACCCCAGTAGAAGATCCATAGACTGTGCCAGTAGATTATTGCTACCCCACACCAGTAGAAGATCCATACCCCGTGTGATGCAGTGATCCCTGTTACAGCAAAGGGGTGCTGTATGTGCTCTTCGGGATGTGCATGGGGGCATATCTGTGATTATGATGGTGAAACAGTGACCGGCAGGATTGTAAATGGCCAGTATATGTTGCAGAGGGAGTCTGCGCTGTAAGCCTGAAGTAAGGTTGTTCTGGGACCTGTAGTCCCTCAAGTATTTGCATTTGTTTTACTTAAGGGGAGGCTTGCAGGGTTAGTTGGAGAGCTGGCTAACCACACACACCTCCCACCTATGGGAGTGGTTACAGGTACATAATGTGACCATGGTGTGGTCACATGGTCTCTGTAGTAGAGAGTGTATGGACCTGAATGGTCTGTGTGTAAGATCCTGGAGGGTCTATATGTTGGAAGATCCTGGGAGTAGGATCGGATCATTGAAGAGCACATGGTGAGGCCTTGGATCTGAAGGCCTGTGCTAGAAGTTCCTGGGAGTAGGACTTCCTGAATAGCACATGGAGTGGCCATGTATGCAGAGTCTGCAACGGCACTGTATTGGGGGAGCTACAGCCCGTCTGATGATCTGGACTCACAGGTGGCCTGGTGAGCAAGGCCTTGTCCGGGACGGAGATCCCAGTTCGGCAGCTTCCCTGAGAGAGAGAGAACTGACAAGGAGTCAGCGGGTGGAGCAGGAGCTCCTGGAAGGTACCTCCACAGACTGTTGGTGCTTATTGTGTTCCATGGGCTAATGTACTGTGCGGCATGCGGTCACCCATGGCAACTGGATGAAGTAAGATCCAGCCTGTTTAGTGTCTGCAAGTTAAAGCAGTTCACTATGAAGAAAAACAGAAAGTTCAGCGCGTGCAGGGACATAAGATCACATACAAAAAATTGCGAACACAGAACACTGTAAAAGACAGATTTTATTTAATACAAAGAAACACAAAGAAAATTTAATAAACATGTGGGGAGGAGAAGCACGTTAACAAGCCAAAAGGTGGCACCAAAAATCAACCAGGTCTACATACAATATCCAGCATACAAAGAAGTAGGTGATAAATAAGGCTAACGGCACCACATGACAGTGGTAACAAGGTCTGGTAGATATATACAGATCTGTACATACATTTTCACTGGATACAAAGTGATCTAGTGCTGTAAGGCCATGTGCACACGTTCAGTATTTTTCGCGTTTTTTTCGCGTTTTTTCGCTATAAAAACGTGATAAAAACGCGAAAAAAAACGCTTACATATGCCTCCCATTATTTTCAGTGTATTCCGCATTTTTTGTGCAAATGTAGCCTTTTTTTCTGCGAAAAAATCGCATCGCGGAAAAAAAAGCAACATGTTCATTAAAATGCGGAATTGCAGGGGATTCCGCACACCTAGGGGTCCATTGATCTGCTTACTTCCCGCACGGGGCTGTGCCCACGATACGGGAAGTAAGCAGATTATGTGCGGTTGGTACCCAGGGTGGAGGAGAGGAGACTCTCCTCCACGCACTGGGCACCATATAATTGGTAAAAAAATAAGAATTAAAATAAAAAATAGTCCTATACTCACCCTCTGATGGCCCCGGAGTGTTCCCGCCTCTGTGCTGCACGCTGGTTTCGGTTCCTGTAGCTGGTGTGCGGTGAAGGACCTTGCCGAATGACGTCACTGTCCTGTGATTGGTCGAGACCGCTCACGTGACCGTGACGTCATGGAAGGCCCTGCGCGCACACATCAGCTATAGGAACGGACGCCGGTGAGGAGATCTGATGTCTGCGGGTGAGTATAAGCATTTTTTTTATTTTTTTTATTATTTTTAAACGTTCTATCTTTTACTATAGATGCTGCAAAAGCAGCATCTATAGTAACAAGTTGGTCACACTTGTCAAACGCTATGTTTGACAAGTGTGACCAACCTGTCAGTCAGTTTTCCAAGCGATGCTACAGATCGCTTGGAAAACTTTAGCATTCTGCAAGCTAATTACGCTTGCAGAATGTTAAAAAAAACGCAAAAAAACCGGAAAAAAAACGCAAAAAAAAAAATGCGGATTTCTTGCAGAGAATTTCCGGTTTTCTTCAGGAAATTTCTGCAAGAAATCCGCAACGTGTGCACATACCCTTAGACACAAAGAGTAGATAGTGATGTAGATAGTGTAGATAGTAGTGCAACAAGATTCATTCCCCTAAGTTTAACAGAGGGGACACTACCCCAACGCGCGTTTCACGGGCATGCCTTCTTCTGGTCCTGGCACAGAAACCGATGAATCCCCTCAGAACACAGTGCGTGTGCTGGGGGGATTCATAAGTCTACAGGCAGACAGAGTGACACACAGAGTGACTACAGACTTATCTATTTGGACCAGACAATCCCTTTAACTCCTTTGCCCCAAAGCCTATTTTCACGTTCATGACCAGGTCAATTTTTACAATTCTGACCACTGTCACTTTATGCGATAATATCTACGGAACGCTTAAACGGATCCCACTGATTCTGAGACATATTGTACTTTATGATAGTGGTAAAATTTCTTCGATATAACTTGCATTTATTTGTGAAAAAACAGAAATTTGGCAACAATTGTCCAACTTTGAATTTTTATGCCCTTAAATCACAGAGATATGTCACACAAAATAGTTAATAAATAACATTTCCCACATGTCCATTTTAAATCAGCACATTTATTGAAACAATTTATTTTTGACCAGTGATTTCTGATTTTTACAACAAAATTTACAAAACCATTTTTTAGGAATCACCTTACATTTGGGTCTATATGACATAAAATTCCCCGAAATGACACCATTATAAAAACTGCACCCCTCAAGGTGCTAAAAACCACATTCAAGAAGTGTATTAACCCTTCAGGTGCTGCACAGGAATTTTTGGAATGTGGAAGGAAAAAATAAACATTTACTTTTCTTTCACAAAAATTTTCCTTTAGACCTAATTTATTTTTACTTTCACAAGGGTAACAGGAGAAAATGGAAAATATAATTTGTTGTGCAGTTTATCCTGAGGATGCTGATACCATGTGGGGGAAATCTACTGTTTGGGTGCATGGCAGGGCTCGGAAGGGAAGGAGCACCATTTCACTTTTTGAATGTAAAATTTGCTGGCATAATTAACGGTCGCCATGTCGCGTTTGGAGAGCCCCTGATGTCCCTAAATAGTGAAAATCTCCAACAAGTTACTGTGGTGCCCCAGGGTCCTGGTCGTCACAGTAACATTGCTTTCCTCACGGGGAGAGTGATGTTACGTTTGGAAGCGATGAAGGAGATCTTTTATCAGGTAACCACAATGCATACAACATGTTCACACTCCAGGCCAGAAGGGGGAGCTCTAAACCTGTTTAAGGTGAACTCCCCTAAAAAGACATTCTGTTCTGGAGGGAAAGAAGAGATTAGAAAGTGAGAGACACAGAAGAGAGTAGACTGACATAGAGTGTCGGAAGGTCTGAAGGGGCCTGTAGTCTGAAGTACTGCAGCCCCTGGAGGAAGAGATATACAGAAAGCCAAACATTGTTCAGTGAGTGTGCAGCAGAGCGAAGCACAGGAGAGTAACATCAGGGGAGACCAGCTAAGATCAGGCTGCCTCCCTCTGAAGCGCAGATAACCGGTAGCCGGACCACCGAGGTTGTAAGGACTCTACGACTTACAGCAGTCACCGGCAGGACAGTTGAATTGCAAGTTATCTGTCCCCACACACACCTGAAGACACGATGACACCTTTAGAGCCCGGGGTGTGCTAGAGTCCCTATAAACAGGCTCAAGTCACCAGTCATATGGGTTATGTCCTATCCAATCCGGGGGACAGAGAGAGAACATCTGTAAGGACCTTATCTGAAGCCGTAGGCAGTGGAGGACTACAACACCACTGCGCTAGAGGATTTTTTTTAATCTCCATTTGGTAAAGGGGAATCTGGATTCGCTTCCAAGCCGGCTGGACCCTGCCTGTCCTGTGATCTGGAGCTCTGGACTGTGGATGCTGAAGTCTTCAGTTAACCAGGTAAACAGACTGCAAACCTGTGTCCTCATTCTTTACTGCGCCTCTCACCATCTTCCATCTACACTCTGGGAAGCCCTGGGGATACACTTCACTTGTGGGAAGGTATACCATCTAGCTGCCACAACATCACCTCAGAGGACCCCTTAAAGCAGCGTCGGTCACCACTGACCGAATACCACAGGTGGCGTCAAGAGCATAAACTTTATTCCCTTTAAAGACCATTCACTTTTACATGGGCTCCCAGGGCCTCTGACCGGGTCGCCAACGTGACATCCCCCTGTGAAACACCAGACCCTGTACTGAGTACCCCACGGCCCTGTAGGGGGGACTCATTACACCATTTTGGAAACTAGACCCCCCAGGGAACTTATCTAGATGTGTATTGAGCACTTTGAACCCACAGATGCTTCACAGAAGTTTATAACCTAGATCTGTGAAAATAAAAAAAAAAATCACATTTTCCCAGATACATTTTTTTAGCTCCAAATTTAGCATTTTCATAAAGGTAACAGGAGAAATTGCTCCATACAATTTGTTGTACAATTTCTCCTGAGTACACTGATACCCAATATGTCGTCAAAACTACTTTTGAGGCACAGTGCAAAGCTCAGAAGGGAAGAATCATCATATTACAGTGCAGATTTTGCTGCACTGGTTTGAGGGTGCCATGTTACATTGGCCGAGCCCCTGAGGTGCCAGAACAGCAGAACCCCCCATAAGTGACCCCATTTTACAAACTAAACCTCTCAATGAATTCATCTAGGGGTGCAGTGATTATATTGACACCACAGGTGTGCTACAGAATTTTATACCATTGGGCAGTGAAGAAAAAATAATTTACCAAGATTTTGTGTTTCCCCAAATGTAACATTTTCATACTGGGAAGTGGGTAAAAATGGCACCAAAATGTGTCCCACAATTTTTGCTACGTGTAGAAATACCCCATATGTGGCTGTACAGTACTGCTTAGCCATACGGAGAGACTCGAGTGGGACGGAGCGCTATTTGCCTCCTGGAGGCAGAATCTCCCCTCAAGTGACCCCATTTTGTAAATTATACCCCTTTGGGAATTTATTTACCAATATAGTGATGTTTTTGACTTCATGGGTGTTTTCCAGAAACAAGCAGCAGTGGATGTAGCTGAGTGAAAATTGCAAACTGCCGTTGTAGTGACCATTACGTTGTAGTGACCAGCACGTTCTGGTGGTGCCCCTGAGGGTCCAGTCACCACAGAAGTACTGCACCTCAGCCAGCGGGGTGGTACTCCGCTCTCGGGTAAGGAGGGGACACTACCCAGGACTCACACACTTGCATCCAACACCAGACCTCTATAGGCCTGGAGTGAGCTAGGTAGAGGGTGTGGGTGGAGGAAGTAGAGAGGGGAGGAGTCAGTGACAAGAGTAGTGAACAGTGAGGAGCAGACAGTTGGAGCTGGTGCTTGGACGACCTCCTCACTGCTCAAGTCCCCAGCTCCAACTGTCTGCCCCTCACTAGGGTTGAGCGAAAGGGGTCGGCCATTTTCAGAAGTCGCCGACTTTTGGCAAAGTCGGGTTTCATGAAACCCGACCCGACCCCTGTGTGGGGTCGGCCATGAGGTCGGCGATCTTCTGAATCTGGTATCGGAATTCCGATACCGAGTTCCGATATGTTTGCGATATCGGAAATCGGTATCGGAATCCACATTTAAGTGTAAAATAAAGAATTAAAATAAAAAATATTGATATACTCACCTCTCCGACGCAGCCTGGACATCGCCGCTGGTAACCGGCATCTTCCGTTCCTAAGAATGGCGCTTGAAAGACCTTTCGATGACGTCACGGCTTGTGATTGGTCGCGGCGGCCCACGTGACCGCTCAGCGACCAATCACAACAAGCCGTGACGTAATTCTCAGGTCCTAAATTCCTCATTCTAGGAATTTAGCACATGAGAATTACGTCACGGCTTGTGATTGGTCGCTGAGCGGTCACGTGGGCCGCCGCGACCAATCACAAGCCGTGACGTCATCGAAAGGTCCTTCACGCGCTCATTCTTAAGAAGGAAGGCTGCCGGAAAGAAGCAGGGCGCGTCCGAGGGTGAGTATATACCTAATAGGAATATACTCACCCTCGGCTTCTTTCCGGCAGCCTTCCTTCTTAAGAATTAGCGCGTGAAGGGCCTTAGATGACGTCACGGCTTGTGATTGGTCGCGGCCGCCCACGTGACCGCTCAGCGACCAATCACAAGCCGTGACGTAATTCTCATGTGCCAAATTCCTAGAATGAGGAATTTAGGACCTGAGAATTACGTCACGGCTTGTTGTGATTGGTCGCTGAGCGGTCACGTGGGCCGCCGCGACCAATCACAAGCCGTGACGTCATCGAAAGGTCTTTCAAGCGCCATTCTTAGGAACGGAAGATGCCGGTTACCAGCGGCGATGTCCAGGCTGCGTCGGAGAGGTGAGTATATCAATATTTTTTATTTTAATTCTTTATTTTACACTTAAATATGGATCCCAGGGCCTGAAGGAGAGTTTCCTCTCCTTCAGACCCTGGGAACCATAGTATCCCATTGCACTGCATTAGGTTTCGTGTTTCGGCCGACATCGACTTTTTTATAGGATCGGCCGATTTCACTCGACCCGACTTTTGAGAAAGTCGGGTTTCGTGAAACCCGACCCGATCCTATAAAAATAAAAGTCGCTCAACCCTACTCCTCACTGTTCACTACTCTTGTCACTGACTCCTCAGAGAGTCACAGACAAGAGTACAGAGAGAGTGACAGAGAGAGAGAACAAGGAGGATAGAGAGAAGCTCCTGACAGAAAGAAGAGAGAGAAGGAGTCCTATGGGCACAGGTCACCTGCCCTGTATCACAACATCCATCATCCACTTTAACTCTTTAACTGCGCTGGGGCCTAGCTCTACCCGTGGACAGCTGAACCATCTCTGCTGCGTCATCATCTTCCCCAGAGGACCTGAACCGCAGCGTCGGCCATTTCCCTATTGCCGAGAACCATGGGTGGCATCACGAACAAATCCCCTATAAACTTTATTCCCCTTTATTTCACTAATTTTATTGGACGCCCAAGGCCATGGACTGGGTCACTGCTGCCGTGACAACCACCCCTTTAATAACCGTCGGACCCGGCCTGAGTACCCCACAGCCCTAGCGGGCGCTCCATTGTGCCCAGCCCATGCTTCTGGAGACAGGCATCTGTAAATTAGGTGGGCTCTCATTACTACAGAAATGCCAAACATGTGGGCGCTATATGCGGTTTAGGCACACGGGGGCTCGGAAGGGAGGGGGCATTTGGATTTGAGAGCGGAGAATTTGCTGAATTTCTTTTGGAGGGTGAGGAGGCATTTCGCTTTTCCAGAGCCTTTGTGCTACCACTAGAGTGGAAGCCCCCGATATTTCCATTAACAGATGACAGATTTGAGTGAGGAACTTGCTTTTTTTGTGGATTGATTTGAAGCTCCTTTTGGGAAAATTTTCTATAATGTTTGGGATCACAGTTATCCGGTGCTCTACGCTGAGCACTTACATCGGGGTTCACTTCAAACTCTCCTGGTGACGTGATTCAGATGGAACTATTCACTATAATGGCCGTCTGGCCTCTGTTCAGCAGTGTCCTTCTTTTCAGAAATGCACAAAACTGTGGCCGACAGCACTATTATGCAATAATAAAAAGACGTCCGTCTGTGCCGGATCACAGGTCAGATGGCGTCCAGAGTCCTTCCCTCTGCCTCGTTTTAGGGAATCTTCCTCCAGAGATTCCGTCTGAATCACGTATTTTAGAGATTTACACGTAAACCCTGGTGTAAGCGCTCATCCCAGAGCGCAGGATAAATGTGCCTTACTACGATCTTTGGGAAGCAGAACAAAAAAATCAACAGCATGTGAAGAATTGATTTTATTGATTTTTTACGCTGTACCTCATGCGGTATAATAGATTAGGCGACTTTATTCTTCGGGTTGGTGCGATTACCGCATTACCAGATTTATAGCGGGTTTTTATGTTTGGCTGCTGTCACACACTAAAAGACACTTTTTACCGCAAAAAACGCATTTCCATATTTTGAGAGCTAGAATTTTTCCATATTTTGGCCCACAGAGTCATCTGATGGCTTGTTTTTTACAGGACGAGTTGACGTTTCTATTGGTACCATTTTCGGGCACATGATATTTTTTTATTGCCTTCTATTCCGATTTTTGTGAGACAGAATGAACAAAAAACAGCAATTCCAGAATTACTTTTTGTTTTGTTTTTTTAATATCGTTCTGCGTGTGCTAAAATGGATAAAGCAGTTTTATTCTTCGGGTCAGTACGATTACAGCGATATCTCATTTATATTGTTTTTTATGTTTTGACGCTTTTTACACAATAAAAACTATTTTATAGAAAAAATAATTATTTTGCATCTCTTATTCTGAGAGCTATAACTTTTTTATTTTTCTACTGATGGAGCTGTATGGCAGCTTGTTTTTTACGTGACAAGATGACGTTTTCAGCGCTAACATGATTATTTACAGTATATCCGTCTTTTTGATCGTGTTTTATTGCACTTTTTGTTCAGCGGTTTAATGATAAAGCATTGTTTTTTTGCCTTCTTTTATATTTATTTTTTACGGTGTTCACTGAAGGGGTTAACTAGTGGGACAGTTTTATAGGTCGGGTAATTATGGATGAGCCGATACCAAATATGTGTACTTTTATTGTTTTTTTTTATTTACATAAATAAATGTACAGTATGTATTGGAAACATACTGTATCTGTTTGTTTTTTGTTCTTTATTTGGGCATTTTTTAAAATATTTTTACACTTTTTATTATTACTTTTTGTTTTTTACTTTCTTACATTGTCCCGAGATGGGACATCACTGTACAGTATCAGATCGCTGATCTGATACTCTGCCATGCTTGTGCACCGCAGAGCATCACATCAGTGTCTGATAGGCAGGGAGGAGGCATCTCAGGTGCTGCTGTCAGCAGGCGCTCACAAGCCACCTTCTCTGCAGGACCCGGAAGGACCCTGTGGCCATCTTGGGGCTGGGGGTCTTCATGGAGACCATCAGTACAATGCAATGCGATGTTTCTCGATGTCGTTGTCACTGCTCACAGCGACATCAGAGGGGTTAAATGCCCACGATTGGTGCTAGCGCAGATCATCACAAAGAGCTGACACTCGATCGCGGCGGTGCTCAGCGAGAGGACACACGATCAATGCACTGTACCTATACTGAGGTTTGTGGCAGCGCAGTACGTGTACGGCGCATGTCGTTGTGTAACTGCGAGATAATGTGGATATTGGTGCATATGATGGAACGTTGCTTACATATTGTATCTAGTGGCGTGACATGCTGTAGTGACCCCTATTCTGGTACCGCCATAGAGTGTTTCTTGGGTGTATGTACACTTATGTTGTGTTAGTGTCGTTTAGGTGCCGCTGTCCTTGTCCCCTGTGTACAGAGTGATTGACGGTTGCCTTCCCAGGGTCGGAGTCTTATGACAAGGTGCACGGACTTGGGTTATGAGCGGTGAAGCCATCGGTGGGACAGACGATCTCCTCCCCATCTGCTGCGCTGAGGATTTCGCCTCTGTGGGTCGCACTGGGGATGAGGAGGTCAGGAGGCTAGAGGTTAGCAGCAGACTTCAGGCTCTGGTTTCCGGCTCTGATGGCAGGCGGACACTGTTACGTGCTCACGGCATGCCGCTGTGATTCCTGCAGGCTCATTAACATACCAAACGCGGCTATTTATGTTCCCTGTGACACTATTACCTAGTCATTAGCTACTTGTGCATTTTATGATTCCTACACGTCACGTGGGCACGGTGTGGAGCTTCCATATACTCCGTATGATGCGGAGATTTCTTTATGGCACAGCACTATTATAGTCATTGACTAAAGTGTTGGCACCACTGAAATTGTTCCAGAAAATGAAATAGCTCTCCCAGAAAATGATTGAAATGATTGCAGTGCCACAGGTTTTGTTATACACATTTATTTCCCTTGTGTGTATTGGAAAAACACAGAAAAAGAGGCAGACTGGAGACAAAATTTCACACACAAAAAAAAATAGGCTGGACAAAATTGTTGGCATCTTTCCAAAATTGTGGGTAAATAGCTTTGTTTCCAGCATGTGATGCTTGTTCAAACTCACCTTTGGCAAGTAACAGGTGTGGGCAATATGAAAATCACACCTATCAACCAGATAAAAGGGGACAAGTCGACTCGATCTTTGCATTGTGTGTCTGTGTGCCACACTAAGCATGGAGAACAGAAAGAGGAGATGAGAACTGGCTGAGGACTTGAGAACCAAAATTATAGGAAAATATCAACAATCCCAAGGTTGCAAGTCCATCTCCAGAGATCTTGATGTTCCTTTTCCCACACTGCCCAACATAATCAAGAAGTTTACAACCCATGGCACTGTAGCTAATCTCCCTAGACGTGGAAGGCAGAGAAAAATTGATGAAAGGTTGCAACGCAGGATAGTCCGGATGGTGGATAAGCAGTCCCAATCAAGTTCCAAAGAAATCAAAACTGTCCTCCAGGCTCAGGGCACATCAGTGTTAGCTCAAACTATCCACCACATGTGAATGAAACTAAATGCTATAACAGGAGATCTTGGAGGACCCCACTGCTGACACAGAGAGAGTAAAAAGGCTAGCTGCAGTTTGCCAACATGTACATAAGCCAAAATCCTTCTGGGAAAGCGTCTTGTGGACAGATTACACCAAGATAGAGCTTTTTGGTATAGTACATCATTCTACTGTTTGCCAAAAACATAATGAGGCCTACAAAGAAGAGAACATACTACCTACAGCAAAATATGGTGGCGAGTCACAGATGCTTTGTTGTTTTGCAGCCTCTGGCACTGGGTGTCTTGACTGTGTGCACGGCATCATGAAATCTGAAGATTACCAAAGGATTTCAGGTGGCAATGTAGTGCCCAGTGTCAGAAAGCTGACTTTGTGTACAAGGTCATGGGTCATTCAGCAGGAAAAGGACCCTAAGTATATTTCAAGAAGCAGTCAGAAATGGATGGAAACAAAGTGCTGGAGAGTTGATAAGTGACCAGCAATGAGTCCAAACCTAAATCCCACCAAACTCCAATGGAGAGATCTTAAAATTGCTGTTGGGAGAAGTCGCCTTCAAATACGAAAGACCTGGAGCAGTTTGTAAGAAGAGTCGTCCAAAATTCCAGCTGGGAGGTATAAGCTTGTGGATGGTTATAGGAAGTGATTGATTACAGTAATTTATTACAAAAGGTGTGCAACAAAATGTTAAGTTGAGGGTGACAACAATTTTGACAGACCCATTTTGGAGAATTTGGGTGAAATGATGTCCAGTTTGCTTTTTTCTGTTTTATTTACATCATTTTTACTTACATAGTTACATAGTTACATAGGTTGAAAAAAGACCCCGGTCCATCAAGTTCAACCTTTCTCCAATTGTACATTCCATCACTAATTTAACTATAACCAGCAATGTTCTGTGTATCAAGGGAAATCATCCAGCCCTTTTTGAAAAGCTGTTATAGTGTCAGCCATTACTACCTCAGCATTCCACAGTCTGACTGCTCTAACTGTAAAGAACCCTTTCCTGTTTAGCTGCCAGAATCGCCTTTCTTCAGCCCGCAGTGAGTGCCCCCTGGTCCTTAGTATGGTCCTTGGAAGGAATAAGTTGTGTGCCTGTGTTTTGTTCTGGCCACACATATACAGTGTGGGAAATAAGTATTTGATCCCTTGCTGATTTTGTAAGTTTGCCCACTGACAGAGACATGAACAGTCTATAATTTTAAGGGTAATTTAATTTTAACATTGAGAGATAGAATATAAAAAATATAATCCAGAAAATCACATTGTATAAATCATATAAATTTATTTTCATTTTGCAGTAAGAAATAAGTATTTGATCCCTCTGGCAAACAAGACTTAATACTTGGTGGCAAAACCCTTGTTGGCAAGCACAGCAGTCAGACGTTTTTGTAGTTGATGATGAGGTTTGCGTACATGTCAGGAGGCATTTTGGTCCACTACTCTTTGCAGATCATCTCTAAATCAAGAAGATTTTGATGCTGTCGCTTGGCAACTTGGAGCTTCAACTCCCTCTGTGACAATAATGTAAAAATGAGAAAAGGTTTTCCTTATTAATTCACATGCCTTTCTAGAATTTTCTGCTATCTTCGAAGCTACACTTAGGCTTCCCTTCCCCCGCCAGCAGGCTGTTCTCCCTAGCTTTTTCACACACAGCCTGTAACTCTACACTCCTTCCTCTTCCTTCCTCCTCCTTCAGGAATGTTAATTAGCCAAGAGCAGGTTTTGTCCCCAAAAACATGTGCTTTTCCTTTGTGTATATGGGAGATAGCAAAAAAGGGCACATCTCAAGCCCAATCAATGATAGAAATATGACAGATACATATTCGGAACGTACTTTGATAGAGCTTCGCTACAGTCCCTTTTGCTAAACTCTAGCTCCAAAAGAACCAGAGAAATGGATTTCTCCTGAACCGTGAGGAATAGCGAGTCCGAGTGTGGTATCATTAGAAAGCTAATTTCAATATAAGATGAATGATGTGTGTGCCGTTACTCTGATAGGTTCTCCAGGCAAGTTAGGATATGGATAAATGTTGCTAGCAAATCTGTACCTCTGAGAAAAGGGGAGGGCGATGGTAACTCAACCCCCTTTAGTGATATCACAGCCTAGAAGTATAAGTTACTGCCAGTCAGCCCAGCCTTCAGTTTTACCTGAGAAGCTGTTGCACCAAGACCCTCTGATGCATTGTGACATCTGGCACCTCCCACCGGCATGGTTAGCCTGGAATGATCTAAGCATAATGTGAGTGTTCATTTTCTGTTTTAATCCCTGTTTTATTTGTAATTGTTTTGTACATACTTTGTCTCAGATTGTAAACTCTTTATATACCTTTTGTAAACACTGCTCAATTTTTTATGGAGTAAAATATATAATTTACTAGCTGTCTCTCCCTGCTCTATACGACTGTGTGTCCTCTGTAGTTAATTACGCTAGTAATTTGGGTTGGCTTCGGACCCCTCTATTGAGGAATCAGAGCTGGTGGCCGCGAAGTGTGTTCTGGGCTAGGTGGGTAAAGCTGGCAGCGATGGAACGGGTTTTATAAGCTATTGTCTGACTGCAGCCTGAGCATTTATAATTCCCTTGCTGCAGCGTGCCTGCTAGCCCTTCCACAGTGAAGCGGCCCATCCAGCGACTAATTATCCTAGGTGTAGTTCCCTGACTTGACCTGAGGGTAAGGGGGTCACCGGAGAGCTGCAAGTTCTGAAGTGGAACTGGAAAGTGGGATATACATAAATCCCTGCAGTTCGTGACATATTGTAGCAGCAGTGGGATAACTAAAATAAGCCCCTGCGGTAAATTGATAGGTCAATAGCCCTGGTTGTGTTTTCATCACATGTTAGCAGTGGTGGGATAACTAAGATAAGCCCCCTGCACATATGATAGCCGTGTGCTGGCCAAAGGTCATCCCCCTTTTTGTGACACCCTCCATAAGTTTTCTATAGCATTAATGTTGTGAATACTGTTATCAAACTCCCTCCTGTGGTCATGAATGGTACTTCGGCGAGTTCTGTCCATGGACTCCCTCTGGTGGCTGTGAGTGGAGCTGCTGGTTCTGAGGTTCCTCTCACAGGTGACCTAGGTTATTCTTAGGCTGGCTTCTCTATTTAACTCCACTCAGATCGTTACTCCATGCCAGCTGCCAATGTTCTAGTACTGGTTCAGTTTTCTCTTGGATCTCTCTGGTGACCTGTCTACTCCAGCAGAAGCTAAGTCCCTGCTAGTTAATTTGTTTTTTATGTTTTCTTGTCCAGCTTGATATCATGATTTTGCCTCGCTAGCTGGAAGCTCTGGGATGCAGAGTGGCACCTCTGCACCGTGAGTCGGTGCGGGGGTCTTTTTGCTCACTCTGCGTGGTCTTTTGTAGTCTTTTTGTGCTGACCGCAAAGTTACCTTTTCTATCCTCAGTCTGTTTAGTAAGTCTGGCCTCCTTTGCTGAAACCTTTTTCATTTCTGTATTTGTGACTTCCATCTTAACTCACCGTCAATATTTGTGTGGGGCTGCCTTTTCCTTTGGGGAATTTCTCTGAGGCAAGGTAGGCTTAATTTTCTATCTCTAGGGGTAGTTAGCTCTTAGGCTGTGAAGAGGCGTCTAGGCAGAGTTAGGTACGCTCCACAGCTATTTCTAGTGTGTTTGATAGGATTAGGGGTTGCGGTCAGCAGAGCTCCCACTTCCCAGAGCTTGTCCTGTGTAGTTTAACCATCAGGTCATTCCGGGTGCTCCTAGCCATCAGGTCATTCCGGGTGCTCTTAACCATCAGCACTCATAACAGTACAGCTGGCCTACAAAGTGTTAATGCATCTCAATAGAGGGATAAGAGAAGTTCTGAGACCATTTTTTTTTTCTGCAGTGTGTTTTGTCATTCTTTTCCCCTTAACCTCTGGGTGGTTCAGGACACAGGTGTAGATATGGACATCCAAGGTCTGTCCTCTTGTGTGGATCATCTCACTGCAAGGGTACAAAGCATTCAAGATTTTGTAGTTCAGAATCCGATGTTAGAACCAAGAATTCCAATTCCTGATTTGTTTTCTGGGGATAGATCTAAATTCTTGAATTTCAAAAATAATTGTAGACTGTTTCTTGCTTTGAAACCCCGCTCCTCTGGTGACCCCATTCAGCAAGTAAAAATCATTATTTCTTTGTTGCGTGGCGACCCTCAAGACTGGGCATTTTCCCTTGGGCCAGGAGATCCTGCATTGCTTAATGTAGATGCGTTTTTTCTGGCGCTTGGCTTGCTTTATGACGAACCTAATTCAGTGGATCAGGCAGAGAAAATCTTGCTGGCTTTGTGTCAGGGTCAGGATGAAGCGGAGGTATATTGCCAGAAGTTCAGAAAGTGGTCTGTGCTTACTCAGCGGAATGAGTGTGCCCTGGCGGCAATTTTCAGAGAGGGTCTTTCTGAAGCCCTTAAGGATGTTATGGTGGGGTTTCCCACGCCTGCTGGTCTGAATGAGTCTATGTCCTTAACCATTCAGATCGATCGGTGCTTGCGTGAGCGCAAAGCTGTGCACCATTTGGCGGTATTCTCTGAGCAGAGGCCTGAGCCTATGCAATGTGATAGGACTGTGACCAGAGCTGAACGGCAAGAACACAGACGTCAGAAAGGGCTGTGTTTTTACTGTGGTGACTCCACTCATGCTATCTCTGATTGTCCTAAAGGTACCGTCACACTAAACGACTTTATAACGATATCGCTAGCGATCCGTGACGTTGCAGCGTCCTCGCTAGCGATATCGTTTAGTTTGACACGCAGCAGCGATCAGGATCCTGCTGTGATGTCGCTGGTCGCTGAATAAAGTCCAGAACTTTATTTGGTCGTTTGATCGCTGTGTATCGTTGTGTTTGACACCAAATGCAACGATACCAGCGATATTTTACACTGGTAACCAGGGTAAACATCGGGTAACTAAGCGCGGGGCCGCGCTTAGTAACCCGATGTTTACCCTGGTTACCAGCGTAAAATGTAAAAAAAACAAACAGCACATACTCACATTGCGTCCCCTGCAGTCTGCTTCCTCCTCTGACTCAGCGCCGCAAAGTGAAAGTGAAAGCAGCACAGCGGTGACGTCACCGCTCTGCTCTCACTGTACGGCGCTCAGTCAGTCAGGAAGTGGACGCAGGGGGACGTGAATGTAAGTATGTGCTGTTTGTTTTTTTTACATTTTACGCTGGTAACCAGGGTAAACATCGGGTTACTAAGCGCGGCCCTGCGCTTAGTTACCCGATGTTTACCCTGGTTACCAGGGGACCTCGGCATCGTTGATCGCTGGAGAGCGGTCTGTGTGACAGCTCTCCAGCGATCAAACAGCGACGCTGCAGCGATCGGCATCGTTGTCGTTATCGCTGCAGCGTCGCTTAATGTGACGGTACCTTAAGCGCACTAAGCGGTTCGCTAGGTCTGCCACCATAGGTACGGTACAGCCTAAATTTCTTTTGTCCGTTACTCTGATTTGCTCTTTGTCGTCCTATTCTGTTATGGCATTTGTGGATTCAGGCGCTGCCCTGAATTTGATGAACTTAGAGTTTGCCAGGCGCTGTGGTTTTTTCTTGGAGCCCTTGCAGTATCCTATTCCATTGAAAGGAATTGATGCTACGCCTTTGGCCAAGAATAAGCCTCAGTACTGGACTCAGTTGACCATGTGCATGGCTCCTGCACATCAGGAGGATATTCGCTTTTTGGTGTTGCATAATCTGCATGATGTGGTCGTTTTGGGGTTGCCATGGCTACAGGTCCATAATCCAGTATTGGATTGGAAATCAATGTCTGTGTCCAGCTGGGGTTGTCAAGGGGTACATGGTGATGTTCCATTGCTGTCAATTTCGCCTTCCACTCTTTTTGAAGTCCCTGAGTTTTTGTCGGATTCCCGGGATGTATTTGATGAGCCTAAATCCAGTGCCCTACCTCCTCATAGGGATTGCGATTGTGCTATTGATTTGATTCCTGGTAGTAAGTTTCCTAAGGGCCGACTGTTCAATTTATCTGTGCCAGAACACGCCGCTATGCGGAGTTATATAAAGGAGTCCTTGGAGAAAGGGCATATTTGCCCGTCGTCGTCACCGTTGGGAGCAGGGTTCTTTTTTGTGGCCAAGAAGGATGGTTCTCTGAGACCTTGTATTGATTACCGCTTTCTCAATAAGATCACGGTCAAATTTCAGTACCCTTTGCCGCTACTGTCTCATTTGTTTGCTCGGATTAAGGGGGCTAGTTGGTTCACCAAGATAGATCTTCGAGGGGCGTATAATCTTGTGCGTATTAAACAGGGCGATGAATGGAAAACAGCATTTAATACGCCCGAGGGCCATTTTGAGTACCTGGTGATGCCATTCGGGCTTTCTAATGCTCCATCTGTGTTTCAGTCCTTTATGCATGACATCTTCCGAAAGTACCTGGATAGATTCATGATTGTATATTTGGATGATATTTTGGTCTTTTCGGATGATTGGGAGTCTCATGTGAAGCAGGTCAGAAAGGTGTTTCAGGTCCTTCGTGCAAATTCCTTGTTTGTGAAGGGGTCTAAATGTCTCTTTGGAGTTCAGAAGGTTTCATTTTTGGGCTTCATTTTTTCCCCTTCTGCTATTGAGATGGACCCTGTTAAAGTTCAGGCCATTTATGATTGGACTCAACCTACATCTGTGAAGAGCCTGCAGAAGTTCCTGGGCTTTGCTAATTTTTACCGTCGCTTCATCGCTAATTTTTCTAGTGTTGTTAAACCATTGACTGATTTGACCAAGAAAGGTGCTGATGTGGTCAATTGGTCCTCTGCAGCAGTTGAGGCTTTTCAGGAGTTGAAGCATCGTTTTTCTTCTGCCCCTGTGTTGTGTCAGCCAGATGTTTCGCTCCCGTTTCAGGTCGAGGTGGATGCTTCTGAGATTGGAGCAGGGGCTGTTTTGTCTCAAAGAAGTTCTGATGGCTCGGTGATGAAACCATGTGCTTTCTTTTCTGGAAAGTTCTCGCCTGCTGAGCGCAATTATGATGTTGGCAATCGAGAGTTGTTGGCTATGAAGTGGGCATTTGAGGAGTGGCGACATTGGCTTGAAGGAGCCAAGCATCGCGTGGTGGTCTTAACGGATCACAAGAATCTGAGTTATCTCGAGTCTGCCAAACGGTTGAATCCTAGACAGGCTCGATGGTCGCTGTTTTTCTCCCGTTTCGATTTTGTGGTGTCGTACCTTCCGAGCTCTAAGAATGTGAAGGCTGATGCCCTTTCGAGGAGTTTTGTGCCTGATTCTCCGGGTGTTCCTGAGCCGGCTGGTATTCTCAAAGAGGGGGTAATTTTGTCTGCTATCTCCCCTGATTTGCGGCGGGTGCTGCAGAAGTTTCAGGCTGATAGACCTGACCGGGGTCCAGCGGAGAAATTGTTTGTCCCTGATAGATGGACTAGTAGAGTTATCTCTGAGGTTCATTGTTCGGTGTTGGCTGGTCATCCTGGAATCTTTGGTACCAGAGATCTGGTGGCTAGATCCTTTTGGTGGCCTTCCTTGTCACGGGATGTGCGTTCTTTTGTGCAGTCCTGTGGGACTTGTGCTCGGGCTAAGCCCTGCTGGTCTGGTGCCAGTGGGTTGCTTTTGCCCTTGCCGGTCCCGAAAAGGCCCTGAACGCATATTTCCATGGATTTTATTTCAGATCTTCCTGTCTCTCAAAGGATGTCGGTCATCTGGGTGGTTTGTGATCGCTTCTCTAAGATGGTCCATTTGGTACCCTTGTCTAAATTGCCTTCCTCCTCTGATTTGGTTCCATTATTCTTCCAGCATGTGGTTCGTTTGCATGGCATTCCGGAGAACATCGTCTCGGACAGAGGTTCCCAGTTTGTTTCGAGGTTTTGGCGGTCCTTTTGTGCTAAGATGGGCATTGATTTGTCTTTTTCTTCGGCTTTCCATCCTCAGACAAATGGCCAAACCGAACGAACCAATCAGACTTTGGAAACATATCTGAGATGCTTTGTTTCTGCTGATCAGGATGATTGGGTGTCCTTCTTGCCTTTGGCTGAGTTCGCCCTTAATAATCGGGCCAGCTCGGCTACTTTGGTTTCGCCTATTTTCTGTAATTCTGGTTTCCATCCTCGTTTTTCTTCAGGGCAGGTTGAGCCTTCGGACTGTCCTGGTGTAGATTCTGTGGTGGACAGGTTGCAGCAAATTTGGACTCACGTGGTGGACAATTTGACGTTGTCCCAGGAGAAGGCTCAACGTTTTGCTAACCGCCGTCGCCGTGTTGGTCCCCGACTTCATGTTGGGGATTTGGTTTGGTTGTCGTCTCGTTATGTTCCTATGAAGGTTTCCTCTCCTAAGTTTAAGCCTCGTTTTATTGGTCCTTATAAGATTTCTGAAGTTCTCAATCCTGTGTCATTTCGTTTGGCCCTTCCAGCGTCTTTTGCCATCCATAATGTGTTCCATAGGTCGTTGTTGCGGAGATATGTGGCGCCTATGGTTCCCTCCGTTGATCCTCCTGCCCCGGTGTTGGTCGAGGGGGAGTTGGAGTATGGGGTGGAGAAGATTTTAGATTCTCGTATTTCGAGACGGAAACTCCAGTACCTGGTCAAGTGGAAGGGTTATGGTCAGGAAGATAATTCCTGGGTCGTTGCCTCTGATTTTCATGCTGCCGATCTAGTTCGTGCCTTTCATTTGGCTCGTCCTGATCGGCCTGGGGGCTCTGGTGAGGGTTCGGTGACCCCTCCTCAAGGGGGGGGTACTGTTGTGAATTCTGTTATCGAACTCCCTCCTGTGGTCATGAATGGTACTTCGGCGAGTTCTGTCCATGGACTCCCTCTGGTGGCTGTGAGTGGAGCTGCTGGTTCTGAGGTTCCTCTCACAGGTGACCTAGGTTATTCTTAGGCTGGCTTCTCTATTTAACTCCACTCAGATCGTTACTCCATGCCAGCTGCCAATGTTCTAGTACTGGTTCAGTTTTCTCTTGGATCTCTCTGGTGACCTGTCTACTCCAGCAGAAGCTAAGTCCCTGCTAGTTAATTTGTTTTTTATGTTTTCTTGTCCAGCTTGATATCATGATTTTGCCTCGCTAGCTGGAAGCTCTGGGATGCAGAGTGGCACCTCCGCACCGTGAGTCGGTGCAGGGGTCTTTTTGCTCACTCTGCGTGGTCTTTTGTAGTCTTTTTGTGCTGACCGCAAAGTTACCTTTTCTATCCTCAGTCTGTTTAGTAAGTCTGGCCTCCTTTGCTGAAACCTGTTTCATTTCTGTGTTTGTGACTTCCATCTTAACTCACCGTCAATATTTGTGGGGGGCTGCCTTTTCCTTTGGGGAATTTCTCTGAGGCAAGGTAGGCTTAATTTTCTATCTCTAGGGGTAGTTAGCTCTTAGGCTGTGAAGAGGCGTCTAGGCAGAGTTAGGTACGCTCCACAGCTATTTCTAGTGTGTTTGATAGGATTAGGGGTTGCGGTCAGCATAGCTCCCACTTCCCAGAGCTTGTCCTGTGTAGTTTAACCATCAGGTCATTCCGGGTGCTCCTAGCCATCAGGTCATTCCGGGTGCTCTTAACCATCAGCACTCATAACACATTAAGGTCTGGAGACTGGATAGGCCACTCCATGACCTTAATGTGCTTCTTTTTGAGTCACTCCTTTGTTGCCTTGGCTGTATGTTGTGGGTCATTGCTGTCATAAATCACAGGGGGATATTTTTGATTATCCCACTGCTGTCACCAATATGTCATGAACTGGGGGCATTTGGTTGCCCCCAGCTTTTCGTCAGGGATTTATTTATATTGCATCCCATTTTCTGTTTGGAACTTGCAGCTCTCTCACGTACACTTACCCTCAGGTCAGTCAGGGAACTGCACCTAGGGTAATTAGTCACCAGAAAGGCTGCCTTGCTATGTACTGGCTATTGCGCAAACTGCAGAGTGGGCGATATAACTACTCCTGCTCAGGCGGGAAATATAATTATCAAACACCGTCTGTCGCTGCCAGTTTCCCCAAAAGCTCAGGACACTTCACTGCCACCAGCTCCTATTACTATGGGTTGGCTCCTGTCCAGCTATTAATCAATCATTAGCGTAATTTACTTCAGAGGACATTGGAGGTATGTTTTAGAGCAAGGAAAACAAAACTAGTAAATATTATAACTTTTAATCCAAAAAGTAATACCGTAGGCAGTGTTTAGAAAAGTCTAAAAAGATATTACAAAAGTGAGACAAATACAATATGTACACAGCGATTGCAAAATATAAGGGATTAAAGTTGAACAAACACTTACACTTATCTCAGACAATAGCAAATCATGTGGAGGGGGGAAGGGTGACATCACAATGCATCAGAGCAGATTGCAGATCTTCTGTTAGCTGACTTCCTGGGCAAAGACCACCATGTAACTGAGCTCATCAATGTCATATCCTCTGCTCTGTGACCTCACTGAGTGGGCTGCGCCCTGGAATGCACACCCCTTTCCAAAGCCACCAAAACTTCATTAATTTCATAACTCGGTGGGGGGGGGGGGGTCGTGGCGCAAAACTATCATTGATCTTTTTTTTAAATTAGCGTTCTACTAAGTCTAAACATGGAGTGGAAGTATGACCCTGTTAAGCAGAAATCTATTTCTCTTATTCAGCTGGTGTTGGAGCTTAGAAAAGCCACTGTGTGATGGCTCTGCTGGGGCACATTATAGCAATGTAATATTCACACCTCTATCAATAATCGGTGCCATTATACTTAACTTTTCAAGGACAAAGAAGTCCCATGTGCGTTTGACAAAGACTGATTCCTGATCAACACCAACATATTCTTGAGGGAGGGGGATGAGTGGTTTAGAATTACACAGGCAGACTGAGGGGGCCAGGCAGCTGTGTGTCTGCAAAAGCACTTTGTGTTTAGACCAGCAAATGCAGTGGAAAGTTCCGGAAGTGTAATTGGGACAACAAGACATTCTTCCCATTTTCTGACAATTGTCTTGCTGGAAGACCCAGCCATGACCCATTTTTAATGTCCTGGCGGAGGGAAGGAGGTTGTCACTCAGGATTTTATGGTACATGGCTCCATCCATTCTCCCATTGATGTGGTGAAGAAGTCATGTGCCCTTAGCAGAAACACCCCCAAAACATAATGCTTCCACCTTCATGCTTGACAGTGGGGACAGTGTTCTTTGGGTCATAGGCAGCATTTCTCTTCCTCCAAACATGGCGAGTTGAGCTAATGCCAAAGACCTCAATTTTTGTCTCTTCTGACCACAGCACCTTATCCCAATCACTCACAGAATCAAAGAATCATCCAGGTGTCATTGGCAATCTCCAGACGGGCCTGCACATGTACCTTCTTGAGCAGGGGGACCTTGCGGGCCCTGCAGAATTTAAAACTTTTACAGCATAATGTGTTACCAGGGTTGCCACTAGGAATTTTGGGGCCCCACACTACGCAACATTTCGGGGTCCCCTTGAGAGTCCGCCCAGGCTCCACCCCAACCCTGCCTCCACCCCTCAAACCGTCCACAGTGCCATCACCCTCTCTTGGAAAAACTCCACTTCTGTACCACATCCTCACCAATCACACATTTACAGTTTGCATCACCACATACATAGCCAGCAGATTTTGCTTTGGCCAAAAGATTTTTTAATCCGCCACTATGACAAGGTAGAGTCTTTAGGCCGGGTTCTACTCTACTGTAATTTACTGAACATTTGTTAAAATATCCAATACAATTTAAGTATATTTTTATTTATTTTTCAATTTTTAAAATGACCAATAATATCACAAACAAGGAACAAATAGCACCACACCATGACCAGATCACATATTACCACCACATAGTGACCAAAAAATACTACAAACAAGGAACAAATACCACCATACCATGTCCAAACCGCATATTACCACCACATAGTGACCAAATAATAGCTCATACAAGGAACAAATACCACCACACCATGACTGGACAACATATTACCACCTTATAGTGATCAAATAATGCCACACACAAGGAACAAATACCGCCACACCATGACCAGATCACATATTTCCACCACATAGTGACTGAAAAATAGTACATACAAAGAACAAATACAGCCACTCCATGACTGGACTTCATATTACCACCACATAGTGACCAAATAATAGCACATGCATGGAACAAATACCACCACACCATGAGCAGATCACATATTACCACCACATAGTGACCAAATACTACAATACTGATCATTAAAAAAGCACAATAATAATGCCGTTATACACAGATCTGTACTTTGTATACAGTATCCGTATACAGGTAATACAGTGATCACCCATGACATTATATACAGGAGCTCTGTTTATAGTGTCAGTTTACAGGCAATACAGTGGTCACCAGTGACATTATACACAGGAGCTCTGTATATTGTATACATTGTATAGTGTCAGTGTGTACAGGCAACACACTGACTCACCGGTGACATCGCTAGTTGAAGTCCTTTATCTTCACTTTTCATCTTCATCCAGCGCACATCGCAATCACTTCTTTCAGCCAGGACTCGTCTCTGCATAAAATAACAGTTATCTAGAGCACATTCCTCAATTTTTCCACAACCTCTACACTACGCCAGATGAGGAAAAAAAGCGACCGTGCTGCCCTGCACAGTAACAGGACATTTCCTCCTCCACACTGAAAACAGTATCCTCAAAAATAATATCCTTTAATTAGCCTCTAAAGTAATAATATCCCATATTCTGGACCCCATGTGTCCTCCCATTCTGCATCATCTCTATCCATACTGACCCCATGTCTCTCCATATTGCTCCCATAGTCATCCAGCCATCCATAGCAGTATAATGCACCTCCAAAGTAGTATAATGTACCTCATAGTCATATATAGTATAATGCACCCACATAGCAGAGTAATGCACCCACATAGCAGTTTTATGCACCCACATAGAAGTATAATGCACCCTATAGTACTATAATGCAGTCCCATAGTACTATATTGCCACCCCATAGTTCTACAATGCACCCCCATAGCACTATAATGCACCCCATAGCAGTATAATTCACCCTCAAAGCAGTATAATGCACCCTATAGTAGTATAATGCACCCATAGGAGTATAATGCACCCCATAGAAGTACAATGCAGCCCCATAGAAATATAATGCAGCCCCATGGAGTATAATGCACCCCATAGTATAATGCAGCAGACCCATAGCAGTATAATGCACCCATAGGAGTATAATGCACCCCATAGTATAATGCAGCAGGCCCATAGCAGTATAATGCACCCATAGTATAATGCACCAATAATATAATGCAGCAGCCTCATAGTATAATGCACCCACAGTAGTATAATGCACCCCATAGTAAAATGCAGCAGCCCCATAGTATAATGCACCCCATAGTACAATGCAGCAGCCCCATGGTATAATGCATCCCCATAGCAGTATAATGCACCCCATAGTATAATGCAGCAGCCCAATAGTATAATGTTCCCATAGTAGTATAATGCACCCCATAGTATAATGCAGCAGCCCCATAGTATAATGCACCCATAGGACTATAATGCACCCTATAGTATAATGCTCCAATAGGAGTATAATGCACCCCATAGTATAATGCAGCAGCCCCATAAGCAATATAATGCAGCAGCCCCGTAGCAGGATAATGCAGCAGCCCCATAGTATAATGCATCCCCCTTTCCCTTTCCCCTCCATACAGGTATAATATGCCCCATACTGCGGCTTTACAAAAAAAATGTTTTCCTTACCTGGCCGAGCTCCAGCGATGTCCTCACCTATGATTCGGCTGAGGAGTGCAGCGTCGTTCCCGCGTATGACAGTGACGTCATACATTAGTGATGTGCACGCTGATATCAGCTGCTGGCCTGTGATTGGCAGATGTCTCTTACCTGTTGCCGTGTGGGAGATATCTCCTGCACGGCAACAGATTTTATCTGATCATGCGTTGGAGGACGTGCGATCAGTTACTGAAGCGGCAGGATCCTGCTGCTGCGGGCCCGGTGAGCAGAACAGAGGGAGCCTGCTGCGAGCTCCCTCTGCTGATCAGGCCCCATATGCCAGTAAGGGCAGTATTGCCCTAATGGCGGCCCTGTGTGTTACCAATGATTTTCTTGGTGACTGTGGTACCAGCTGCCTTGAGATCATTAATAAGTTCCCCCATGCAGTTTTAAACTGATCTCTCACCTTCCTCATGATCAAGGATACCCCACGAGGTGAAATTTTGCATGGTGCCCCACCTCGATGTCGATTGACAGTCATTTTGTATTTCTTCCATTTTCTAACTATTGCACCTAACTATTTCTAACTATTGCACCTAACTATTGCTTCTCACCCAGCATCTTATTTATGGTTTTGCAGCCCATTCCAGGTTTGTGCAGGTCTATGATCTTGACCCTGACATCCTTATAAAGCTCTTTGGTCTTGCCCATGTTGTAGAGGTTAGAGTCTGACTGATTAATTGAGTTTGTGGACAAGGAGTCTTTTATAAAGGTGACAGTATAAGACAGCTGTCTTTAATGCAGGTCTCAGGAACATGAGGAATTTGATTGTGTATTATCACGCACACCGAGCTCTGCTACATCCAAGAGCAGAGAGCAGACGCTGTGGGCTATTCCGACCCCCCCCCCCTTCTGCCTGCTGCTATGTGTGTAAATTCAAGACCCTCACTAGAGTTTATGGCCTGTAGCTGCAGATACCAGTCCTTGTGAAAACCCCTCATTCTCCCTCCCATCTAATACTAGTTGGAACTGGTATGGAAGCCCTGAGTTTCTTTGTTCGATTAAAGATATATATAGGGGCACTGATTAGGGCTAGACATATAAGAATTATATATTCCGGATGTCCATTGGTAGATCTATCACCCACTGAAAGGGCGAGCAGCTAAACGCAACTGCGGATTTCTCAGTAAGCGGTTCAGGTAATTGCTCCATATTTGCACTTAAAAGAACGCCCCTGATGTGGGGAACATCATGAGCATGGTGTCGTACTTGTGCGAGGTTCACACAGCAAATTATCCATCAAAATAGTTACCATAGCTGTAAGTAAAGAGGAGGTTTCGGCTTCTAAGTGATGTCACCACAGGGGGAGTGCCTGGGTTTTGGGCTAGGATAACTTAGCAAGGCCAGCATTCTGGGAGTGTCTTGTGTCCAGAGTCCAGCTGCTCTCTATATATGTGCAATGCATCTGGATCTATGGAAATTCTTTCTCCTCCATAGCACACGGCCAGTCACAAGATGAAATGATCTGAATGCTATGTAAGTGTTTTTCAATTTTAATCCTTTTTTATTTGTAATCTATAATGTACACGATTTTGTCTTCTTCATAATATCTTTTATACTTTGCAAACACTGCCTACCTTTTTATGTAGTAAAATATATAATTTACTAGTATTATTAGTATACCTACCACTGATATATCTACATTACCATCCTCTAGTATACCTACCCCTGATACATCTACATTACCATCCTCTAGTATACCTACCACTGATATATCTACAGTACCATCCTCTAGTTTATCTACCACTGATACATCTACAGTACCATCCTCTAGTATATCTACCACTGATACATCTACAGTACCATCCTCTAGTATATCTACCACTGATACATCTACAGTACCATCCTCTAGTATACCTACCCCTGATACATCTACAGTACCATCCTGTCAGTGTTCCGGGTTTTCCAAGTCACGTTGTGAATGATTTTGCCCTTTGTTAAGATGAGTTTGCTGTTTTTGTCTGCCCTACTTCCTGTTCGTTTGTTTAAAACCCGAGTCAGGTGTCAGCCACTTTGCTGGAGTATTCTGATTCTGTTTTCCTTCAGCTCAGCTGCTGGTTCTGAGTGTGTCTCTACCTTTACCTCTACCTCTACCTCTGGCTCTGGACATTCTCTGCATATGTAAGCTACACTCTCTAGGTTATCATTAGTCTGCTGACTTGGAACTTAACCCTTGGTTCGTTCCTCCTGGTAAGAACTGTGTTTTTGGAACTTTGTTTCAGGACTTGTTTCGGGATGGAGTGTTGCTACTTAATCCTTCATTTACTCCCCCCGGTGGGAGCTGTTGGAAACATCACCAGTAAAATACTTAAATGTGAACCTGTTTCTGAACTTACCTGTGTTTATGCCACATCTGGGATCAACTTGAGAACTAGGGTTGAGCGAAACGGGTCGGTAATTTTCAGAAGTCGCCGACTTTTGGCAAAGTCGGGTTTCATGAAACATGACCCGACCCCTGTGTGGGGTCGGCCATTAAGTCGGCGATCTTCTGAATCTGGAATCGGAATTCCGATACCGATTCCCGATATGTTTAAGATATCGGGAATTGGTATCGGAATTCAGATTTAATTGTAAAATAAAGAATTAAAATAAAAAATATCGCTATACTTACCATCTGACGGGCCCTGGTACTAACCGGGAACCTTCCTTCCTTAGAATCAGCCTTCCAGGACCTCGCGGTGACGTCGCGGTGACGTCGCGGCTTGTGATTGGTGCGCGGCCGCCCATGTGACCGTGACGTCACCGGAGGTCCTGGAAGGGCTGATTCTTAGGAAGGAAGGCTGCCGGAACGACGCAGGGCGTGTCCGAGAGTGAGTATATACCTAATAGGTATATACTCACCCTCGGCTTCGTTCCGGCAGCCTTCCCTCCTAAGAATCAGCCCTTCCAGGACCTCCGGTGACGTCACGGTCACATGGGCGGCCGCGCACCAATCACAAGCCGCGACGTCGCGGCTTGTGATTGGTGCGCGGCCGCCCATGTGACCGTGACATCACCGGAGGTCCTGGAAGGGCTGATTCTTAGGAAGGAAGGCTGCCGGAACGACGCAGGGCGTGTCCGAGAGTGAGTATATACCTAATAGGTATATACTCACCCTCGGCTTCGTTCCGGCAGCCTTCCTTCCTAAGAATCAGCCCTTCCAGGACCTCCGGTGACGTCACGGTCACATGGGCGGCCGCGCACCAATCACAAGCCGCGACGTCACCGCGAGGTCCTGGAAGGCTGATTCTAAGGAAGGAAGGTTCCCGGTTAGTACCAGGGCCCGTCAGAGTGTAAGTATAGCGATATTTTTTATTTTAATTCTTTATTTTACACTTAAATATGGATCCCAGGGCCTGAAGGAGAGTTTCCGCTCCTTCAGACCCTGGGAACCATTGGAAACCCAATGCACTGCATTGGGTTTCGAGTTTCAGCCGACCCCGACCCCGACTTTTTTATAGGATCGGCCGATTTCACTCGACCCGACTTTTTAAAAAGTCGGGTTTCGTGAAACCCGACCCGATCCTATAAAAGTAAAGGTCGCTCAACCCTATTGAGAACTAGTTTCTGGATTTACCCGTGTTCATGCCACACCTGGGATGAACTTGTGGACTTGTTCTGGACTTCCCTGTGTTTACTTTATACCTGGATTTGACTCTTTCTGCACCTACAGTGTTTGGATCTGCACCATGTCACCCGTCACACTCACCTTGCTGAGGACTATGCCTTAAGAACTCCGCCGATTTGCTGTATATCTTTCAAGGACTCGTTTCATTCCAGGACACTGTGGGTTATCAGTATATTGTTTTGGGTGTTATAGCTGTTGTACAAATACACTATTTGCACTAAAGAAACCCGTCTCTGTCTGTTCATTGCCCGATGCTATCAGAATCCTTGAGTTCCTACAATAGTATTGCAGGATACTCCAGCCTAAAAAGGATTCTGCTGGGGCAATGACAGAGACATGGGTAGACAAGATGTTTGCTATGATTAACTACTTGCAGCAGGAGATGGCGGCTGTACAAAATAAGATTAGAGACATGGACTCCCGGGCTAACCACAATGCGCAGGTGTTTGGTCAGGCTCTCCAAGATTTACGTACCTTGGTAGAAGCTCAGGTTACACCACCTGTTCAGCATACACCACCCACCAGCATGACTAAATTGCCTTCTTTCCGGTTTAATGGTGACCGAAGTCAATTCCACGGGTTTGTTAACCCTGCTGTTTTGTTCGCATTTACTATACACTTATAGTGTTCCGGGTCACTATGACCCGGCTTATTAAACCTTGATTTTAGACACTCTAACTCCATTTTTTTATACTTTTTGCTTACTAGACTGTTTGTGAACATGTTTGGTAGTAAAAAAAAAAGAAAAATGAACTAGAAATCTTTTTTTTTTTGTTTTTATTCTGAAAAAAAAGATCAATGAGCAAAACGAAAATAGAAAACTACACATATTTTGTAAAAAAAAACAAAACAAAACAATCAAATCAAACATTTTGTGATAAAAAATTAAAGATAATAAACATTACAATGTGAATATATTTACATGATCATATAAATTTACGGATTCTTGCATGAAAAACAATACACATGATTTTTGCATAGAAATGTTTTACAGCCAGAACATGTTATACTCGTCTTGTTGTCACAAGTAGAAGGGCAATAGCTGCATCTTTTTCTTTTGATGCCGGAAGAGGCCATGGGGGTAGAAGCGCTTGTGGAGGACATGGCTTCACTGTCCTGGGCATGTTGACGGACGCTTTGTACCAGGCCTGCTGCTGCTTCTGTTCTTGGTGTAACTTTTCTGTTCTCAATATAAGGCCTAACCAGTGACTTCCCCAGTTCTTCTATAAATAGTCTTCTTTTATGGAGTTTGTTGGGGTTCCAATTGGGATTGATTTCCCTCCACAACACAAAAGAATTATAGGCTGACAAATCCAGAATGTTGTAAATGAGAATCATTGGCCACCGATTTGATTTTCTTTTGCAGGAATATGTACCAATGAGTTGGTCTAATGTGTCTACACCACCTTTGGTTGCATTGTAGTCCAAGATCATATTTGGTTTTCTATCTTCCCGTGTACTTACTTCATTATCATGGTGGTTAGTACTCATTAGTATGACGTTTTTATTTTTTTTTTGGCACATACACAACAACTGTTGTATTTGGAGTAAAGTAAAACATAGAGCTATGTACACTTCTTTTCCCCAAAATACCTTGTGGTAGTTCAGGCTTGTTTCTTCTGATCGTACCCAACATGGTAAGTTGTCGCTTTAGTAACATTTGCCCTAGTTGGTATGAAGTAAAAAAAATTATCACAAGTTACATTTTGACCTTTGAGACCATTCGTCAAATCAAGGACAACTCTCATCCCCTCATTTTTTTCAACTCTTTGTCCTGGTGTTTTGCCAGTATACACCTGTGCATTATAAAGGTAAGAGCTTGTGCTGTCACATAATGCCCATATTGTTATCCCGTACTTCGCCGGCTTGCTTGGTATATACTGACGAAATGGGCACCTACCACGAAATGAAACTAGTTGCTCATCAACGGTTACTGCTTCTCCAACGTTGTACAATTTTGGCAGAATTTCTACCCATTTGTCCCAAATGACTCTAATGGGGGCAAGCTTATCTATACATCTGCGTTCATTTCGATCTATTTTATTATCAAAACGCAATACCCGACAAATGACGTGAAACCTTTGAAGGGACATAGTCCCTCTAAATATTGGTTGACCGCTGTCAGCATTCCATAAAGATTTAGTAGATTCTCCGTATGACCTGTATACGCCTGCTAAGAGCAGCAGACCAATAAAAGCATTTAGAGCACTCAGGTCTAAATTGTTCCATTTCTCACCGTACACTCGGTGTCCTTCAATGTTACTCATTTGTATGATAATATTTTGGATATTCACATTTATGAATAATGCAAATGCAGATTCAATATTGGATATTCGTGAAATTGCATATCTGGTAGGGCCAGGACTAGCACTTATTATATTTGCAGAGGATCTTCTGCCAGCCTGATCAGGAGGCTGCAAATTCCATCTTATTTCCTTATTTTTAGAAAGGATTTCTTCCGTCTGATTTGTATGGGGATCAGGTTCCTCATCAGTTTCTATTTCCGAGGTTTCTACATTTTTTTCCACCTCACTATTGTGGTCCTCTTCACTCACGTCTTCCACTGGAATGTCATCTGAATCAGAGTTATCCATGAATTCATCTAATTCAGCTTCACGCCATTTGCGTCGAAGCATCATTTTGAAATGATGTGGTAGACAACACTGTAATAAAAAAAAACCTTTGTAAGTAAATAATAATAATAAAGTCTGAGAAAAAAAACAGCTTCAAAAACAATAAGAGCTTCTATACTACATCAAAGCATACCGGTGCTCAATATCCAGCAATCTATCATGCTAAGTGTAGAGCAGTGTATCACACAGTAATAACACTAATTACATGTAATAAAATAAAATAAAAGTATTCCTTTACAATATACAATCTATCAATAGAATTGATTAGTAAAAGCATCAGGGTATGTATCCACGTTCAGGATTGCATCAGGATTTGGTCAGGATTTTCCATCAGTATTTATAAGCCAAAACCAGGAGTGGAACAATTAGAGGAAAAGTATAATAGAAACACATGCACCAATTCTGCATTTATCACCCACTCCTGGTTTTGGCTTACAAATACTGACGTAAAATCCTGACCAAATCCTGATGCAATCCTGAACGTGGAGACATACCCTAACAAGCAACATACCTGTAGAAAACAAAGATACTGCCTGGAACAGAGATATCCTGGAACAGAGGTATGTACACAGCTGCTCTCCAAAGAAACTGAAAGGTAACATGTCTGGGCTAGCATATGTGTACTGATAAGAGCAGAGAAGATAAGAACCCTTCTGAAAACAAGCAGATAAGCCAGGAAGACAGACTTACTTAGCAAAAAAAAATTATTTGCAAGACTTTACAGCTCAGCTTTACAAAAAAAAACCGTCTTAGACAGCGCGCTCTGAGCAGTCCGTTCTGCGCATAATATACACGTGTAGTGCACACCTAGTGATCTCTCCGGATGCACTCTACATTTTAGAATAGACCAAAAATAATCAATATAAAGCCATTTTTATGCTGCGCAGATCTCAATGCATACCCCCGGTAGAGCGCATGTACGACCCCATTGAAATAATTTAGGAAATAAATCAATGGATATACAATAGTAGATGCAATAAATAGACCCAACTGAGGTTATAACTCCTTTATTTCACTGAAAATATGGCCTCACAGCTGCAAAAAACGATGTCGGGTCACTATGACCCGAACACAACAAGTGTAACTTTTTGCGTGTAGCAAAAAGTAAGCGGAAAAAAAAAAAAAATACTCATAGGTAGGTCCCCCCAAATGAGGAAAAGTCAAGGAGTCTCAAGTTTTATAGACTTACAGAAAAAAATCTACAGGGCCGCAAAAAGTCTGTTCGGGTCACTATGACCCGAACAGAACAGCAGTTAATCAATGCATATTATTTTTTGATGTACATGCCTCCTACTATCAGTCTGATAGATCTAAGGTACCATGTATTATTATGTTGTTGACATCACGGGCACTGGCTTGGGCAAATCCTATAGTTGAAAGTCGTGATGTACGTCTAAATAATTTGGATGATTTTCTGGCAGCTACGGCGCAAATGTTTGATGATCCCAACCGCCGTGCCTCCGCTGAAAAATCCTTGCTTTCCTTACGCCAGGGAAAACGTTCAGTCATAGAGTATATTACTGAATTTAACAGGTTAGTAGTGGATACCAACTGGGATAACAATGCTTTATTGGCAATTTTTAGGAAAGGGTTGTCCAGTACAATCAAGGATGAGCTAGCTCGCTCAGAGTCTCCACAGGAGTTTGAGTTATTTTTACAACACTGTGTTATGTTGATATCCGTCTAACTGAACGCAGACACGAGAAATGGGCGGCTTCAAATCGCATTACTAATTTTACTCTTCCGTCTAGGGAAACTACCAGCAAGAACCCGCGGGAAGCTGAGGAGGTGCCGATGCAAGTGGACTCACTACAAAAACGTGAGAGTAATGAACGCCGTGAATATCGGTTTCGTGAGCGCTTATGTTTTTACTGCGGTCAATCGGATCATTTCCTTATTAATTGTCCTAAATGTCCGAGGCGGCCTAATAAGGTGTTGGCGGCAGTAGGGGACAATACGGACACTGAGTCAGAAGTTTCGGAGACCAGTTTACATCTAGATGCTGTGGTTCTCCTAACAGTGATGTCGACTTCCCCTAAGGATCAAGGGGAGAAATACTCACATTGTTCTCTTCCTATTCAGATTTTGTGGGAGGGACAGTGGATACCAAGTTCTGCTATGATAGACTCTGGAGCAGGTGGAAATTTCATGGATTCTTCTTTTGCCAGGGAACATGGTATCAAGACACAGCTAAGAGCCTCACCAGTCACCATGGAAACGGTGGATGGTTCTCCATTACTTTACGGACCAGTGGACCGGGAGACAGTGCTTCTGAAGTGTAAGATGGAACCAGACCATCAGGAAACCCTGTCATTTATGTTAATATCTTCTCCCCATTTTCCTGTAATTTTAGGAATTCCCTGGTTACGGTCACAGAATCCAAACATTAATTGGGAAACCAAGGAGATATCCTTCCTTCCGAAGTGTGGCCCTACCATCAGTCCAACGGTAATGGCTCCAGTTACCCAGAATTTGGAGGAAACAAAACGGGTATCTACTCTCCCTCTGGTTTACCAGGAATTCTCAGACATTTGTGACAAGAGGAAGGCAGACCAACTCCCTCCACATAGACCATATGACTGCCCCATAGAGCTGCTTCCTGGGGCAGCGATTCCTTTCGGCCATGTTTACCCGTTGTCAGCGCCAGGATTAAAGACATTACGGGAGTACATAGATGAGAATTTAACCAAGGGGTTTATCCGACCATCTTCTTCACCAGCGGGAGCCCCCATATTCTTTGTAAAGAAGAAAGATGGCACTCTAAGACCTTGTATTGACTACCGGGAGCTAAACAAGGTAACCATTCGTAACAGGTACCCGTTGCTATTAATTCCTGAATTGTTGGAGAGAGTTCGCCAAGCTAAAATATTCACCAAATTAGATATTCGCGGGGCATATAATTTACTCCGTATACGTCCTGGAGACGAATGGAAGACAGCTTTCAGATGTCGGTATGGACATTTTGAATATTTAGTGATGCCATTCGGACTCTGTAACGCTCCTGCTGCTTTCCAACACTTAGCCAACAATATTTTCAGGGATTTACTGGATCATTATGTAGTAATTTACCTGGATGACATCTTGATCTTCTCTGATTCCCTACAGGAACATCAGGAACATCAGGGGCGGACACCGGGACTCTGCAGCCGTCTAACATCGGACCTCTAGGGTGATGTATTAATCCATTGTGTTTTGTTTATTTATTTCTACGTCTGATTTTATACCAATGTTGCACTAGCTGGTATGGTGTATTGAGACACCGTTCTTTATGACATCTGGTGGCTCTTCAGTGTGCCACTGTGATGTCAGACTTTCTAACCCTGTTGGTTCAGAAATAATGTACCCCTATGTTGTTAGTTATATTTATAGTTCCCAAATATTATATATTCTTTTGGGTCAGTTGCTGCTTTGTCCTAGTGTCTTTGTGTGCTACTTGTTTTTATGATATTTGTTGGGTGACTGTGTGGTCATCATTGCCTCCTGATATTTGCGCACTAATAAAGCAATTTTTACTCTAAAGACATATAGTTATCTTTTTTGGATTCATTTCCTCGTTCCTTGTACATGTCAAGACTGTGCTCAGACGTTTGAGAGATAATCATTTGTACATCAAACTCGAAAAGTGTGAATTTCATTGCTCCAAGATTCAATTTTTAGGCTGTTATCTCTCCCCAGGGATTGAATATGGAGTCCAGCAAGATCCAGGCGATCATAGATTGGCCGGTACCAGGAAACATCAAAGAGGTACAATGATTCATTGGTTTTGCTAACTTTTATAGACGTTTTATCCAGAATTTTTCAGAAATTGTCCGTCCCATCACTCTCCTCACTAAGAAGGGGAAGAAGTTTGAATGGTCTTCGCAAGCCCAGGAAGCCTTTGATCGCCTCAAGGTTTTTTTTACCACAGCTCCGATTTTGACGCACCCAGATCCTGCACTGCCTTTTGTCGTGGAGGTGGATGCTTCTGACTGTACACTGGGAGCAATCCTCTCACAACGAACCGAAGACAAAGGTTTGCTGCACCCGTGTGCCTTCTTTTCTTGCAGGTTATCATCTGCTGAACTGAACTATGATATTGCAGATAAAGAACTTTTGGCAATCATTTCCGCCTTTAAGGAATGGAGACACCATTTGCAGGGAGCAACTCAACAGGTAGTAGTGCTCACAGATCACCGTAACTTGGAATTCATTAAGTCCGCCAGATGTCTCTCTCCTCGACAAGCTAGGTGGAGTTTGTTCATGAACCAGTTTGATTTTATCATCTCGTACCGCCCAGGTTCACGTAATGGGAAAGCTGATTCACAATCTCAAATCCACACGATGGACTCCGTGCCTGGGACCCCGTCTAAGACCATCTTGTCTGATGGCAATTTCATAGGAGTACTCCAGGACCGGGACTTGTGGGAGGAGATCAAGCTGGCCTATGATGGTGACGTATTTCTTGCTGCCCCACCTGACAATGTGAATCTTGGCTTTCAGAATGGTGTATGGCTTAGAGATCACTGTATTTATGTCCCTGAGGCTGTGAGACTTCGAATTCTCAAATTGGTCCATGACTCCGTATTGGCTGGTCATTGGGGGGTACAGAAAATGCAGGAATTTTTAAGTCGTTTTTTCTGGTGGCTACCTGCTTGGAGGATGTGAATGACTATGTCCGCTCTTGTGAGGTTTGTGCCCGGTACAAAGTTCCTCATGTTTCACCTACTGGCCTTCTTAAGCCACTACCCGTACCATCTCGCCCTTGGGAGTCTATTTCCATGGACTTTATTGTGGAGTTACCCACCTCTGGCGGTAAAAATACTATTTTGGTGGTAGTGGACCGTTTAACGAAGGCTGCTCATTTTATTCCTTGCACCGGTCTTCCCTCAGCTACAGAGACAGTGGATCTGGTTATCCAGAACGTTTTCCGGCTGCATGGGGTACCAGATGAGATCATCTCTGACCGGGTAATACAATTTACCTCCAGGTTTTGGAAAGGATTTTGTTCTGCGCTCCACATTAATGTTTGCTTGTCTTCTGCATACCACCCTCAGACAGACAGACTGAACGGACCAATCAAACCTTGGAGCAATATCTACGCTGTTACCTCAGTCATTTGCAGGATGATTGGCTGAAGCTACTTCCGTTAGCGGAATTTTCGTATAACCACTCACAGAGTAGTTCCACGAAGGTAACGCCTTTTTTCGCCAATCTGGGATATCATCCAAATATTTTGCCTAGGTCTCCGGTTGCTACTTCGGTACCGGCAGTTCAAGACAGAGTGGCAGTGTTGCAACGTAATCTTGAAGTTTTGAAAGACTCCCTGACCGCAGCACAGGAGTGTTACAAGAAGTCGGCCGATAGATTCCGAAAACCGGCACCCATGTATAAGGTAGGAGACTCGGTTTGGTTGTCCACCAAGAATCTAAGATTGGGTGTTCCTTCGCAGAAACTGGGACAGAAGTTCATCGGTCCATTCAAGACCATTCACAACTTTTGGCCAAATCTTGTGCTAAGCATCTCATGTGTTTTTTCATAGATTTCACAAGCCAGTATGCTATTCACATTTCATGTATCGCACATTTCCTTGCTTTAGTACAGTAAAATTGAGTGCAGCCATTATCTATTTGCTATGTAAGACTTTTTGGTTATGCACCAGTTCAGACTAGATGGCTGCTCAGTCAGTTTTTCTATATTCACCAAGAATCTAAGATTGGGTGTTCCTTCGCAGAAACTGGGACAGAAGTTCATTGGTCCATTCAAGATCACCGGGATTGTGAGCTCTGTTGCTTGTTGGCTGAAGCTGCCACGAACTCTAAAGGTACACCCAGTATTTCATGTTTCTTTATTAAAACCGGTCTCTCTTAACACATTTCAGGGACGTATTTTACCTCCTCCTCCACCAGTGTTGGTTGATGGCGAAGAGCAATTTGTGGTACAGGACATTATCGATTCAAGACTTCATAGGAACCGGCTTCAGTATCTAGTTAGATGGCAGGGTTACTCTCCTGAAAACGATTCTTGGGAACTAGTAAGTAACATCAATGCTCCCCTGAAGGTTGCTCAATTTCATCGTAGATACCCAGACAGGCCTGGTCCAGGATCGTCCTGAGGCCGTTTCTAGGGGGGGGAAGTAGTGTCAGTATTCCGGGTTTTCCAAGTCACCTTGTGAATGATTTTGCCCTTTGTTAAGATGGAGTTTGCTGTTTTTGTCTGCCCTACTTCCTGTTCGTTTGTTTAAAACCCGGGTCAGGTGTCTGTCATGGTTCTCAATGGCAAGAGAACGTAGTAAAGCATACAAAAAGGACTAGCTCTTGGAAGATGGGAACTCGAGCTGACTGTGAGCTAAACCTACCGCACAAATAACAGTGGCCGGGTAGCGTGCCTACGTTTTATCCCTAGACGCCCAGCGCCAGCCGGAGAACTGACTGACCCTAGCAGAGGAAAATACAGACCTGGCTTACCTCTAGAGAAATTTTCCCCAAAAGGCAGACAGTAGCCCCCACATATATTGTCGGTGATTACAGAGGAAATTGACATACGAAGTATGAAGATAGGTTTAGCAAATTGAGGTCCGCTTACTAGATAGTAGGAAGACAGAAAAGGGAACTTCACAGTCAGCTGAAAACCCTTTCAAAACACCATCCTGGAATTACTTTAAGACTCTAATATCAACTCATGACACCAGAGTGGCAATTCCAGCTCACAAGAGCTTCCAGCCTCAGAAATAAACAATCACAGAGAACTGGAACAAAAATGCAAAACAAACTTAGGACTACAAGTCCAACTTAGCTGATAGTAGTCTAGGAGCAGGAACATGCAACAGAAAGGCTTCTGGTAACATTGTTGGCCGGCATAGAAATGACTGAGGAGCAAGGCTAAATAGACAACTCCCACATCCTGATGGAAACAGGTGAACAGAGGCGATGAAGCACACAAGTTCAGTACCACCAGTGACCACCGGGGGAGCCCAGAAACCAAATTCACAACAGTACCCCCCCCTCAAGGAGGGGGCACCGAACCCTCACCAGAACCACCAGGGTGATCAGGATGAGCCCTATGAAAGGCACGGACCAAATCGGAGGCATGAACATCAGAGGCTGTCACCCAAGAATTATCCTCCTGACCGTAGCCCTTCCACTTGACCAGATACTGAAGTCTCCGTCTGGAAACACGGGAGTCCAAGATCTTCTCGACAACGTACTCCAACTCACCCTCAACCAACACCGGAGCAGGAGGCTCAACGGAAGGCACAACCGGTACCTCATACCTGCGCAACAATGACCGATGGAAGACATTATGAATAGAAAAAGATGCAGGGAGGTCCAAACGAAAGGACACAGGGTTAAGAATCTCCAATATCTTGTACGGGCCGATGAACCGAGGCTTAAACTTAGGAGAAGAAACCTTCATAGGGACAAAACGAGAAGACAACCACACCAAGTCCCCAACACAAAGACGAGGACCAACACAACGACGGCGGTTGGCAAAATGCTGAGTCTTCTCCTGGGACAACTTCAAATTGTCCACCACATGCCCCCAAATCTGATGCAACCTCTCCACCACAGCATCCACTCCAGGACAATCCGAAGACTCCACCTGACCGGAAGAGAAACGAGGATGAAACCCCGAATTACAGAAGAAAGGAGAAACCAAGGTGGCAGAACTAGCCCGATTATTGAGGGCAAACTCCGCCAAGGGCAAAAAGGCAACCCAATCATCCTGATCCGCAGACACAAAACACCTCAAATAAGTCTCCAAGGTCTGATTAGTTCGCTCGGTCTGGCCATTAGTCTGAGGATGGAAAGCAGACGAAAAAGACAAATCAATGCCCATCCTAGCACAGAACGCTCGCCAAAATCTAGACACGAATTGGGTTCCCCTGTCAGACACGATATTCTCCGGAATACCATGCAAGCGAACCACATTTTGAAAAAACAGAGGAACCAACTCGGATGAGGAAGGCAATTTAGGCAAGGGAACCAAATGGACCATCTTAGAGAAACGGTCACACACCACCCAGATGACAGACATCTTCTGAGAAACAGGGAGATCAGAAATAAAATCCATGGAGATGTGAGTCCAAGGCCTCTTCGGAATAGGCAAAGATAACAACAATCCACTAGCCCGAGAACAACAAGGCTTGGCCCGAGCACAAACATCACAAGACTGCACAAAACCTCGCACATCTCGCGACAGGGAAGGCCACCAGAAGGACCTAGCCACCAAATCCCTGGTACCAAAGATTCCAGGATGACCAGCCAACGCAGAAGAATGGACCTCCGATATGACTCTACTGGTCCAATCATCAGGAACAAACATTCTACCAGGCGGGCAACGATCAGGTCTATCCGCCTGAAACTCCTGCAAGACCCGACGCAAGTCTGGGGAAACAGCAGATAATATCACTCCATCCTTAAGGATACCTGTAGGTTCAGAATTACCAGGGGAATCAGGCTCAAAACTCCTAGAAAGGGCATCCGCCTTCACATTTTTAGAACCCGGTAGGTAAGAAACCACAAAATTAAACCGAGAGAAAAATAACGACCAGCGCGCCTGTCTAGGATTCAGGCGCCTGGCAGACTCAAGATAAATCAAATTCTTGTGGTCAGTCAATACCACCACCTGATGTCTAGCCCCCTCAAGCCAATGACGCCACTCCTCAAAAGCCCACTTCATAGCCAAGAGCTCCCGATTACCAACATCATAATTTCGCTCAGCGGGCGAAAATTTACGAGAAAAGAACGCGCAAGGTCTCATCACGGAGCAGTCGGAACTTTTCTGCGACAAAACCGCCCCAGCTCCGATTTCTGAAGCATCGACCTCAACCTGAAAAGGAAGAGTAACATCAGGCTGACGCAATACAGGGGCGGAAGAAAAGCGGCGCTTAAGCTCCCGAAAGGCCTCCACAGCAGCAGGGGACCAATCAGCAACATCAGCACCCTTCTTAGTCAAATCAGTCAACGGTTTAGCAACATCAGAAAAACCAGTTATAAATCGACGATAAAAATTAGCAAAGCCCAAAAACTTCTGAAGGCTCTTAAGAGAAGAGGGCTGCGTCCAATCACAAATAGCCTGAACCTTGACAGGGTCCATCTCAATGGAAGAGGGGGAAAAAATGTACCCCAAAAACGAAATCTTTTGAACCCCAAAAACGCACTTAGAACCCTTTACACACAAGGAATTAGAGCGCAAAACCTGAAAAACCCTCCTGACCTGTTGGACATGAGAGTCCCAGTCGTCCGAAAAAAATCAAAATATCATCCAGATACACAATCATAAATTTATCCAAATATTCACGGAAAATGTCATGCATAAAAGACTGAAAGACTGAAGGGGCATTTGAAAGACCAAAAGGCATTACTAAATACTCAAAATGGCCCTCAGGCGTATTAAATGCGGTTTTCCACTCATCCCCCTGCTTAATTCGCACTAAATTATACGCCCCACGAAGATCAATCTTAGAGAACCACTTGGCCCCCTTTATTCGAGCAAACAAATCAGTAAGCAGTGGCAAAGGATACTGATATTTAACCGTGATTTTATTCAAAAGCCGATAATCAATACACGGCCTCAAAGAGCCATCTTTTTTAGATACAAAGAAAAAACCGGCTCCTAAGGGAGATGACGAAGGACGAATATGTCCCTTTTCCAAGGACTCCTTAATATATTCCTGCATAGCAGCATGTTCAGGCACAGATAGATTAAATAAACGACCCTTTGGAAATTTACTGCCCGGAATCAGATCTATAGTACAATCGCACTCTCTGTGCGGAGGTAGTGAACCAAGTTTAGGCTCCTCAAAAACGTCACGATAATCAGATAAAAATTCCGGAATCTCAGAGGGAATAGATGACGAAATGGAAACCAAAGGTACGTCCCCATGAGTCCCCTGACATCCCCACTTAACACAGACATAGCTTTCCAGTCGAGGACTGGGTTATGAGATTGCAGCCATGGCAATCCAAGCACCAACACATCATGTAGATTATACAACACAAGGAAGCGAATAATCTCCTGGTGATCCGGATTAATACGCATAGTTACTTGTGTCCAGTATTGTGGTTTATTACTAGCCAATGGCGTGGAGTCAATACCCTTCAGAGGTATAGGAACTTCCAGAGGCGCTAAATTAAACCCACAGCGTTTGGCAAAGGACCAATCCATAAGACTCAAAGCGGCGCCAGAGTCGACATAGGCGTCCGCGGTAATAGACGATAAAGAGCAAATCAGGGTCACAGATAGAATAAACTTGGACTGTAAAGTACCAATTGAAACAGACTTATCAACCTTCTTAGTACGTTTAGAGCATGCTGATATAACATGAGTTGAATCGCCACAATAGAAGCATAACCCATTTTTTCGCCTAAAATTCTGTCGTTCGCTTCTGGACAGAATTCTATCACATTGCATAATCTCTGGCGCCCTCTCAGTAGACACCGCCAAATGGTGCACAGGTTTGCGCTCTCGCAAACGCCGATCAATCTGAATAGCCATTGTCATGGACTCATTCAGACCTGCAGGCACAGGGAACCCCACCATAACATCTTTAATGGCATCAGAGAGACCCTCTCTGAAATTCGCCGCCAGGGCGCACTCATTCCACTGAGCAAGCACAGACCACTTACGAAATTTTTGGCAGTATATTTCAGCCTCATCTTGCCCTTGAGACAGGGCCATCAAGGCTTTTTCAGCCTGAATCTCTAAATGAGGTTCCTCATAAAGCAACCCCAAAGCCAGGAAAAACGCATCCACACTGAGCAACGCAGGATCCCCTGGTGCCAAAGCAAATGCCCAATCCTGAGGGTCGCCCCGGAGCAAGGAAATTACAATCCTGACCTGCTCTGCAGGATCTCCAGCGGAGCGAGATCTCAGAGACAAAAATAATTTACAATTATGTTTGAAATTCTGGAAGCGAGATCTATCCCCGGAGAAAAATTCAGGCAAAGGTACTCTAGGTTCAGATATAGGAGCATGAATTACAAAATCCTGTAAACTTTGAACCTTCATAGCGAGATTGTTCAGACCTGTAGCTAAACCCTGAGGATCCATTTTCATCAGGTGAAGTCAGAACCATTCAAGGATTAGAAGGAGAGAGAGACGAAGGCTGCAGTAAGCAGAGATGCTAGTGAATCAACTAATGAGCAAACTCAGAAAAAAAAAAAAAAAAAAAAATTCTCTGCAGACTTCTTTTCTCTCCTTTCTTCTGCCAATAATTTTAACCCTTGGCCGGCCAAACTGTCATGGTTCTCAATGGCAAGAGAACGTAGTAAGCATACAAAAAGGACTAGCTCTTGGAAGATGGGAACTCGAGCTGACTGTGAGCTAAACCTACCGCACAACTAACAGTGGCCGGGTAGCGTGCCTACGTTTTATCCCTAGACGCCCAGCGCCAGCCGGAGGACTGACTGACCCTAGCAGAGGAAAATACAGACCTGGCTTACCTCTAGAGAAATTTTCCCCAAAAGGCAGACAGTAGCCCCCACATATAATGTCGGTGATTTTAGAGGAAATTGACATACGAAGTATGAAGATAGGTTTAGCAAATTGAGGTCCGCTTACTAGATAGTAGGAAGACAGAAAAGGGAACTTCACAGTCAGCTGAAAACCCTTTAAAAACACCATCCTGGAATTACTTTAAGACTCTAATATCAACTCATGACACCAGAGTGGCAATTCCAGCTCACAAGAGCTTCCAGCCTCAGAAATAAACAATCACAGAGAACTGGAACAAAAATGCAAAACAAACTTAGGACTACAAGTCCAACTTAGCTGATAGTAGTCTAGGAGCAGGAACATGCAACAGAAAGGCTTCTGGTAACATTGTTGGCCGGCATAGAAATGACTGAGGAGCAAGGCTAAATAGACAACTCCCACATCCTGATGGAAACAGGTGAACAGAGGCGATGAAGCACACAAGTTCAGTACCACCAGTGACCACCGGGGGAGCCCAGAAACCAAATTCACAACAGGTGTCATTAGTCTGCTGACTTGGAACTTAACCCTCGGTTCACTCCTTCTGGTAAGAACTGTGTTTTTGGAACTTTGTTTCAGGACTTGTTTCGGGACTGAGTGTTGCTACTTAATCCTTCATTTACTCCCTCCGGTGGGAGCTGTTGGAAACAACACCAGTATAATACTTAAATATGAACCTGTTTCTGAACTTACCTGTGTTTATGCCACATCTGGGATCAACTTGAGAACTCGTTTCTGGACTTACCCGTGTTCATGCCACACCTGGGATGAACTTGTGGACTTGTTCTGGACTTCCCTGTGTTTACTTTATACCTGGATTTGACTCTTTCTGCACCTACAGTGTTTGGATCTGCACCATGTCATCCGTCACACTCACCTTGCTGAGGACGCTGCCTTAAGAACTCTGCCGATTTGCTGTATATGTTTCAAGGACTCGTTTCATTCTAGGACACTGTGGGTTATCAGTATATTGTTTTGGGTGTTATTGCTGTTGAACAAATACACTATTTGCACTAAAGAAACCCGTCTCTGTCTGTTCATTGCCCCATGCTATCAGAATCCTTGAGTTCCTACAATAGTATTACACATCCTCTAGTATACCTACCACTGATACATCTACAGTACCATCCTCTAGTATACCTACCACTGATACATCTACAGTACCATCCTCTAGTATACCTACCACTGATACATCTACAGTACCATCCTCTAGTATACCTACCACTGATACATCTACAGTACCATCCTCTAGTATACCTACCACTAATACATCTACAGTACCATCCTCTAGTATACCTACCACTGATACATCTACAGTACCATCCTCTAGTATACCTACCACTGATACATCTACAGTACCATCCTCTAGTATACCTACCACTGATACATCTACAGTACCATCCTCTAGTATACCTACCACTGATACATCTACAGTACCATCCTCTAGTATACCTACCACTGATACATCTACAGTACCATCCTCTAGTATACCTACCACTGATACATCTACAGTACCATCCTCTAGTATATCTACCACTGATACATCTACAGTACCATCCTCTAGTATACCTACCACTGATACATCTACAGTACCATCCTCTAGTATACCTACCACTGATACATCTACAGTACCATCCTCTAGTATACCTACCACTGATACATCTACAGTACCATCCTCTAGTATACCTACCACTAATACATCTACAGTACCATCCTCTAGTATACCTACCACTGATACATCTACAGTACCATCCTCTAGTATATCTACCACTGATACATCTACAGTACCATCCTCTGGTATATCTACCACTGATATATCTACAGTGCCATCCTCTAGTATACCTACCACTGATACATCTACAGTACCATCCTCTAGTATATCTACCACTGATACATCTACAGTACCATCCTCTAGTATATCTACCACTGATACATCTACAGTACCATCCTCTAGTATATCTACCACTGATACATCTACAGTACCATCCTCTAGTATACCTACCACTGATACATCTACAGTACCATCCTCTAGTATACCTACCACTGATACATCTACAGTACCATCCTCTAGTATATCTACCACTGATACATCTACAGTACCATCCTCTAGTATACCTACCACTGATACATCTACAGTACCATCCTCTAGTATACCTACCACTGATACATCTACAGTACCATCCTCTAGTATACCTACCACTGATACATCTACAGTACCATCCTCTAGTATACCTACCACTGATACATCTACAGTACCATCCTCTAGTATACCTACCACTGATACATCTACAGTACCATCCTCTAGTATATCTACCACTGATACATCTACAGTACCATCCTCTAGTATACCTACCACTGATACATCTACAGTACCATCCTCTAGTATACCTACCACTGATACATCTACAGTACCATCCTCTAGTATACCTACCACTGATACATCTACAGTACCATCCTCTAGTATACCTACCACTAATACATCTACAGTACCATCCTCTAGTATACCTACCACTGATACATCTACAGTACCATCCTCTAGTATACCTACCACTGATACATCTACAGTACCATCCTCTAGTATACCTACCACTGATACATCTACAGTACCATCCTCTAGTATACCTACCACTGATACATCTACAGTACCATCCTCTAGTATACCTACCACTGATACATCTACAGTACCATCCTCTAGTATACCTACCACTGATACATCTACAGTACCATCCTCTAGTATACCTACCACTGATACATCTACAGTACCATCCTCTAGTATACCTACCACTGATACATCTACAGTACCATCCTCTAGTATATCTACCACTGATACATCTACAGTACCATCCTCTAGTATACCTACCACTGATACATCTACAGTACCATCCTCTAGTATACCTACCACTGATACATCTACAGTACCATCCTCTAGTATACCTACCACTGATACATCTACAGTACCATCCTCTAGTATACCTACCACTGATACATCTACAGTACCATCCTCTAGTATATCTACCACTGATACATCTACAGTACCATCCTCTAGTATACCTACCACTGATACATCTACAGTACCATCCTCTAGTATACCTACCACTGATACATCTACAGTACCATCCTCTAGTATACCTACCACTGATACATCTACAGTACCATCCTCTAGTATACCTACCACTGATACATCTACAGTACCATCCTCTAGTATACCTACCACTGATACATCTACAGTACCATCCTCTGGTATATCTACCACTGATACATCTACAGTACCATCCTCTAGTATACCTACCACTGATACATCTACAGTACCATCCTCTAGTATACCTACCACTGATACATCTACAGTACCATCCTCTAGTATATCTACCACTGATACATCTACAGTACCATCCTCTAGTATACCTACCACTGATACATCTACAGTACCATCCTCTAGTATATCTACCACTGATACATCTACAGTACCATCCTCTAGTATACCTACCACTGATACATCTACAGTACCATCCTCTAGTATACCTACCACTGATACATCTACAGTACCATCCTCTAGTATATCTACCACTGATACATCTACAGTACCATCCTCTAGTATACCTACCACTGATACATCTACAGTACCATCCTCTAGTATACCTACCACTGATACATCTACAGTACCATCCTCTAGTATATCTACCACTGATATATCTACAGTACCATCCTCTAGTATACCTACCACTGATACATCTACAGTACCATCCTCTAGTATACCTACCACTGATACATCTACAGTACCATCCTCTAGTATACCTACCACTGATACATCTACAGTACCATCCTCTAGTATATCTACCACTGATACATCTACAGTACCATCCTCTAGTATACCTACCACTGATACATCTACAGTACCATCCTCTATATCTATTATCATCTGTTGCCCGTTGGGTGTGAACCCCTAGTTGCAGATATTGCTCCTCTCGGATTTCTCTTGAAGTTTGGGCACTTTTGTATTTAGGGGCAGGTTGGATTGCAGTCACATCTATTTTGACATCAGATGCTAGTCATAGTCTGAACGCAGATGACAGAATCAGATCCTGAATAGGAAATGCATGAAATATGGATAGCAAAATGGCGTTTTGAACATTAGTAAAAATATTTGTGAGACGCTTTGCACAGAATTTGGCCAAATAGTGTGAGCCCATCAACCATCGTCAAGGTGGTCTCACTAAACTGATGGGTCCCTGTCCAAATGTGAACACTTACCGAAGGCTAATGTCTGTATGCTTGAGTGATTGTAGACACCTCTCTCAGTAAAGCCTACATATATGGGTTGGCTGGAACCAAGTGTGATTAGATGTAATTAAAAACCAGATGGTGAAGGGAGGAGTGCTCAGTCAGTACGCTAACATAGAAATGACATAAAAAAGACTGGCACATCCAAACTAGTGTGAATAGGTGCATACCAGGAGCAGCTACCTCCATATATATAATATACAGTGCCTACAAGTAGTATTCAACCCCCTGCAGATTTAGCAGGTTTACACATTTGGAATTAACTTGGCATTGTGACATTTGGACTGTAGATCAGCCTGGAAGTGTGAAATGCACTGCAGCAAAAAAGAATGTTATTTCTTTGTTTATTTTTTTTTTTAAATTGTGAAAAGTCTTTTCAGAGGGTCATTTATTATTCAACCCCTCAACCCCCCAGAATTCTGTTTGGTTTTCCTAAAGTATTAAGAAGTAGTTCAGGCACAAAGAACAATGAGCTTCACATGTTTGGATTAATTATCTCTTTTTCCAGCCTTTTCTGACTATTTAAGACCCTCCACAAACTTGTGAACAGCACTCATACATGGTCAACATGGGAAAGACAAAGGAGCATTCCAAGGCCATCAGAGACAAGATCGTGGAGGGTCACAGGGCTGGCAAGGGGTACAAAACCCTGTCCAAGGAGTTGGGCCTACCTGTCTCCACTGTTGGGAGCATCATCCGGAAGTGGAAGGCTTATGGAACTACTGTTAGCCTTCCATGGCCTGGACAGCCTTTGAAAGTTTCCTCCCGTGCCGAGGCCAGGCTTGTCCGAAGAGTCAAGGCTAACCCAAGGACAACAAGGAAGGAGCTCCGGGAAGATCTCATGGCAGTGGGGACATTGGTTTCAGTCAATACCATAAGTAACGTACTCCACCGCAATGGTCTCCATTCCAGACGAGCCCGTAAGGTACCTTTACTTTCAAAGCGTCATGTCAGGGCTCGTCTACAGTTTGCTCATGATCACTTGGAGGACTCTGAGACTGACTGGTTCAAGGTTCTCTGGTCTGATGAGACCAAGATCGAAATCTTTGGTGCCAACCACACACGTGACGTTTGGAGACTGGATGGCACTGCATACGACCCCAAGAATACCATCCCTACAGTCAAGCATGGTGGTGGCAGCATCATGCTGTGGGGCTGTTTCTCAGCCAAGGGGCCTGGCCATCTGGTCCGCATCCATGGGAAGATGGATAGCATGGCCTACCTGGAGATTTTGGCCAAGAACCTCCGCTCCTCCATCAAGGATCTTAAGATGGGTCGTCATTTCATCTTCCAACAAGACAACGACCCAAAGCACACAGCCAAGAAAACCAAGGCCTGGTTCAAGAGGCAAAAAATCAAGGTGTTGCAGTGGCCTAGTCAGTCTCCTGACCTTAACCCAATTGAAAACTTGTGGAAGGAGCTCAAGATTAAAGTCCACATGAGACACCCAAAGAACCTAGATAACTTGGAGAAGATCTGCATGGAGGAGTGGGCCAAGATAACTCCAGAGACCTGTGCCGGCCTGATCAGGTCTTACAAAAGACGATTATTAGCTGTAATTGCAAACAAAGGTTATTCCACAAAATATTAAACCTAGGGGTTGAATAATAATTGACCCACACTTTTATGTTTAAAATTTATAAAAATTTATCTGAGCAACAAAACTTTTTGGTTTGTAAGATTTATGCATCTGTTAATAAATCCTGCTCTTGTTTGAAGGCTCTAACTTATTTGCATCTTATTATACCTGCTAAATCTGCAGGGGGTTGAATACTACTTGTAGGCACTGTATATAAAAAAGTTGCACTCTGTCTCACACTATTTGGCCAAATTCTGTGCAAAGTGTCTCAAATATTTTTCCTAATGTTCAAAAAGCCATTTTACCATTCATATTTCATATTCGATATGCTTTGGCACGATAGAGTGCAACCTTGTTTTGTATATTGTATATGGAGGCAGCTGCTCCTGGTATGCACTTATTCACACTAGTTTGGATGTGCCAGTCGTTTTTCTGTCAGATCCTGAATAGGGCGTTACATGATATGGACTAGAAAGAAGGTTTGACCTTGGTGGCCGTAGCTTTCAGCTATCCGAGGAGGGACTATGATGCTGCTCTCATTGTGGGACTTGCCACCAGGATGTCCATTTTCTATGAATCCTCCCGAAGTGCCAATCCCACATAGAGGGTTTATATGAGCGAGCCTTGGTTCCACCATTGAGGTGAGCGCCCCTTGTGCTGTTTGAGGAGATAATTAGGACCCCAGGTCCCCAGCTGTCATTGCAGAACATCCAGCATACTAGGCCTGTCATATGTGTTCTGCCTATGTCAGCGAGCTGCCATCCAGGGCATGGCTAATCCCCATGTCTGGAGAGACATTCCTGGCAGTGCTGAGCAGAAGATGTTTCAGGAGAAGGATTAGGATCCATGTCCGACCCCCCTCCTCCTCCCCAGACTTCTGGCAATGAGTATCTGATCCCAGACAAAGCCGCAGGACTTACATGGACTTCTGTACGTCAAATATTTATATTCAGCAGCCGGAGACATCTGAGCTCATAACTGGTGGGGTGACGGGGGGGATCCAGAGCTTGGATCCGCACCGAATAAATGAGGCCAGGGCAAGACGAAAGCCGCAATGAAACAATGTGCACAAATGAACTTGGGATCCCATCATCTACCATGGGGAATCCATATTAACATGGGACCCTCATTACAGCCCTTGTCCATCTTCCATGGGACCTTACGGAAAAGCAGGTCCATGTATGGTCTGTGTCCCCTTATAAGAGGCACCAAGTGACGTGGCGGTCCACAACTGGGTAACTTGCAGCATGACCCCAACTAGGGATTCCTGTCTCAGGAAGTGGCAAAAGTACAGCGACAACATGGACTCTGATCACAGTTATAACTTTACTTAAGGAAAAGTTACGCATACAACAGCTTATGTGCTGGATGTTGGGGGTCGATGTCCTTAGCAGTGTCTTCTCCTGAATTCCAAAATGCAAAGTGACTGAAGAGAAATCTAAATCCCATCACTATCTGGCGAGATGTCTTCACCTCCATCATCAGGAACTGGTGACCACCCGTCACATCCATCATCAGTATCTGGTGACTGCCTGTCTCCTCCATCATCAGGATCTGGTGACTGCCCGTCACGGCCATCATCAGTATCTGGTGAGAGGTCTTCACCTCCATCATCAGGATCTGCTGAGAGGTCTTCACCTCCATCATCAATATCTGGTGACCGCCCATCTCCTTCATCATCAGGAACTGGTGATCACCCGTCACCTCCATCATCAGTATCTTGTGAGAGGTCTTCACCTCCATCAGGATCTGGTGACCGCCCGTCACCTCCATCATCACGAATTGGTGAGAGGTCTTCACCTCAATCATCAGTATCTGGTGACCGCCAGTCAACTCCATCATCAGAATTTGGTGGCAAGCCATCACCTCTATCATCAGTATCACGTGAAAGGTCTTCACCTCTATCATCAGGATCTGGTGACCATCCTCCTTCATAAGAAGTATCTTGTATCTGGTGAATACCCACCCGATACCTGTCCATATACACATACTGCACAGTACCACTCCTCCTGTATAAATACACTGCACAGTACCACTCCTCCTGTCCTGTATATATACACTGCACAGTACCACTCCTCCTGTCCTGTATATATACACTGCACAGTACCACTCCTCCTGTATATATATATACACTGCACAGTACCACTCCTCCTGTCCTGTATATATACACTGCACAGTACCACTCCTCCTGTCCTGTATATATACACTGCACAGTACCACTCCTCCTGTCCTGTATATATACTGCACAGTACCACTCCTCCTGTCCTGTATATATACACTGCACAGTACCACTCCTCCTGTATATATACACTGCACAGTACCACTCCTCCTGTATATATACACTGCACAGTACCACTCCTCCTGTCCTGTATATATACACTGCACAGTACCACTCCTCCTGTCCTGTATATATACACTGCACAGTACCACTCCTCCTGTATATATACACTGCACAGTACCACTCCTCCTGTATATATACACTGCACAGTACCACTCCTCCTGTCCTGTATATATACACTGCACAGTACCACTCCTCCTGTATATATACACTGCACAGTACCACTCCTCCTGTATATATACACTGCACAGTACCACTCCTCCTGTCCTGTATATACACTCCGCACAGTACCACTCCTCCTGTCCTGTATATATACACTGCACAGTACCTCTCCTCCTGTATATATACACTGCACAGTACCACTCCTCCTGTCCTGTATATATACACTGCACAGTACCACTCCTCCTGTCCTGTATATACACTCCGCACAGTACCACTCCTCCTGTCCTGTATATATACACTGCACAGTACCACTCCTCTTGTATATATACACTGCACAGTACCACTCCTCCTGTCCTGTATATATACACTGCACAGTACCACTCCTCCTGTCCTGTATATATACACTGCACAGTACCACTTCTCCTGTCCTGTATATATACACTGCACAGTACCACTCCTCCTGTCCTGTATATATACACTGCACAGTACCACTCCTCCTGTCTATATACACTGCACAGTACCGCTCCTCCTGTCCTGTATATATATACTGCACAGTACCACTCCTCCTGTATATATACACTGCACAGTACCACTCCTCCTGTCCTGTATATATACACACTGCATAGTACCACTCCTCCTGTCCTGTATATATACACTGCACAGTACCACTCCTCCTGTATATATACACTGCACAGTACCACTCCTCCTGTCCTGTATATATACACTGCACAGTACCACTCCTCCTGTCCTGTATATATATACTGCACAGTACCACTCCTCCCATATATATACACTGCATAGTACCACTCCTCCTGTCCTGTATATATACACTGCACAGTACCACTCCTCCTGTATATATACACTGCACAGTACCACTCCTCCTGTATATATACACTGCACAGTACCACTCCTCCTGTCCTGTATATATACACTGCACAGTACCACTCCTCCTGTCCTGTATATATACACTGCACAGTACCACTCCTCCTGTATATATACACTGCACAGTACCACTCCTCCTGTCCTGTATATATACACTGCACAGTACCACTCCTCCTGTCCTGTATATATACACTGCACAGTACCACTCCTCCTGTATATATACACTGCACAGTACCACTCCTCCTGTATATATACACTGCACAGTACCACTCCTCATGTATATATACACTGCACAGTACCACTCCTCCTGTCCTGTATATATACACTGCACAGTACCACTCCTCCTGTCCTGTATATATACACTGCACAGTACCACTCCTCCTGTATATATACACTGCAGAGTACCACTCCTCCTGTATATATACACTGCACAGTACCACTCCTCCTGTCCTGTATATATACAGTGCACAGTACCACTCCTCCTGTCCTGTATATATATACTGCACAGTACCACTCCTCCTGTATATATACACTGCACAGTACCACTCCTCCTGTCCTGTATATATACACTGCACAGTACCCCTCCTCCTGTCCTGTATATATACACTGCACAGTACCACTCCTCCTGTATATATACACTGCACAGTACCGCTCCTCCTGTCTATATACACTGCACAGTACCACTCCTCCTGTCCTGTATATATACACTGCACAGTACCACTCCTCCTGTCTATATACACTGCACAGTACCACTCCTCCTGTATATATACACTGCACAGTACCACTCCTCCTGTCTATATACACTGCACAGTACCACTCCTCCTGTCCTGTATATATACACTGCACAGTACCACTCCTCCTGTCCTGTATATATACACTGCACAGTACCCCTCTTCCTGTCCTGTATATATACACTGCACAGTACCACTCCTCCTGTATATATACACTGCACAGTACTACTCCTCCTGTCCTGTATATATACACTGCACAGTACCCCTCCTCCTGTATATATATACACTGCACAGTACCACTCCTCCTGTATATATACACTGCACAGTACCACTCCTCCTGTCTATATACACTGCACAGTACCACTCCTCCTGTCCTGTATATATACACTGCACAGTACCCCTCCTCCTGTATATATACACTGCACAGTACCCCTCCTCCTGTATATATACACTGCACAGTACCACTCCTCCTGTCTATATACACGGCAGAGTACCACTCCTACTGTCCTGTATATATACACTGCACAGTACCACTCCTCCTGTATATATACACTGCACAGTACCACTCCTCCTGTCTATATACACTGCACAGTACCACTCCTCCTGTCCTGTATATATACACTGCACAGTACCCCTCCTCCTGTATATATACACTGCACAGTACCACTCCTCCTGTCTATATACACGGCAGAGTACCACTCCTACTGTCCTGTATATATACACTGCACAGTACCACTCCTCCTGTATATATATACTGCACAGTACCACTCCTCCTGTCCTGTATATATACACTGCACAGTACCACTCCTCCTGTATATATACACTGCACAGTACCACTCCTCCTGTCCTGTATATATACACTGCACAGTACCACTCCTCCTGTCCTGTATATATACACTGCACAGTACCACTCCTCCTGTATATATACACTGCACAGTACCACTCCTCCTGTCCTGTATATATACACTGCACAGTACCACTCCTCCTGTATATATACACTGCACAGTACCACTCCTCCTGTCTATATACACGGCAGAGTACCACTCCTACTGTCCTGTATATATACACTGCACAGTACCACTCCTCCTGTATATATATACTGCACAGTACCACTCCTCCTGTCCTGTATATATACACTGCACAGTACCACTCCTCCTGTCCTGTATATATACACTGCACAGTACCACTCCTCCTGTCCTGTATATATACACTGCACAGTACCACTCCTCCTGTATATATACACTGCACAGTACCACTCCTCCTGTCCTGTATATATACACTGCACAGTACCACTCCTCTTGTCCTGTATATATATACTGCACAGTACCACTCCTCCTGTATATATACACTGCACAGTACCACTCCTCCTGTCCTGTATATATACACTGCACAGTACCACTCCTCCTGTCCTGTATATATACACTGCACAGTACCACTCCTCCTGTCCTGTATATACACTGCACAGTACCCCTCCTCCTGTCCTGTATATATACACTGCACAGTACCACTCCTCCTGTCCTGTATATATACACTGCACAGTACCACTCCTCCTGTATATATACACTGCAGAGTACCACTCCTCCTGTATATATACACTGCACAGTACCACTCCTCCTGTCCTGTATATATACAGTGCACAGTACCACTCCTCCTGTCCTGTATATATATACTGCACAGTACCACTCCTCCTGTATATATACACTGCACAGTACCACTCCTCCTGTCCTGTATATATACACTGCACAGTACCCCTCCTCCTGTCCTGTATATATACACTGCACAGTACCACTCCTCCTGTATATATACACTGCACAGTACCGCTCCTCCTGTCTATATACACTGCACAGTACCACTCCTCCTGTCCTGTATATATACACTGCACAGTACCACTCCTCCTGTCCTGTATCTATACACTGCACAGTACCACTCCTCCTGTCTATATACACTGCACAGTACCACTCCTCCTGTATATATACACTGCACAGTACCACTCCTCCTGTCTATATACACTGCACAGTACCACTCCTCCTGTCCTGTATATATACACTGCACAGTACCACTCCTCCTGTCCTGTATATATACACTGCACAGTACCCCTCTTCCTGTCCTGTATATATACACTGCACAGTACCACTCCTCCTGTATATATACACTGCACAGTACTACTCCTCCTGTCCTGTATATATACACTGCACAGTACCCCTCCTCCTGTATATATATACACTGCACAGTACCACTCCTCCTGTATATATACACTGCACAGTACCACTCCTCCTGTCTATATACACTGCACAGTACCACTCCTCCTGTCCTGTATATATACACTGCACAGTACCACTCCTCCTGTCCTGTATATATACACTGCACAGTACCACTCCTCCTGTCTATATACACTGCACAGTACCGCTCCTCCTGTCCTGTATATATATACTGCACAGTACCACTCCTCCTGTATATATACACTGCACAGTACCACTCCTCCTGTCCTGTATATATACACACTGCATAGTACCACTCCTCCTGTCCTGTATATATACACTGCACAGTACCACTCCTCCTGTATATATACACTGCACAGTACCACTCCTCCTGTCCTGTATATATACACTGCACAGTACCACTCCTCCTGTCCTGTATATATATACTGCACAGTACCACTCCTCCCATATATATACACTGCACAGTACCACTCCTCCTGTCCTGTATATATACACTGCACAGTACCACTCCTCCTGTATATATACACTGCACAGTACCACTCCTCCTGTATATATACACTGCACAGTACCACTCCTCCTGTCCTGTATATATACACTGCACAGTACCACTCCTCCTGTCCTGTATATATACACTGCACAGTACCACTCCTCCTGTATATATACACTGCACAGTACCACTCCTCCTGTACTGTATATATACACTGCACAGTACCACTCCTCCTGTCCTGTATATATATACTGCACAGTACCACTCCTCATGTATATATACACTGCACAGTACCACTCCTCCTGTCCTGTATATATACACTGCACAGTACCACTCCTCCTGTCCTGTATATATACACTGCACAGTACCACTCCTCCTGTATATATACACTGCAGAGTACCACTCCTCCTGTATATATACACTGCACAGTACCACTCCTCCTGTCCTGTATATATACAGTGCACAGTACCACTCCTCCTGTCCTGTATATATATACTGCACAGTACCACTCCTCCTGTATATATACACTGCACAGTACCACTCCTCCTGTCCTGTATATATACACTGCACAGTACCCCTCCTCCTGTCCTGTATATATACACTGCACAGTACCACTCCTCCTGTAAATATACACTGCACAGTACCGCTCCTCCTGTCTATATACACTGCACAGTACCACTCCTCCTGTCCTGTATATATACACTGCACAGTACCACTCCTCCTGTCCTGTATCTATACACTGCACAGTACCACTCCTCCTGTCTATATACACTGCACAGTACCACTCCTCCTGTCTATATACACTGCACAGTACCACTCCTCCTGTCTATATACACTGCACAGTACCACTCCTCCTGTCCTGTATATATACACTGCACAGTACCACTCCTCCTGTCCTGTATATATACACTGCACAGTACCCCTCTTCCTGTCCTGTATATATACACTGCACAGTACCACTCCTCCTGTATATATACACTGCACAGTACTACTCCTCCTGTCCTGTATATATACACTGCACAGTACCCCTCCTCCTGTATATATATACACTGCACAGTACCACTCCTCCTGTATATATACACTGCACAGTACCACTCCTCCTGTCTATATACACTGCACAGTACCACTCCTCCTGTCCTGTATATATACACTGCACAGTACCCCTCCTCCTGTATATATACACTGCACAGTACCCCTCCTCCTGTATATATACACTGCACAGTACCACTCCTCCTGTCTATATACACGGCAGAGTACCACTCCTACTGTCCTGTATATATACACTGCACAGTACCACTCCTCCTGTATATATACACTGCACAGTACCACTCCTCCTGTCTATATACACTGCACAGTACCACTCCTCCTGTCCTGTATATATACACTGCACAGTACCCCTCCTCCTGTATATATACACTGCACAGTACCACTCCTCCTGTCTATATACACGGCAGAGTACCACTCCTACTGTCCTGTATATATACACTGCACAGTACCACTCCTCCTGTATATATATACTGCACAGTACCACTCCTCCTGTCCTGTATATATACACTGCACAGTACCACTCCTCCTGTATATATACACTGCACAGTACCACTCCTCCTGTCCTGTATATATACACTGCACAGTACCACTCCTCCTGTCCTGTATATATACACTGCACAGTACCACTCCTCCTGTATATATACACTGCACAGTACCACTCCTCCTGTCCTGTATATATACACTGCACAGTACCACTCCTCCTGTCCTGTATATATATACTGCACAGTACCACTCCTCCTGTATATATACACTGCACAGTACCACTCCTCCTGTCCTGTATATATACACTGCACAGTACCACTCCTCCTGTCCTGTATATATACACTGCACAGTACCACTCCTCCTGTCCTGTATATACACTGCACAGTACCCCTCCTCCTGTCCTGTATATATACACTGCACAGTACCACTCCTCCTGTCCTGTATATATACACTGCACAGTACCACTCCTCCTGTATATATACACTGCAGAGTACCACTCCTCCTGTATATATACACTGCACAGTACCACTCCTCCTGTCCTGTATATATACAGTGCACAGTACCACTCCTCCTGTCCTGTATATATACTGCACAGTACCACTCCTCCTGTATATATACACTGCACAGTACCACTCCTCCTGTCCTGTATATATACACTGCACAGTACCCCTCCTCCTGTCCTGTATATATACACTGCACAGTACCACTCCTCCTGTATATATACACTGCACAGTACCGCTCCTCCTGTCTATATACACTGCACAGTACCACTCCTCCTGTCCTGTATCTATACACTGCACAGTACCACTCCTCCTGTCTATATACACTGCACAGTACCACTCCTCCTGTATATATACACTGCACAGTACCACTCCTCCTGTCTATATACACTGCACAGTACCACTCCTCCTGTCCTGTATATATACACTGCACAGTACCACTCCTCCTGTCCTGTATATATACACTGCACAGTACCCCTCTTCCTGTCCTGTATATATACACTGCACAGTACCACTCCTCCTGTATATATACACTGCACAGTACTACTCCTCCTGTCCTGTATATATACACTGCACAGTACCCCTCCTCCTGTATATATATACACTGCACAGTACCACTCCTCCTGTATATATACACTGCACAGTACCACTCCTCCTGTCTATATACACTGCACAGTACCACTCCTCCTGTCCTGTATATATACACTGCACAGTACCACTCCTCCTGTCCTGTATATATACACTGCACAGTACCACTCCTCCTGTCTATATACACTGCACAGTACCGCTCCTCCTGTCCTGTATATATATACTGCACAGTACCACTCCTCCTGTATATATACACTGCACAGTACCACTCCTCCTGTCCTGTATATATACACACTGCATAGTACCACTCCTCCTGTCCTGTATATATACACTGCACAGTACCACTCCTCCTGTATATATACACTGCACAGTACCACTCCTCCTGTCCTGTATATATACACTGCACAGTACCACTCCTCCTGTCCTGTATATATATACTGCACAGTACCACTCCTCCCATATATATACACTGCACAGTACCACTCCTCCTGTCCTGTATATATACACTGCACAGTACCACTCCTCCTGTATATATACACTGCACAGTACCACTCCTCCTGTATATATACACTGCACAGTACCACTCCTCCTGTCCTGTATATATACACTGCACAGTACCACTCCTCCTGTCCTGTATATATACACTGCACAGTACCACTCCTCCTGTATATATACACTGCACAGTACCACTCCTCCTGTACTGTATATATACACTGCACAGTACCACTCCTCCTGTCCTGTATATATATACTGCACAGTACCACTCCTCATGTATATATACACTGCACAGTACCACTCCTCCTGTCCTGTATATATACACTGCACAGTACCACTCCTCCTGTCCTGTATATATACACTGCACAGTACCACTCCTCCTGTATATATACACTGCAGAGTACCACTCCTCCTGTATATATACACTGCACAGTACCACTCCTCCTGTCCTGTATATATACAGTGCACAGTACCACTCCTCCTGTCCTGTATATATATACTGCTCAGTACCACTCCTCCTGTATATATACACTGCACAGTACCACTCCTCCTGTCCTGTATATATACACTGCACAGTACCCCTCCTCCTGTCCTGTATATATACACTGCACAGTACCACTCCTCCTGTATATATACACTGCACAGTACCGCTCCTCCTGTCTATATACACTGCACAGTACCACTCCTCCTGTCCTGTATATATACACTGCACAGTACCACTCCTCCTGTCCTGTATCTATACACTGCACAGTACCACTCCTCCTGTCTATATACACTGCACAGTACCACTCCTCCTGTCTATATACACTGCACAGTACCACTCCTCCTGTATATATACACTGCACAGTACCACTCCTCCTGTCCTGTATCTATACACTGCACAGTACCACTCCTCCTGTCTATATACACTGCACAGTACCACTCCTCCTGTCCTGTATATATACACTGCACAGTACCACTCCTCCTGTCCTGTATATATACACTGCACAGTACCCCTCTTCCTGTCCTGTATATATACACTGCACAGTACCACTCCTCCTGTATATATACACTGCACAGTACTACTCCTCCTGTCCTGTATATATACACTGCACAGTACCCCTCCTCCTGTATATATATACACTGCACAGTACCACTCCTCCTGTATATATACACTGCACAGTACCACTCCTCCTGTCTATATACACTGCACAGTACCACTCCTCCTGTCCTGTATATATACACTGCACAGTACCCCTCCTCCTGTATATATACACTGCACAGTACCCCTCCTCCTGTATATATACACTGCACAGTACCACTCCTCCTGTCTATATACACGGCAGAGTACCACTCCTACTGTCCTGTATATATACACTGCACAGTACCACTCCTCCTGTATATATACACTGCACAGTACCACTCCTCCTGTCTATATACACTGCACAGTACCACTCCTCCTGTCCTGTATATATACACTGCACAGTACCCCTCCTCCTGTATATATACACTGCACAGTACCACTCCTCCTGTCTATATACACGGCAGAGTACCACTCCTACTGTCCTGTATATATACACTGCACAGTACCACTCCTCCTGTCCTGTATATATACACTGCACAGTACCACTCCTCCTGTCCTGTATATATACACTGCACAGTACCACTCCTCCTGTATATATACACTGCACAGTACCACTCCTCCTGTCCTGTATATATACACTGCACAGTACCACTCCTCCTGTATATATACACTGCACAGTACCACTCCTCCTGTCTATATACACGGCAGAGTACCACTCCTACTGTCCTGTATATATACACTGCACAGTACCACTCCTCCTGTATATATATACTGCACAGTACCACTCCTCCTGTCCTGTATATATACACTGCACAGTACCACTCCTCCTGTATATATACACTGCACAGTACCACTCCTCCTGTCCTGTATATATACACTGCACAGTACCACTCCTCCTGTCCTGTATATATACACTGCACAGTACCACTCCTCCTGTATATATACACTGCACAGTACCACTCCTCCTGTCCTGTATATATACACTGCACAGTACCACTCCTCCTGTCCTGTATATATACACTGCACAGTACCACTCCTCCTGTATATATACACTGCACAGTACCACTCCTCCTGTCCTGTATATATACACTGCACAGTACCACTCCTCCTGTCCTGTATATATACACTGCACAGTACCACTCCTCCTGTCCTGTATATACACTGCACAGTACCCCTCCTCCTGTCCTGTATATATACACTGCACAGTACCACTCCTCCTGTCCTGTATATATACACTGCACAGTACCACTCCTCCTGTATATATACACTGCAGAGTACCACTCCTCCTGTATATATACACTGCACAGTACCACTCCTCCTGTCCTGTATATATACAGTGCACAGTACCACTCCTCCTGTCCTGTATATATACTGCACAGTACCACTCCTCCTGTATATATACACTGCACAGTACCACTCCTCCTGTCCTGTATATATACACTGCACAGTACCCCTCCTCCTGTCCTGTATATATACACTGCACAGTACCACTCCTCCTGTATATATACACTGCACAGTACCGCTCCTCCTGTCTATATACACTGCACAGTACCACTCCTCCTGTCCTGTATCTATACACTGCACAGTACCACTCCTCCTGTCTATATACACTGCACAGTACCACTCCTCCTGTATATATACACTGCACAGTACCACTCCTCCTGTCTATATACACTGCACAGTACCACTCCTCCTGTCCTGTATATATACACTGCACAGTACCACTCCTCCTGTCCTGTATATATACACTGCACAGTACCCCTCTTCCTGTCCTGTATATATACACTGCACAGTACCACTCCTCCTGTATATATACACTGCACAGTACTACTCCTCCTGTCCTGTATATATACACTGCACAGTACCCCTCCTCCTGTATATATATACACTGCACAGTACCACTCCTCCTGTATATATACACTGCACAGTACCACTCCTCCTGTCTATATACACTGCACAGTACCACTCCTCCTGTCCTGTATATATACACTGCACAGTACCACTCCTCCTGTCCTGTATATATACACTGCACAGTACCCCTCCTCCTGTATATATACACTGCACAGTACCACTCCTCCCGTCTATATACACGGCAGAGTACCACTCCTACTGTCCTGTATATATACACTGCACAGTACCACTCCTCCTGTATATATATATATATATATATATATATATATATATATATATATATATATATATATATATATATGCAGCGCCCCAGAGTCCTGGTCGTTGCAGTACTGATGCCCCGCGCTAAGGGGGGCTATGGTACGTCTGATGGCACTGAAGGAGATCATCTGACCAGGTATCACAGGCACCAATACACTTCACACTCCGGCCTCCAGGGGGAGCTAAGGGTACTATTCATTAGGCCACTCCTCACAGTCTGGTAAAACTGGGGGTTGGATAGGAAGTTAGAAGAGAAGCTGACTGGGAATTGAACAGGCAACACCTAGTGGCAGAGGGTGTTGTAGGGGAGAGACTCAGGGGGGTCCCTGTCAGGGGTGGGATCCTGACAGAGGCCTAGCGAACAGAGAGAACGTTACGGGACCGCGCCTGCACCTGATCGCGGCGGTGCCCTAAGAAAGGACAAGAAGCGAGGTATATTGTGCTGAGTGAGAAACGAGATCAACGCAACAACGAGAAACACCAGTATGAGTCGTGCTGTAAGACGAGGCAACATCCTACTGAGGCGCACAACCGGCGCCCGGAACGCCGAGGAAGTATAGAGCTCCAGGCCTAACTTCAAACCTACGGCAGGACAGTCAGTTACAGGCGGGCTGTCTCACCCAATTGACCTAGGAAGACACAGGGAGGGCAACAACAGGAGTGGGGCGACGCTAGAGTCCCGGAAGAGCTCCGAGCCTACCCGTCATACGGGTGCGTCCTAACCATAAGATCTGGGGGACGTGGAAGAACATCAGAATCGAGTTGTGAGGGAACACGAGAAACAGACACAACAGTTGTGGGGACTATCCCGTACGCACAGCAGGGAAGGACTACAACACACAAGCGCTAGAAGGTAGGCACAGATTTCCTCCTGCAAAGGGAACTCTGGAGGTGCCATCGGACCGGCCGGACTTGCGCAGCCTGGTGAACCGTATTCTGGATTGAGGACTCAGAAGCCTTCAGTAAAGAGGTAAAGAGACTGCAACCTGGTGTCCTCGTTATTGACCGCGACCGGCACTACACCACACCATAACATCAGCACCATCCACACCTTTCACTGTGCGCCCCTCAGCAGGGTCACGGACCGGGTCTAGCCACCGTGACAACCCCAGAGCGGAGACTCAGAGGCCCGGTACCGGGTACCCCTCAGCCCTGCAGCAGTGGGGGCGCTACATATACTGCACAGTAGCACTCCTCCTGTCCTGTATATATACTCTGCACAGTACCACTCCTCCTGTATATATACACTGCACAGTACCACTCCTCCTGTCCTGTATATATACACTGCACAGTACCACTCCTCCTGTATATACACACTGCACAGTACCACTCCTCCTGTCCTGTATATATACTCTGCACAGTACCACTCCTCCTGTATATATACACTGCACAGTACCACTCCTCCTGTCCTGTATATATACACTGCACAGTACCACTCCTCCTGTATATACACACTGCACAGTACCACTCCTCCTGTCCTGTATATATACACTGCACAGTACCCCTCCTCCTGTATATATACACTGCACAGTACCACTCCTCCTGTATATACACACTGCACAGTACCACTCCTCCTGTCCCGTATATATACTCTGCACAGTACCACTCCTCCTGTATATATACACTGCACAGTACCACTCCTCCTGTCCTGTATATATACACTGCACAATACCACTCCTCCTGTCCTGTATATATACACTGCACAGTACCACTCCTCCTGTCCTGTATATATACACTGCACAGTACCACTCCTCCTGTTCTGTATATATACACTGCACAGTACCAGTCCTCCTGTCCTGTATATATACACTGCACAGTACCACTCCTCCTGTATATATACACTGCACAGTACCTCTCCTCCTGTCCTGTATATATACACTGCACAGTACCACTCCTCCTGTATAAATACACTGCACAGTACCACTCCTCCTGTCCTGTATATATACACTGCACAGTACCACTCCTCCTGTCCTGTATATATACACTGCACAGTACCACTCCTCCTGTCCTGTATATATATACTGCACAGTACCACTCCTCCTGTATATATACACTGCACAATACCAGTCCTGTCCTGTATATATACACTGCACAGTACCACTCCTCCTGTATAAATACACTGCACAGTACCACTCCTCCTGTCCTGTATATATACACTGCACAGTACCACTCCTCCTGTCCTGTATATATACACTGCACAGTACCACTCCTCCTGTCCTGTATATATACACTGCACAGTACCACTCCTCCTGTCCTGTATATATACACTGCACAGTACCCCTCCTCCTGTCCTGTATATATACACTGCACAGTACCACTCCTCCTGTCCTGTATATATACACTGCACAGTACCACTCCTCCTGTCCTGTATATATACACTGCACAGTACCACTCCTCCTGTATATATACACTGCAGAGTACCACTCCTCCTGTCCTGTATATATATACTTCACAGTACCACTCCTCCTGTCCTGTATATATACACTTCACAGTACCACTCCTCCTGTCCTGTATATATACACTGCACAGTACCACTCCTCCTGTATATATATACACTGCACAGTACCACTCCTCCTGTATATATACACTGTACAGTACCACTCCTCCTGTATATATACACTGCACAGTACCACTCCTCCTGTCCTGTATAAATACACTGCACAGTACCGCTCCTCCTGTCCTGTATATATACACTGCACAGTACCACTCCTCCTGTCCTGTATATATACACTGCACAGTACCACTCCTCCTGTATATATACACTGCAGAGTACCACTCCTCCTGTCCTGTATATATATACTTCACAGTACCACTCCTCCTGTCCTGTATATATACACTTCACAGTACCACTCCTCCTGTCCTGTATATATACACTGCACAGTACCACTCCTCCTGTATATATATACACTGCACAGTACCACTCCTCCTGTATATATACACTGTACAGTACCACTCCTCCTGTATATATACACTGCACAGTACCACTCCTCCTGTCCTGTATAAATACACTGCACAGTACCGCTCCTCCTGTCCTGTATATATACACTGCACAGTACCACTCCTCCTGTCCTGTATATATACACTGCACAATACCAGTCCTGTCCTGTATATATACACTGCACAGTACCACTCCTCCTGTCCTGTATATATATACTGCACAGTACCACTCCTCCTGTATATATACACTGCACAATACCAGTCCTGTCCTGTATATATACACTGCACAGTACCACTCTTCCTGTCCTGTATATATACACTGCACAGTACCACTCCTCCTGTATATATACACTGCACAGTACCACTCCTCCTGTCCTGTATATATACACTGCACAGTACCACTCCTCCTGTATATATACACTGCACAGTACCACTCCTCCTGTCCTGTATATATACACTGCACAGTACCACTCCTCCTGTCTATATACACTGCACAGTACCGCTCCTCCTGTCCTGTATATATACACTGCATAGTACCACTCCTCCTGTATATATACACTGCACAGTACCACTCCTCCTGTATATATACACTGCACAGTACCCCTCCTCCTGTCCTATATATATACACTGCACAGTACCACTCCTCCTGTCCTGTATATATACACTGCACAGTACCACTCCTCCTGTATATATACACTGCACAGTACCACTCCTCCTGTATATATACACTGCACAGTACCACTCCTCCTGTCCTGTATATATACACTGCACAGTACCACTCCTCCTGTCCTGTATATATACACTGCACAGTACCACTCCTCCTGTATATATACACTGCACAGTACCACTCCTCCTGTATATATACACTGCACAGTACCGCTCCTCCTGTCCTGTATATATACACTGCACAGTACCCCTCCTCCTGTCCTGTATATATACACTGCACAGTACCACTCCTCCTGTATATATACACTGCACAGTACCACTCCTCCTGTATATATACACTGCACAGTACCACTCCTCCTGTCCTGTATATATACACTGCATAGTACCACTCCTCCTGTCCTGTATATATACACTGCACAGTACCACTCCTCCTGTATATATACACTGCACAGTACCGCTCCTCCTGTCCTGTATATATACACTGCACAGTACCCCTCCTCCTGTCCTGTATATATACACTGCACAGTACCACTCCTCCTGTATATATACACTGCACAGTACCACTCCTCCTGTCCTGTATATATACACTGCACAGTACCACTCCTCCTGTCCTGTATATATACACTGCACAGTACCACTCCTCCTGTATATATACACTGCACAGTACCACTCCTCCTGTATATATACACTGCACAGTACCACTCCTCCTGTCCTGTATATATATACACTGCACAGTACCACTCCTCCTGTCCTGTATATATACACTGCACAGTACCACTCCTCCTGTCCTGTATATACACTGCACAGTACCACTCCTCCTGTCCTGTATATATACACTGCACAGTACCCCTCCTCCTGTCCTGTATATATACACTGCACAGTACCACTCCTCCTGTCCTGTATATATACACTGCACAGTACCACTCCTCCTGTCCTGTATATATACACTGCACAGTACCACTCCTCCTGTATATATACACTGCACAGTACCACTCCTCCTGTCCTGTATATATACACTGCACAGTACCACTCCTCCTGTATATATACACTGCACAGTACCACTCCTCCTGTATATATACACTGCACAGTACCGCTCCTCCTGTCCTGTATATATACACTGCACAGTACCACTCCTCCTGTATATATACACTGCACAGTACCACTCCTCCTGTATATATACACTGCACAGTACCGCTACTCCTGTCCTGTATATATACACTGCACAGTACCGCTCCTCCTGTATATATACACTGCACAGTACCACTCCTCCTGTATATATACACTGCACAGTACCACTCCTCCTGTATATATACACTGCACAGTACCGCTACTCCTGTCCTGTATATATACACTGCACAGTACCACTCCTCCTGTCCTGTATATATACACTGCACAGTACCACTCCTCCTGTATATATACACTGCACAGTACCGCTCCTCCTGTCCTGTATATATACACTGCACAGTACCACTCCTCCTGTCCACAGTACTATATATATATATATATATATATATATATATATATATATATATATATATAGCCACTGCTTTTGGTCCTGACTATCTGGTGGTAATAAATTAGTGGAGTCCCAGATAAGGGTGAGGAGGGCACTGTGCAGTGGAGGAGAGTGGAATTCTTCGGGTTGAGCATCTGTGGATTGTGGCGCCCTCTCCTGCTTGGCCGCAGTGGTACAGGGGGGATTTTCTCTGGGGTGTTGGCCATACTGTGCCTGAGCTGTGGTCACAGACACAACCATTGCCTCATGTAGTGCAGCAGAAAGGTTCTCCCCTCCCCCACCACCTTCTTGGAGATATTTGACAGTAATGTCAGGAGTGACTCCTGCCGAATTCCAGAGCAACAACTGTGTCTTTATATGGAAGAGAAAATTCCTGGGGATCCTGGGGAGGCGCCGCAGTCAGAATCCTCCCCAGGCTGAGGAATATTGAAGTAACAGTTCACATTCTTGAAATTGATGCAGAATTAGATCCTGTGAAACTTCGGCAGACAAAGGCTCCCCGCTGCCGTCATATTAGGTCAATGGACAAATCTAAAAAATCTAAGCCCCCATAATGCATTGCACTGTTTTAAGACCCAAAAGAAACATCTAAAAGTCAAGTCCCAGAGAGTTGGCAAAAATCAGAACCGTCAATAGACCCATCCGGGATTACAAAGTCCAATGGAACAGAATTCCTGGCCTTAAAGGGGCTATTCATTATTGCCTCCCACTCCCCCATTTATGATGGGACCTATGAGGTGAAAGTCCAGGAGGTAACCAACAATTTTTCTATCAGCATCCTCTGCAGGAGCTTCATTCCTGTGGGTGAGAGGGGGCATAAAAGAAAAACAAACCCCGACCATGACGGCCCCTCTGCCTTTGGATCGTAGACCCCACAATGTTACCACTCATGGGTTGGTCTCTTTCAAGTCCATAGTGTGTTGGTGGCATGATAATACTCAAGCCTTCTTCCCCTCCTGGAAACCACAGACAACAGAGATGGAATCATTATCATCTTCATCTTGTAACTGTTGCGAGTCCATCACCTCTTTCTTCTCATCCTTCTTCTCATCCTTCTCCGAATGTTCTTCCCATGGCAATCGCCTGTGAGACGCCAGACCCGAACTTAGAGATATTGTTAACACTTCTGTATCCTCCTCTGCTTCCTCCTCTTCCCTCGGGACCACCACAACTCCCTGCAAACTATTCAAAGTCTGCTCCGCAATGTAGATGACAGCAATAGTGAAGCTGATGACGGCATCATCACCGCTAACCATCTTAGTTGCCATTTCAAAAATGTGCAGAAGGGTACAGAGGTCCTTCATCTGTGTCCACTCTGCAAGTATGAATTGCACCACGTCCGTACTGTGCCAGGCTATGCAAAATGTCTTACTGCAACAGGTTTCGTCGCTGCTGCCACAAACGCTACAACATGTGCAGAGTTGAATTCCACGATGTAGTCACATCGCATATCAACCAGTTAACCGGTAGGCCGAAAGATCTTTATACCAACTGGAGTGGAAAGGTGGAAGTGAGCACGACAGTGGTTTCTGCAGCAGCGCATCCAGGATGGGACAGTGGCCGCCACCAGGTTTGCACCATTATCGCACATGGCCTTCCCTGGCTCCAGGTTGAGTGGAGACAGACATTGCTCAAACTCGGCATGGATAGCTGTCCACAACTCTTAAGCTGTGTGATTGTGATCTCCAAGGCATATTAATGAAAACACTGCCTGATTACGGTGAGCCCTGGCTGCGCAATACGGTGGTGGGAGAGGGATTCTATCTAAAGCGTTGAAACGCATGTCTAAGGTGGAGGTTGAGGGCGCAGGTGGAGGCCCTAGAGGAGGTGTACAAGGCAGAAGCTGTGGAGGAAGTGTTAGATACAGAGGTTTGTCCCGCCAGCCCTGGGGATTCCAAGACTTGGTGTCTAGTGGTTTAGTTCTCCATCCCGTGTTGTCTATTAATATAGTTCTCCATGTTCTGGTGTGTATTTGTTTTGTTCTCCAACCCCTGTTGTCTAGTAGTTTAGTAATCCATCTTGTTGTGCGTAGTGGTTTAGTTTTTCAGTGCCCTGCAAGCCTTGAGGATTCCAAGACTTATGGAGCAGCCCCTTCCCTGACTGTCCCCACAGCCACCAGAGTCACCCAGTGCTGTCATTGAGATGTAACTCCCTCGTCCATGATTGCTCGTCCAGGTATCAGTGTTGAAATGCACCCTGTAAGAAATAGAATTTTTCAGGGAACAGGTGATATAGTCTGCGACATGCTGGTGTAGCACAGGCACATCTTTCTTTCTGGTACTGGGGGGACAGCGATGACTATCAGCTTTCGGAAACCATCTGTATCTACAAGACCGAAAAGCAGCATTTCCATGGCCAACAGATTGGAGTGGCAATCAAATTATAAAAGAGATCACAGGCTGTGAGCAGGACCCCTTGCTGTGATCTTTGTAACGAAGAGCTCTCAGCTGGCCCCCATCGTCCAGACAATTACATGATTGGGTGAGGATTCATAACCCATTGAGTTGGCTCAACAGAGTAGTTGGGGACAACGGGAAATTGCTTAGATGTAGTCTATTACAGCAATATGATTTCACAATTCAGCATAAGAAGGGAGTCAATAATGGCAATGCTGATGGCCTATCTCGCCAAGTTGCAGCAGAACCAGATACGTGCTCGGGAGCGGACCTGTAAGTCAACCCCCATGCACGTTCATAAGGAGGGAGGTGTAGTGAAATATGTGTGTATACAGTATATATATATATATATATATATATATATATATATATATATGTGTGTGCAGTGACCCATGTATAGGTATTGTGTGACTAATGTAACATCTGTCCTGAAGGCTGCAGGTTCTCACGCAGGTGTTAATATGTATTTTCCTGAGACAAGCAGACTTTGGTCTTCAAATCTCACCAGGGGGTCTAGCTAGGACCAAAGAAGAAAGGGAACATTTGACACCTCCTAGCTCTTGGAAGAGATGTCAAATACGGCCTGATAATATCTCTGTGAGAACTTTTACACAAAGGATCTCAAGAGAAAATAATATATTCATTGGTAGCATGGCCGTGGTCCAATCAAAAACAAGCAATTATGATATTAACCTGAGGGGCTGGTCTAGAAATCTGACCTACAGACCAAAGCTATAAATTAGACCTGTATACCTAGAATCGTGTTCACATAATGGGGGCAGCCGAGCTGGTGTGATCCAATCTACATTCATCCTACCCTCAGGAAGCAGAAAGCAGACTACCCAGTTAGATGATTTCAGTAAGTTTTCTCCTCCTGTTTTGCATAAGTTTTGTCTTATTATATTTGTATACCTTTTTCTTACTGTAAGCACTGAATCTTTTTGTATTAAAGTATAAAACTTTAACAAGTTGAACCTTGAATGTTCTAACGAATGCATAACCTAAGGTGTGTGAGCCTTATGAGTGGTAGACAATATTATTATTTCTAGGACTCATCACCGTGTGTTCGATGAGTGGTGGCAGCGTGCATGAGTGGATGTGTGGCCTGGGTCAGTGTGTGATTTATGCTCCCATTACAGCATAGGACAGAGGTTGAATGCTGGACTGAGAGTGGGGAGATAGATTAACCCTTGCAGGCACAACCTCAAGTCATGTGCTGAGAGCGGTCACATGACGAATCAGTGACACCACGGAGTAGGGATCCGTGACAACAGCTTCTGGATATCCACAACAGTGAGAATGTACTGCTTTCTAGACTTAATTGGTTTAGCCAGAGGTCTAATGACAGCTACTCTTTGAAAGGGTTCTTCTATTATAGGGAGCGGTTGCAATAGTGCCTTTGCGTGATCTTCTGGTCGCCCTCTAAGCTGACAGATGTCGCAAGTTCAGCAGAAATCCCAGGCCAATAGAAAATATGAGTCAATCGTCTCTCAGTGCGGGTTTTCCCTTGATGGCTAGCCGTAGGAATGTCATGAGCAAGGTGTAGTAGGGAAACTATTTCTGATGGACAATCAGCTGTTTGCTATAAGCCCAGAGTTTATCTAGGGAGTCAGTGTTGGTAACCCAATATGAGTCAATTTTCTCTGATAATTTATTCCCCTAACTGCCCTATTTCAGCTCTAAAACGAGCTTTAAAACTAGCTAGGGTGGGGTCTGTCTCTACCTCTTGTCTAAACTGAACTTTATCCCCAGAGACACTCATATGATCCCCACAAGAATCACCCACCGGCTTTGACGGCAGTCCTGGTGGTCTTATTTCCATTGAGGGGTTGAACACGTCCACATCTGCGGATCTCCTGGCTTGACTTCGGGTCACCGCACTGACAAAGTTGCAATGAAGACTCCCCACATTATTTCATAGAACATCTGCAGGAAGGCAGCTCATCACACTTATCTTGCATTGTTTTGCCCTAAGGCCATAATCCAGGGCCACACATGCTCTTGAATATATCTGTGGTGAAATGTGTGTGTGTGTGTGTGTATGTATATATATATATATATATATATATATATATATATATATATATATATAATGTGTGTGCAGTGGACTATGCGTAGATTTATTGTGTCACTGGTAATAATGTAACATCTATCTTGAAAGCTGCAAGTTCTCACCCAGGTGTTAATATGTATTTTCCTGAGACAAGCAGACTTCTGTCTCCAATCTCACCAGGGGGTTCTGCTAGAAGCCAAGAGGGAAGGTAACATTTGTCACCTCCTAGCTCTTGGAACAGAGATGTCAATTACGGCCTGATAGTATCTCTGAGAACTCTTACCCAAAGGATCTCAACAGAAAATAATATATTCATTGGGGGCGTGGCCATGGTCCAATCAAAAAACAAGCAATTATGATATTAACCTGAGGGGCTGGTCTAGAAACCTGACCTACAGACCAAAGCTGTAAATTAAGGCTGTTTACAGAGAATGGTGTTCACATGTGAGGGCAGCCTGAGACGCTGATGTGTTCCAACAACTCCATTCACCCCCCCCCCTCAGGGAGCAGAAAGTAAACTACCAGTTAGATGATTTCTGTAAGCTTTTCTCCTGTTTATTTCATACTGTTTTGCATAGGTTGTATGTCTTTGTATCATATTTTTATACCTTTTTCTTACTGTAAGCACTGAACCTTTTTGTATTAAAGTATAAAACTTTAACAAGTTGAACCGTGAATGTTCTAACGAATCCATAGCCTAAGGTGTATGAGCCTTATGAGTGGTAGACATTATTATTATTTCCGGGACTCATCACCTGTGTATTCGGTAAGTGGTGGCAGCGTGTATGAGCGGGTGTGTGGCCTGGGTTGGTGTGTGATTTATGCTCCCATTACAGCATAGGACAGAGGTTTAATGCTGGACTGAGAGTGGGGAGATAGATTAACCCTTGCAGGCATAACCCCAAGTCATGTGCTGAGAGCAGGCACGTGACAAATCAGTGACACCATGGAGTAGGGGATCCGTGAGAATATCTCTGAGTACCTCCAGCCTATTCAATGGCAATCGCTGGTCCCTTTTGAATTGCTTCTGGTAGAATTACTCGGGGATCGGCTATGGTGAGAAAAGCCCCAGTGTCATGAAAGCCAACAACTTTTTGGCATGACTTCCTGCAGATGTTTGTGCTGAAGAGCACAAGAACAGGTGGCTGTGGCTCGCACCCCACAGACTACGGGTAAGAGAGCCAATATATCAGAGTCACTTGGCAAATCACCAGGGAGTGAATCCAGCTCTTCTCCTGCGGATGTCTGTAGATAATGGATAGGCAAAGGTGGTTGGCAGCTGTTCTGCCTCCGAACACCAGGACAGTGGGCTTGAAGATGACTAGGCTGCCCACATCCATAACACCTGTGTTCTACGATTTTTCCTCCATGTCGTATTCCCAAAGATGAGGCAGTAGTAATGGGAGGCACATTCACATGGATTTCGCCATGAGTTGGTAATCTAGTGGGACAGTGAACATTAGAGGCAAAAGGCCAAGGGGCAGCCAGTGTTGGGAAGCTGTTAGTTTTTTTTCTCACCGACTAGTAGCTTTTTCTCACTGAGGCTTCATGGTGAGAACCTCATCAGAAACTTGCTCATTCTTCTGTCGCTGGTTTCCTCTCACTCACCCATTCCCGTATCTGAGGGGCTTTTGGCGTACTTGCTCTATGACCTGGAGGAAAGTATCCCAAGTTAAGGCCCCTTCTCCCTCCAGCCAGCGATGACATACTTGTTTGAGCCAGTGGGCATACATCTTGAAAGACACTTCCCTTTCACAGGCTAAGGAGGGAACGTATGTCCTGTAAGTGTCTGGGGTTACAGTATAATGTTCTAGAATGGACTTTTACCTCCTGATACTCACAGTTCCACCGTTCTATAGGCTTTGGCAGCTCCACCCTCTAAGAGTCCCACCAGATGTCTGACTCACTCCCTTTTCAGGACTTCCATTAATCGACATTGATGTTCGAAGTCCTGGAAGAAGCCCTCAATGTCACCTACAGCCTCATTAAATGGCTTAAAGTCCTTGCAGGACACTCTGGGGAATTCTCTCATGGTGAATGCTGTGGTTACCAGCTGCTTCAACAGTGAGCCATCTCTCCAGCAATGACCTCTCTTGAGCTCTACGAATGGCCTCCATCTTATATTCTATGGTGACCTCATCTCCAAGCAATGCCTTCTTGTACCACACAACCCACTGACTTTTTTGGTATTTACCTGCAGCTCCTGTCTTTCCACTCTTTGCTGTGGGAATCCTTCTTCAGTGCCATCTTGCAGGCAAGCTTCTTCCAAAGTCTTAATTAGTTTCTCCTTGGTCAGTCCTTTATAGCAGACTCCTAATTCACAGGTCTTTGGTTGTAGGCTCCCCACAGTCCAGTTCTTGTATCCTGAAGTTCTGGTTCCAGACATTGATGGGCCGCTGTCCTCTATTTCTTCTGCTCTGATCCCACTGCTGCCACCAGTTTGTGACAGGGGTATGTGGCACAGTAGAAAGAGACACCAGGCCGATAACCAATCCAACAAGATTTATTGGAATTGGGACCTGGGCAGCACAAATGAGGGTAATGCTACAGCGTCCGTAATGAGTCCGCACAAAGGGACCCGACTCGTGGGTGCCACCCGGTAATCTGACACCAGGGAAATATAGAAATAGTCCTTGGATGAGTTCAATGGATCCAGCAGATGAGGGATAGAAGCTGCCATGTGGGACTGCATTGTAACAATACGCAAGGTCACAGGATCTTGCCTCAGCACAAGATCCCAGCCCTTCGCAGGTCACCACCAACTGACTCGGCCAAACGCATAAGTCTACTGTCCTGGGATCAACCCATCAATGGGGAAGGTTCACACCAACTTTTAACATGTAGCTACATTGAGAAGTTTCCAGAAGCTAACGGCTCCGTTCTTACAGGTTTGTGTATTGGATGAGTCCCATTCTGAGAAAAAAGACTGAATCCCCCACTAGATGTAGTACAAGCGAGGTGGACCTAGGCCTGATTACATTACAGTCCAGGAACACAGGCCGGGGAAGGGACACGCTGCTACACCTTGTACTTTATATTTCTTCTTTCCTTACTTGTTTGGGCCCTTGTAATTAATATTCCTTCGTTCCTTGCTTGCTTGGGTCCTTGTAATTAATATTCCTTCGTTCCTTGCTTGCTTGGGTCCTTGTAATTAATATTCCTTCGTTCCTTGCTTGCTTGGGTCCTTGTACTTCCCATTCTTTGATTGTTTGGGCATTTGACTTTCCAATTCCTTTTTGCCTGGCAGTACTGTTTGGGCTTTGGCAGTCCTTGTTCCTACTTTCGTGGGCATACTCTCTCAACCATACTGCTTCACTTCTTTCGTTCATTCCTTGCATCTTTGGGCCCTTGTACTTAGTATTCCTTCTTTCCTTGGGCCCTTATACTTCATATCCCTTCTTTCCTTGCTTGTTTGAGCCCTTGTACTTGATATTCCTTCTTTCCTTGCTTGTTTGGGCCCTTGTACTTGATATTCCTTCTTTCCTTGGGCCCTTGTACTTGATATTCCTTCTTTCCTTGCTTGTTTGGGCCCTTGTGCTTCATATTTCTTCTTTCCTTGGTTATTTGGGCCCTCGTACTTCATATTGCTCCTTTACTTGCTTGTTTGGGCCCTTGTATGTCATATTCCTTCTTTCCTTGCTTGTTTGAGCCCTTGTATTTCCCACTTTTTCTTTGGCTGTTTGGGCACTTGTCTTTCCAATTCCTTTTTGCCTGGCAGTACTGTTTGGGCTTTGGCACTCCTTGTTCCTACTTTCGTTTGTATACTCTCTCGACCATGCTGCCTCACTTTTTTTCTTCCCTTCCAAAACTCTCTGGTCATTGGTACTTTCTATTCCTTCTTTCCTGGGCCCTGATACTTTGCATCCATTCTTCCCTGGCCATACTTTCACTGGTGCTTTCCATCGTTTATTCACTTTAGCAATATTAAACCTGTGCGAGCAGAGATCATTACATTCAAGAGTTAGTGAAGAATGCAATTTTCAAAAGATACGCTCATGACAGTCGATCATCAAATATCGGGTTCATTAGGAATTCCATGATACAAGTCCAGAAAAATTTGGTAACATTAGAAAATGTGGTCAGTGATAGGATACTGTGACTTTGGGAGCATTTTTTCCATGTGATTTCTGACAACTCAAGAAATGTAAAAGCTGTTACGCTCAGTTGGTTTGATATACACATCCGTACTAAGTGAGCCATCTTCCTCCAGTTTAACGGGAGTATCAATACAGTTGACAGCTTGTTCATTGTGATGTACGGCAAATGTCAAGTTGGGAATCGAAGCGTTAATATACAAAAATAATTGTGTTGTCGGGGTCGTAATACGACAATTAAATCCTCATTCACCAGTCATTCCAAATTAATATGTGTGCAGGGCATCTGGTACCGGATAAGAATAAATCAGACAGGTAGCTGGTTCAAACTTAGTTAATGCCCCGTGCATCCACACATGTCTGCAGCGGTCACACCAACTGGCTTTATTCTAAAATACACAATACTATATTGAGTGTTAGGGGAAGGCGTGCATTAGGCGGGGTTTAAGCTAGCATCCAGTCTTTCTGATTTGTTCTGACGTCTTCTGGTGAATCCTCCCTTTCTTCACATTCCTGAGTTTCGATTCTGAAGAAATGAATCATCCCTCCAGACACAAACCAGAAACGAAACTGAACCCTGGCAACCATTTTTAAATACAATTACATATGCATTAGCTAGCAGATAGGAAAAACTTATTGTTTCACAGTATAAAAGTATAGCAGTACAAAGAGAGTATAAAGATTTATATTAAAGTACAAAGGTATATAAGAAAATACATTTTCACCTTGACAATCCCCCCTAAACACTAAGTTTTTCCCTTAAAGAAGGATCCTTCGAGACTGTCCATGTGATGGGAAAAGGGGAGGTGGATTTCTTCATCCAGACACCTCAGAAACTCTCCCCTAGCGAGAGGCTTCCAGGCAGCTGAACCCTTCACTAACCTCACATGGAGTTCTCCCACTGTCCCTAAACTAAATCTCTTAGCATCATCTGAGAATGGGGGGTTTTGTCTACTCTCTTAAGAGGAATGTACTTCGGGATCTCCCCTGGATCAGTACCATTGTACTCTGGTGGATCTACTTCTTGATTGAGGAAGGTGCCAGTCGGAGTTGCTTTGGCAATAACCTTTTTATACAAGGGAATAACACAACAGAGGATTATCAATTCAATTATAAGGAGGGCAATTAGTACTAAACAAACTTATTGAAGGAATCCCTTGATCCCACCTAACCAACTGGAGAAGAAAGATGTGTCTGCTCCAGCATACATGACACGTCGTCTTATTGTCCTAATTTGTTCAACTTCTTTAGAAACCTTCAGGTCTTTCGGATCTACATTTCGCCATTCAGGTCTGGCTGTCTATATTTCGTCTCGTAAGTCTTTGGTCATACCGTCAATGAATGTATTTACCAATACACTAACATCAAGTGGGTTCATGGGACTGTACTCCATGTCTTCCTTTGTCACATCTGTAGAAGATCTTAATTTGCGTCCTAGCACGTCACCTGTTTTTGTGCTCACTAACTACCTAGGCCTGCCTAGGTGCACTTATACGTCCATCATATGGTCATTATTTGTCTGTAGAATGAGAAAGGTTGGTTCTCAGGGTCAGCCAATTGTTTTTGCGTAGCTAGCTAGTCAGTGGGCCTCCAGGGATAATACTCCTGTATCTGTCTTACCCTACCTGATGTGGTCGGTTCTCTGATGGTGGGGGTGACATGACATGCTGGTCTACAGCTCCTTCCCAAAAGGATTACTGTCAGCCTACTTCCAAAAGTTAATGTCCCCACTATCCGCCAACCACAATCCTGTGTCAGCTTCTTATATCACTGCATGTGATCTTGTCTGGACAGGATTCAGTGTAATTCTCTTAGGTTGGGTTGCAGCACGGGTCATACAAGTGTTAGGGCCCAAGTCCTCAACTATATCCTGAAAGGCATCACGGCTATAATTGACAAATCTTTGTTCATTGTAATATATATATTTGATCCATTCAACATTTTTATTAATCTGCACCTGTGGGATTATAGAAGCAAAGCCGGCATAGATCTGGTTCTGGGCTTTAAACTGGTCAGGCACCCCCCTTGGCACCCCAATGGCATCAATATATACTAGTGGATCTTCTTCATAACTCATATGGAGCTGATCAAAACTTCTCCTCTTTCTGGTAGGTTCATCAGGTATCTTTAGTGTACATATATTATGTATGTTTAATTAGCAAATCAGTATCTAGAGAACTGTTCCCTTTGCAGAAACCTGTCTTGAAGATCCCTACTGGTGTACCTGTGGTGTCGTGGGAATTATAGCAGGTGTAATTGTCAGCTAATACGGTTACTTCTCCTGGGACCTTTAGTTTAGGTTCCTTATGAATCAGTGGGACGTAATCTGGGCAATCAGTGGACTTCAAACCTTTCAACAAGTTCATGACACAGGCAGTGGTGTTGTCATCAGGAAAAAGCAATGCATGTGTGTATAGGTGTGTATTCGCAGCAGCACAAGCAATACATCCTACAGAGATATTCTGGACTCTTACATTGTATCTCACCCATTCTAACCATAGGTTTTTCCTTGGGGCTGTTTGTGTTTCTATGGAGAAAACCTCTTGCCAACTGAGACCTGGAATGGGGATCACTTCATTAACTACATTTTGCAAACGCTCACCTGGGCCTGTTTTAGATGTACTGGTAACAGGGGCTTTGGTTGGTCTGAAACTAATATCCTGGAGCTGTATATGGCCTAAATACGCATAGGGTCCAGCACTAAATACATAATTATAATGCCTTCCTAATACGAATGTCTGCAGGTCAGCAGACTAAAGGCCCCGTCTCACATAGCGAGATCGCTAGCGATATCGCTGCTGAGTCACAAGTTTTGTGACGCAACAGCGACCTCAGTAGCGATCTCGCTATGTGTGACACGTACCAGCGATCAGGCCCCTGCTGCGAGATCGCTGGTCGTGTCGGAATGGCCTGGACCTTTTTTTGGTCGTTGAGGCCCCGCTGACATCGCTGAATCGGTGCGTGTGACACCGATCCAGCGATGTCTTCACTGGTAACCAGGGTAAACATCGGGTTACTAAGCGCAGGGCCGCGCTTAGTAACCCGATGTTTACCCTGGTTACCAGTGTAAATGTAAAAAAAAACAAACAGTACATACTCGCCTTCTGATGTCCGTCAGGTCCCTTGCCGTCTGCTTCCTGCTCTCACTGACTGCCGGCCGTACAGTGAGAAGTGAGAGCACAGCAGTGACGTCACCGCTGCGCTCTGCTCTCACTGTACGGCCGGATCTCAGTCAGAGCAGGAAGCAGATGGCAAGGGACCTGGACACTGAAAGGCGAGTATGTACTGTTTGTTTTTTTGGGTAACCAGGGTAAACATCGGGTTTCTAAGCGCGGCCCTGCGCTTAGTAACCCGATGTTTACCCTGGTTACCCGGGTGCTGCAGGGGGACTTCGGCATCGTTGAAGACAGTTTCAACGATGCCGAAGTCGTTCCCCTGATCGTTGGTCGCTGGAGAGAGCTGTCTGTGTGACAGCTCCCCAGCGACCACACAGCGACTTACCAACGATCACGGCCAGGTCATATCGCTGGTCGTGATCGTTGGTAAATCGCTTAGTGAGACGGGGCCTTTAAGGTTTTCAAGATTCAGGAGGAGGGGGTGACAACTTTTACCCCATTTACAGCCCCTAAGTGGTTGCAGAAGGGCTGTTAGATGCATTCTCTCACGAAGACTCCTACCCGTCCCATCCTTGGGAACATGGCTTCACTAGGTTTATATCCCCAATCGTCTCCCGTATTCCAGGCAGCATCTGTCTAATAATAACAATTATTGTTGTCATTTCTGGTAACACATATATAAAACTGGATGATTCCCTCTACCACCCATTCAGTCTCGGGACACTTGACTACATCACAGAAATCAAATCGTCAGATATTCACCAGGGCTGTCAGGTTTACCCAGAGAATAGTGGGACCTTAGTATTTTCATTTACATTAGGGGCCGAGAAGGTAGGGGCGAGGATGGCCCCCATTTCCAGGATCAAAAACAACAGCAACATTTCCCTTCAGTCACTACTGTGACTAAACACTGGTTCGGTCTCTTTTACAGTGTGAGGCGTGGATCCAGGTGCTCTTTCCTTCAAGTTTTACTGCAGTGGGGGTGACCAGGATCACCGTGTGAAGTCCTTCAAATCTCGGCTGGAGACAATCTCTACGCACAAACTTTTTCACATACACCAGGTCTCCTGGCACAAAGGGATGGTGTCCAGGAACCTTGTCTGGGTCTGGAAGAGAACTGAAGACGGTTAAATGCACTTTGGCAAGGTGTCCATGTAAGGCCTGCACATAGCTAGTCAAGTCCTGGTACTTGGGCTACAACTGTTGTGGAAAGAAACATTCAAGACTGGGGCCCCTGCCAAACAGAATCTCCTATGGTGACAGTCCTGTCTTCCTGTTTGGGGTATATCTTACTGAAAACAATGCTAGAAGAAGGCATTCTGTCCATGGTTTACCAGTCTCTGTCATTGCCCTCTGGATTTTAAGCTTAAGAGTTCCATTTAGTCTCTCCACTCTTCCACAACTCTGCGAATGGAGTATGCAATGCTTGACTTACCCCCAGTGCTGCCATTACCTCTGACATGATCTCTCCAGTAAAATGGGAACTCCGATCGCTTTCAATGACTTCAGGAACTCCATACCTGCATATGATCTCAGCCATCAGTTTCTTTGCCGTTGTCTTAGCCGTAGCTTTGGCAACTGGGTAGGCTTCTGGCCAACCTGAAAATAAATCAATGCAGACCAACACATACTCATACGTCCCTACCCTGGGTAACCGAATATAATCAATCTGCAGTCTCTGGAATGGGTAAAGGGCCAGGGAGTGTGTTTGGATGGGGTTTTCACTGTCCTACCCTGATTATGTGTGGCACATATCATGCAGCTCTGTACCTGCCTTTCTGCGCAGGTGGAAAACCCGGAGGGCAATCCATTGTTTCTGTAGGGTGTCACACATGGCCGTCTTCGAGTCGTGCACATTCCCGTGCAGAACCTGTGCCATCATTGGGTACAGTACCTGTGGTAGGCAGACCTTTTCACCCCTCCCCCATAGCCCAGTGACGGTATCAGAGCAAGCTCCTATCTCTTGCCACCTATTTTTCTCCTCCTTACTTGCCTGTTTTAGTAACCGGGCTAAGATGTCTTTCAACACAAGTGGAGATGGTGGGGTGTCCAGGTGATGTACTTGAGAGGCCACAGGAGTGCTTGCTGCTTTCTTCGCAGCCTGGTCTGCCAGTGCGTTACCCTTTTATCCGTCCATCAGTGCCTTTGGTATGTGCCTTTACCTTTATGATGCCTGATTGGGTGGGAAACTGTAGTGCATTCATAAGTTGCTGGACTGCCTCAGCATATTTAAAGGGGTGGCCATTTGCTGTCAGGAAAGCCCTGGCTCTCCAGATAGGCCCATAATAGTGTGTAATGCCAAAAGCATACCTGGAATCAGTGTAGATATTTACAGTCTTACCTTCTGCTAGTTTGCTCTGCTTCTTGTGCAGACATATGAGCTGGCATTAACTCTGCCTTGATTACCTCATGTTCTGAGACCACAGCATATCTGGTACAGTAGCATCCTCGGTCATCTTGGTGACGGGATCCATCTACAAAAAGCTCAAAATCAGCATTAGAATAGGCACACTAGAGACCAGCCGTTTCCTGAGACATCAATTCTAGACAATCATGTGGTTTGGAAACCTAATCTTGTTCTTCTGGATCCATTCTTAAAAGAAAAAGAAAAAGAGTGTCCTTGCTCATATCACCTTCATGTCACCTACTCCTTCCCCCTTTGGATCCAGGGGAACTAGGAGAAGAGTAACGGGGTTTAGGACAGTGCACCTTTTCAAAGTCACATCAGTAGGCATGAGAATAGCACACTGAAGTCGCAGCTGTCCAGCCATGGACATGTGGCTAGATTGTACTTGGTTAGGGATACTATATACATCGTGTGGGGTGTGGACCATCAGTGGATAATCCAAAACAATCTCTGAAGACTTGTGTAGCAACAACTGGACAGACAACACGGCCCGAACACAGAAGGGGCTTCCTCTTGCCACCGTATCCAGGCGGCCGCTGTAATAAGCAACAGGTCTCTATTTGTCTCCATGAAGCTGAATCAGCACACCTGTAGCATGTCCTGCAGGTGATCTCTGTCTGCAAGGCAGTCTGCAATACTGTACGGCAGTGCTCGGGTGTCTTGTAATCATATACGGGGCCTGCAGTGTGTAGCACTATATCACAGGGCAAATTCCCTCTTTGGGTGGACATAGCGTCTCCTGGATGCAAGGGGCCATGAGTGGCAAGGTAGGCCTGACACTCTTGGGCTATGGATGGGCCCCCCTTTTTTCTTAACGGGAAACACGGGTGTGTTACATGGGGAAACACAGGGTATCAGGGCACCATTATCGAATAACATTTGTATTTGCCCCTTGAGACACTGCTCCTGATCATATTTCAAAGAGTATTGATGGACTTTAGAAAAAGGGGCACCAGGTTTGAGAAACACTTTTACTGGTTCTACAGGCATTATTGGGGGAGAATCTGGGTCTATCAGGACCATCACAACTGTGGGAAGGGCAAGTAGGATACACATCTCTTTATATTCATCTGCATAGGAGTTATATAACGCAAGGACCATCTGACCATCATCTTGGAATTATATCCTGGAGCAGAACTGTAATAATAAATCTGCCCCCAGTAAATTTACCGAACATATAGAAAAGATTACGAACTGAGCAGTAACTTCAGGGAAAGGTCCCACAGGGATAGGTTTTATAAGAGTATATTTATTGGGTCTGTCATTTACTCTAATTAAAACAAGCTCTTGATCTGAGAATTTGCATGGCGGGGCTGGGGAGATAATGAAATTCCCATACGGGGTTAAAGGCGTATTGGAATGTGAAGCTGGACTAAATTCTTTTGAAAACCTTTTACTATTTGCAATGCATCATCCGGAGTGGAAATCCCAATATCGGGTCTACTACAAAAAAAAAAAAAAAAGGTATAAATGGGCTTTTTGTTACAGTGAGAATCCCAGATCTTCAAACACTACCATAAGACGCCCATAGAACTTCTCGGCAATCCAGGATATATTGGTGCCTTTTACCAATCTTTCAATTACTTACAAGTTTTCATCTAGGACTAGGCAGGTCTATTTCACTTTCAATTTCATACAGTACTTATTGCTGTAAACATAAATCTCTCAGTGTGTATTAAACCAAGGACAGAGAAAACTTTGGAATGCAATACATGGCCCCCCCCCTCCCCCGTAGCCCACAGCGCCGAGGGGAAAAATTGCAGGCAGGTCGCGCAGGGATTCACTCAGCCCCTCCCATCTAGTAACACGGAGATAAGAACTTCCACTGCCTCCTTCAGCGCTGAAGGGAGAGCAAGAGCCCAACTCCCTGCCCCCCTTTCTTCTCCGGCACATAGCGTAGATAAGGAGAAAGAAGAAAAAACTGACAAAGAAATCTTGCAGCGGTCTGCTCAGCCCCTCCCCTACAGTACACAGCACTGATACAAAGCTCCGTATCTTCTACAGTCACAAATTACAGCAGTTTTCAGACCTAATTTCTACAAAACTTTCCTATAATCCTCCGTGGTCTGGGTGGAGCCCCAAGGACGGTCCGTACGCACACACAAGGCAGGTCTCCACCCAGGTTGGATTCTGCACAACACAAACAGGACACACCTACACTTCTGGAGATCCCTTTCCGCCGCCATTACAGGGCGCTGGCTGAGACTGCATTTTCATCATCAGTGGCACGGCGGCCATTTTACAATCTGTAAGATCACAGTTCAAAGGCATTTTATAACCAAATACGGGTTCTGTATTATCTGATCCTTCCTCTCCATCAACCTATTTTCATCCTTTGTTCTTTAAGCCTCGCGCAACTCGCAGATAAGCTTCTTGACTGTCTCTTGCCCTCCCGTGACCATTGTCTTGACTTCCACGGCATCCTCATCTAACTTGTGGGGCACTGACTTCTTTTGCTGTAAGACACGCAGCTTGGCTCACAGAATACTACGCCCTGCTATAGCTCAGGATCGCTGGCAGCGATTTCAACACTGGTATTCTGCAATACGGAATCTCGCTCAACGTATTAGAAAAATTAGAGCCTCGCGCTCAACATTTTCTGTCCCTAACCTGAACACCAGTGATTAACAGACTATCCTGCCACGATATTCTAAACAGTCGGGAGGCGGTCTCCTAGTGAGAGCCCTCCACAGAAATACAGGTGGTCCCTGCTCGGGACGTCTTAATTACCTAGCTGGTACAATATCACAGAGGCTGCGTCCCCTATCCCTTCTCTAAGCCGCCCCACAATCTACAACTAGCTCAATCTTTCACTCCACTTCACTACTGGACAATAGTCACGGGTAGGGTGGTTGAACGGAGTACAATGACCGATGGAGGAGGTGTGGTGTACAGAGGTCGCACAGGATGCGACGTCTCTCAGTTGCTGGTTCAGAGCGTGGCACAGGATCACGTTTGATCTCACCACTCGATCATTCACCTCCCGGACCCAAGGAGACTACAGACAAACCAATAACGGCTGAGACACTAGCAAGTGTGACATATACAGTGTATATGATCGCCACTTACCGTATCAGGAGGGTGATCAGTCCTCGAGGTCAGCCACTACGGGTATCATCCACAGACATCCAGGCATGGGTCCAGAGAGTCTCGGATCGCTGGCCACGCCCCCCGTTGGTCGCGCCAAAATTGTCGGGGTCGTAATACGACAATTAAATCCTCATTCACCAGTCATTCCAAATTAATATGTGTGCAGGGCATCTGGTACCGGATAAGAATAAATCAGACAGGTAGCTGGTTCAAACTTAGTTAATGCCCCGTGCATCCACACATGTCTGCAGCGGTCACACCAACTGGCTTTATTCTAAAATACACAATACTATATTGAGTGTTAGGGGAAGGCGTGCATTAGGCGGGGTTTAAGCTAGCATCCAGTCTTTCTGATTTGTTCTGACGTCTTCTGGTGAATCCTCCCTTTCTTCACATTCCTGAGTTTCGATTCTGAAGAAATGAATCAGCCCTCCAGACACAAACCAGAAACGAAACTGAACCCTGGCAACCATTTTTAAATACAATTACATATGCATTAGCTAGCAGATAGGAAAAACTTATTGTTTCACAGTATAAAAGTATAGCAGTACAAAGAGAGTATAAAGATTTATATTAAAGTACAAAGGTATATAAGAAAATACATTTTCACCTTGACAGTGTAAGAGATTCTATAGTACCATGCCAGATGAAGATGTTAACAATATCCAAAATGTGCATGTTAAAAAAGGGATGTCTATACAAGAGTCCACAAATGGAACATATTTGTGATTGAGAAGTAAAATGACTTTATGGAGTGGAGTGATGTGACTGCACTGGGTGCTCTTCTTTAGATGGTAGGGCTACACGCATTGTACTTTGTGAATCTGAATCTTAAGTCCACGTTTAGTGGTGACATGTGGAGGAAAGTCCTTGTGACCATGCAGATTAGTGGATTTAGGATAAAAATCATGAAGGTCACATAGGGTGAGAACATCTGATCCCAGGGCTCATCCGGCAGGTGGCGTACTTGGTTTCTGGAAGTAGATATGTCTCTGAAGACAAGTGCATGAATACCCATGGTGGTCACACCGTACCTCAATGAGTGGAATCGTTGTAATCCGATCCTGTGATCTTTGGGTGGCCAATAAATATATATTCATATTAACTCGTGTCGGTTAAAGCGCAGCTTCTCATTACCGTCACTGATTAGTGAGGGTCCGAATCCTGAGACCCACAAAATCGATCAAACCGAGGAGCATACTGTAAGTGCTGCTCTCCTCCAGCACTGTGTCCCCCATCCTGGAGAAGAGCGTTCCCGGATCAGCACTTCTCCACGGTAAGGCTTTCCACACCATGACCGCCACTAATCAAAACCTTTCACATATCAGAAACATTTTTTTTTTGCATCCAAGCGAAAAATAACTCCACCAAAAGATTTAACTACCATTGCCAAAATGTTTTTCTTACAAATCTGGTGATTGCCGCCGGTCCTCTACTAGGCCAGAGCTGAAGCCTGTGCCGACCATGACAGTTAGGCAGCATGGGCATGGACTACCCGGCAGGCAGCATATGTAACATTCTTGCTATCATGGTCAGTCAAGGACTTCAGGTAATAAAGGCACAGAGAGAAAACTTCTTAAGCATTGTGGGACGGACCAATGGTAGAATATATTTTTGAACCCTCAGGGATATTTTATAATGGTTCCCTGGTGGCCTAGTGACTCATCACCTTAGAGGCCTCCACCACGGTCAGAGCTGCAGGACACATTAGCTGACCACAGTTTACATCAGCATCTTACTACTAATGGCAGCCGTGCCCTGTGCAGCCATCACCGTCCCCAGCACTAGGTTATCCACAGACCCCGGCCATGTCAGTGATGTAACAGGCTTTTACTAGGCACTGCTCCTAATAGCCAGATTCCTACTCCACACTGATGAGGGGCAAACACCCCGAAACAGCTGTCTGTGGATGGATACCATGCTTGGCATAGGTGGTTTTCCTGTATTGGATGTTTTCCTTTAATGGATGCTGCCCTTCCCGTGGTTGTTCCTTCCCGGGGAAAGGTCTGGCTATTCACTGCTTGCGTTGAGAAACACGCGATGGTGTCTCCGCAGCTATCCTACATGCAAGTGATGTAACAGGCGACACTCCGATGTGAAGATATTTATTGGTGATAGTTTTGATGGAGCCGTGAAGGTGAGTGGGCACAGACGGCACCGCTCGGAGTCCATCACAAGAGCATATAAAATTTCAACAAAATGCAAAATAAAAATAGATACTTTATATAGAAATGTAACGGGACATCACGGGGACGAGGAAGCGCGCTGCTCGCTACGGAGTAACAGTTTGATTGTGCACGGCACGTTCAGGCACTTATTGGCACGGAGGAACACACATCTGATCACACAGAGGTCGCCAGTCACACGGCATTCACTCCACCTCCCTCTGAGCGCTCCGGGGAGGACAGCAAAAAGGGCAAGCAGCGGGGTTAATACAGCATAGACAGGTGCAATAAGGCACCAGCCCAGCTACTAGCCAGAGTCAGGGCCATAAGGCACCAGCCCAGCTACTAGCCAGAGTCAGGGCCATAAGGCACCAGCCCGGCTACTAGCCAGAGTCAGGGCCATAAGGCACCCGCCCGGCTACTAGCCAGAGTCAGGGCCATAAGGCACCAGCCCGGCTACTAGCCAGAATCAGGGCCATAAGGCACCAGCCCGGCTACTAGCCAGAATCAGGGCCATAAGGCACCAGCCCGGCTACTAGCCAGAGTCAGGGCAATAAGGCACCAGCCCGGCTACTAGCCAGAGTCAGGGCAATAAGGCACCAGCAGTACAGGACAAACCGTTCAGCTGGGAGCGCACAACATCCACACAAGACACACACCACTCCTTCCAGTGGAGTCATCTGAGGAAGAAGGAAAACGTTGTGGCCCCAAGTCCCAGAGCGCCGGCTTCAAAGAGACTACTGAGGACCATGTGCAAGAGCGATTAGTGAGCGGGAGAAGCCGGTTAGCCTCAGCAGCCGGGAAGAAGGGTAATGTTAATGGTGTGAGCAGTGGAAAAGGCTCAGTTCTGGGAGTCCTCCCGCAGCTCCGACGGCAGAAACTTGTACTGTTGCTGTCTGATCATGGCCAGCTTCTTCCGCGCTTCCTCCAGCTCACGCTCCTTCCGCAACATTTCTTCCTGAGCCGCAATAATCTGTAAAGCAAGAACACGATGTCAAGATTGTGGGCAATGACTGACGAAAACAGTCAAGGGGCCTCAACGTCACAAAGAAGTATTCAGGCAGAGTCATCAGGGAGGGACAGTTCACCCAGGTAATTGCTACTACTGCATGGCAATATGGCGGCAAGTGCCTGAACATGAGGGCAATGACGCAGTGCCTGCAGGCTGTGTCCTTGCAATGAGAAGCTTCATGACCCGAGCAAGGGATAGGTCATCTGTGCGTACAGCTGAGGCCCCATCTCACCTGTGCGATCCCCCCCACCATCTTCTCCTTCACCACCACTGTCTCGTCATATTCTTGGAACGCTGCTGCCTTCTGCGCAGCTTTGACGAGGTTGTCCGACGCTCTCTTCACAGCATTCCCTGCCACCTGCGGACATACATCATTATTAGAGGCAATGGCCTCTCCCAGGTCACAAATCCGCCCTCGCTGCACTCACCTGCAGTCTCTTCATGGCCTCTGAATCGTGGTCGGCTTTCACTTTACAAGCCACCAGTAGCTGAGCGGTGGATGCAGCCACCTGCTTTGCGGATGAAATGAGCTTTTCCTCGCTGGCATGACCCTGAACCGCAGAGTTAGCTGCCTCACACAAGTTACTCGTAGCAGCGGCAACCATCCTGGCCTATGGAGGCAAACAGAGCCATCAGCTACACTACTGCAAGACTCGGAGTCTGCACTCACCATGCCCAGATACTCACAGCAGAGATCAGGCCCTGCGACCACTGCCCGTCATCCACGGCATTAGCTGGGATCGCTCCAACCTGGGCAAGAAAGAAATGAATAATCAAGCAAACGACGAGAGGATGTACGAACCCCCCCGCAGGCACAAGGTGGAAAGCAGAATAAGACACAAGAACCCACCTTGCCCTGAGCCACCAGCTCTCTCTGGGCAGCAGAAGCTGCTTTCACAAGGGCACTGGTGGCTGCTGCAATGGACTTTGCTGCCTCCAGGATCTGCTCCTCAAAGTTCAAGCTCTCATCCGCCTGCTGCAAAAACAGAAGAACACACAATGATACGATGAGCCGACACATGCCGGAGGAATGGAAACCTGACAGCCATGGAGCCACCAAGCCTCAGGCACATTGTGAGCAGAGGCCATCTCCATCGAGAGGAGGAAACTTCACCTTGCTAGTATGGGAGCTCCTTCACAGACTGTACGTCCCCAGCTTAGGCACGTTCACAGCTAAAGGACCATCCAAAGCCCGGGCACGTCCACAGCTTGGGTATCTCCCCTGCTCAGGTACATCTACAGCTCGGGTACTACCCCAGCTCAGGTACGACCCCAGCTTCAGCAATTCTGCAGACAGGCACGTCCACAGCTAAAGGACCATCCAAAGCCCGGGCACATCCACAGCTTGGGTATCTCCCCTGCTCAGGTACATCTACAGCTCGGGTACTACCCCAGCTCAGGTACGACCCCAGCTTCAGCAATTCTGCAGACAGGCACGTCCACAGCTAAAGGACCATCCAAAGCCCGGGCACGTCCACAGCTTGGGTATCTCCCCAGCTCAGGTACATCTACAACTAGGGTACGACCCCAGCTTCAGCAAATCTGCAGACAGGCACGTCCACAGCTTGGGTACATCCCCAGCTTGGGTACATCCGCAGCCAGGCACGTCCACAGCTCGGGTACGTCCCCAGCTTGTGTCCACAGCTCTGGTACGTCCCCAGCTTGGGCACGTCCACAGCTAGGGTACATCCCTAGCTTCGGCACGTTCACAACCCGGGCATGTCCACAGCTCGGGTATGTCCACAGCTCTGGCACGTCCACAACCTGGGCAATATCAACATGTGGAGCTCCTACACATTCCAGGATGGTCATTTTGGGTCTGACTCGTACGTGGGGGCCCTAAGCTCAGGAATCTGGGTAATGACAGGTTTGGGGTCTTACCATGGTACTGATTCAGGACAATCGGGTGTCTAGTTGGGGTGTAAGTTCACCTATGGTTCATGGAAGTACCTTGGGTTTGGCACGCGGTTTTAGCTGTTCCAGCTTCTTTGCTGCCGCCTCGATAGCGGCTGCGGCTCCCAGCAGCTCATTCTCAGCAATGACTGTGGGGTCTTCAGGGTCCACCCATTCAGTACCTGGTCCATGAAAGAAAAAGAAAGGGACATTAAAAAGTCCCCACCACAGTGTAGAGGTGTCACCAGTGTGAAACCTTGTCTGTCTCTATGGTAACAGACTACAAACAATCCTCGTGTAGTCGGATCCTGCACATCCACTTCTATTTGTCCCCTAGCGCAGGAGACAGACCGGACAGCATAACAGCAGGATGACTACAGAGACTCTGCTGCCTGTCACCATGGAGACACATTGGTCTGCGTGTGAAATGTTCTTACTGAAAATGTCCACTTTGTGTGTGCTCTACGCGTGGCTTCAATTTAGATGCAGTGAAATAATAAAAATACACACACCGAGACTTAAATGCTTAAACTCCTCCGACCTGCAGGAATCCTGTAATATCAGCGTCCTGAGCAAGAGCTTAAGTGCTGAGCCTGAGTCCAAGCCCGGAGCCTGAACCCACGGCCCCTCATAATTGAGGACTGCAGTGTTCCCTTTATTATCCCCACTCATGTTCTCGGCCTCCCACCCCTCACTCATTGGACCTGCTATCACCCCCGGCCCTCACGGTATACACTGGAAGTAATGTGGAGCACACGTGGCACCTTTCATGGCCTCCGCAGCCTGAATGAGCTCCGTCACTGAACCGGCCACGTGCTTGGAGTAGGCGGCCAGCTGCTGCTTCAGCTCAGCGCTCGGCTTCTGGAGGATCTGCGTATGGAGAGAACATTGGAGAGATGGGTCCACTGTCAACGCCCACATGTGGCAGCCCTGCCACCCCGACATTCACACTCACCACCAGGACGTGGTCCAGCAACTGCAGGTAGCCAGTGGCGCACTCCTTACCAAACCTCATAGCCCGGATTCGCACATCTGGGTTCACTTCAGGGTGGTAGGCGGCTTCCTGTAAGAGAGGACACAGCTAGCAAAGCTTCGCTCCTTGTGTGGTCACTACACCTCCACGTGTCAAATGACTGCACCTTGCATGAACGCAGCATGTCCGCGATAGCTCGGCGACTCAGATTCGCTGTGGCTATGACATCTTCCTGGCGACATGAGTTTCCTGCAGCAACGGCTTTGGCGGTCGCCATCGTGATGCCTTTGGTCATACGAATGAAGTCCTCTGGAGTGGAAGTCTGAGGAGGTGGGTCTGGAGAGGAGAAAACCTGAGAGGGGAAGTAAGAGGTTAATAATAAAGCCCTGAGAGGGGAAGTAAGAGGTTAATAATAAAGCCCCTCCCTTGCAATACTGAACCCTGTGATCTGACCACGCGCCCCCAGGACTCACCGCAAGCTCCTGTCTTATGTGCTCTATTGTAGCTTCAAGAGCTCGCGTCCCCTTGGTGGCCTCATCTTCCACGGCTTTCACGGTTTTCAGGAGAGACGTCACATTGGTCACCATCACCTGGAAGCACAAAAGTGTGAGCGACCCCCTAGACTCTGGCATCATGTCAGCAATCATTCAGACCGGACAGGGCAGTCACAAACCTTGGCCGAATTCTTCAGCTGGTACACCGACGGATCATCGCTTGACTTGCCAGCCGCAGCCTTGGTGGCACTGATGAGATCACCCAGGGCTTTGGCCACATCCTTCACGGCATTTATAAGAACAACCTGAAAAAAACAGAAAATGTCATACTGGGCTGGGAGATGTCGGACTCTGGTGGGGGGGACAGTGCAATGGGCACAGACGGGTGTCGGAGGGAGCAGGAAACTGTGACTGATCTGGTGGAGTCACTGTTTCTTGGTCTACTGACCCATCAAGTGTCTAGAGTTCCTATATCCGAGATTGAAGCTGCGCAATGGATGGACACAGTGGGTCGCTCCGGCTTTACCTGAGTCTCTGGGTCGTCAGACCCCAAACTGGCAGCACCAAGCTTGACGTTCTCCGCCAGGCGTGTGATGGTGGTCACAGAGGACTGGGCGGCCTGGGCCAGTTTCTCCTGACTGGACGTCGCGTTCTGAACCAGAACCTTTGTGTCTTCTACCAGAGCTTTTGCCGTCTTCAGGATGCCCTCACTGGAAAGCAGAAAATACAGGGTCACTGCACGGCAGCCAGCCACCCCAAACCCAGCAGCCACAAAAATCTCTGCTCACCGGTGATCAGCAAACGTCTCGGCATTCTCTCTGTTCAATGTTCCCGCTGTGGCAAACATAATGGTGGTGTCCAAATCCGCAATTATACCGGACACAGCACTAGCAGCGGTGATACAAGCCTGTGTGCCACGGTTTCCAGCCTGCAGAGCGGCCAAAACGTGGGACACCTTAAAAAAAAAAAAAAAAAAGAAAGAAAAAGAATATACGAGAGCGTCAGAAATATTGAGGGAGAAGGTCAGAACTATGATCACAGAGGAAGCGGCAGGGAAGGGTCAGTGCTGTGATCACAGGACACGGTGGGGAAGGGTCAGCGCTGTGATCACAGAGGACACGGCGGGGAAGGGTCAGTGCTGTGATCACAGAGGACACTGCGGGGAAGGGTCAGTGCTGTGTGTGATCACAGGACACGGCGGGGAAGGGTCAACGCTGTGATCACAGAGGACACGGCGGGGAAGGGTCAGTGCTGTGATCACAGAGGACACGGCAGGGAAGAGTCAGTGCTGTGATCACAGAGGACACGGAGGGGAAGAGTCAGCGCTGTGTGAGATCACAGAGGACATAGCGGGGAAGAGTCAGTGCTGTAATCACAGAGGACACGGAGGGGAAGGGTCAGTGCTGTGTGTGATCACAGGACACGGCGGGGAAGGGTCAACGCTGTGATCACAGAGGACACGGCGGGGAAGGGTCAGTGCTGTGATCACAGAGGACACGGCAGGGAAGGGTCAGTGCTGTGATCACAGAGGACACTGCGGGGAAGGGTCAGTGCTGTGTGTGATCACAGGACACGGCGGGGAAGGGTCAACGCTGTGATCACAGAGGACACGGCGGGGAAGGGTCAGTGCTGTGATCACAGAGGACACGGCAGGGAAGGGTCAGTGCTGTGTGAGATCACAGAGGACATAGCGGGGAAGAGTCAGTGCTGTGATCACAGAGGACACGGAGGGGAAGAGTCAGCGCTGTGATCACACAGGAAGCGGCAGGGAAGGGTCAGTGCTGTGATCACAGAGGACACGGCGGGGAAGGGTCAGCGCTGTGATCACAGAGGACACGGAGGGGAAGAGTCAGCGCTGTGATCACACAGGAAGCGGCAGGGAAGGGTCAGTGCTGTGATCACAGAGGACACGGCGGGGAAGGGTCAGCGCTGTGATCACAGAGGACATGGCGGGGAAGGTTCAGCGCTGTGATCACAGGACATGGTGGGGAAGGGTCAGCGCTGTGATCACAGAGGACACGGCGGGGAAGGGTCAGCGCTGTGATCACAGGACATGGTGGGGAAGGGTCAGCGCTGTGATCACAGAGGACACGGCGGGGAAGGGTCAGCGCTGTGATCACAGAGGACACGGCGGGGAAGGGTCAGCGCTGTGATCACAGGACATGGTGGGGAAGGGTCAGCGCTGTGATCACAGAGGACACGGCGGGGAAGGGTCAGCGCTGTGATCACAGAGGACACGGAGGGGAAGAGTCAGCGCTGTGATCACACAGGAAGCGGCAGGGAAGGGTCAGTGCTGTGATCACAGAGGACACGGCGGGGAAGGGTCAGCGCTGTGATCACAGAGGACATGGCGGGGAAGGTTCAGCGCTGTGATCACAGGACATGGTGGGGAAGGGTCAGCGCTGTGATCACAGAGGACACGGCGGGGAAGGGTCAGCGCTGTGATCACAGGACATGGTGGGGAAGGGTCAGCGCTGTGATCACAGAGGACACGGCGGGGAAGGGTCAGCGCTGTGATCACAGAGGACACGGCGGGGAAAGGTCAGCGCTGTGATCACAGGACATGGTGGGGAAGGGTCAGCGCTGTGATCACAGAGGACACGGCGGGGAAGGGTCAGCGCTGTGATCACAGGACATGGTGGGGAAGGGTCAGCGCTGTGATCACAGAGGACACGGCGGGGAAGGGTCAGCGCTGTGATCACAGAGGACACTGCGGGGAAGGGTCAGCGCTGTGATCACAGGACATGGTGGGAAAGGTCAGTGCTGTGATCACAGAGGACACGGCGGGAAAGGGTCAGCGCTGTGATCACACAGAGGAAGCGGCAGGGAAGGGTCAGTGCTGTGATCACAGAGGACACGGCGGGGAAGGGTCAGCGCTGTGATCACAGAGGACATGGCGGGGAAGGTTCAGCGCTGTGATCACAGAGGACACGGAGGGGAAGGGTCAGTGCTGTGATCACAGGACACGGCGAGGAAGGGTCAGCACTGTGATCACAGAGGGACATGGGGGGAAGGGTCAGCGCTGTGATCACAGAGGACACGGCGGGGAAGGGTCAGCGCTGTGATCACAGAGGACACGGCGGGGAAGGGTCAGCGCTGTGATCACAGAGGACACGGCGGGGAAGGGTCAGTGCTGTGATCACAGAGGAAGCGGCAGTGCTGTGATCACAGAGGACACGGCGGGGAAGGGTCAGCGCTGTGATCACAGAGGACACGGTGGGGAAGGGTCAGTGCTGTGATCACAGAGGACACGGAGGGGAAGGGTCAGCGCTGTGATCACAGAGGACACGGAGGGGAAGGGTCAGCGCTGTGATCACAGAGGACACGGTGGGGAAGGGTCAGTGCTGTGATCACAGAGGACACGGAGGGGAAGGGTCAGCGCTGTGATCACAGAGGACACGGTGGGGAAGGGTCAGCGCTGTTGACATGGTGGAACAGGGTCAGCGCTGTGATCACAGAGGCTTGGGGTCTCACCTACCTTCTCAGACACTAGTCGGGCACAGTCGATCAGCTCTCTCTTGGTGTAGTTGTCCGTCGGGCAGCACTGGAGGGCACCGGCTTTAGTGACCAGCTGAGAGCAGCCATGCCCGAGCTCTTGTACCCGCTGCTTAATGTGGGATCCAATCTGAGGGCAGATAAACGTGATATGACAGATGAGCCGGTGTGACGGACGCCTGCAGAGGCCTCGGGCCAGTCACGCCTTTCACCTCCTCATTCTCTGCAGTCACAGATGCTGGTTTGGCATCATGAGCAAGTTGTCCGTAGTCGCTGGTTAGCTGACTCGCCAGGGTGCCCAGCTCATCGGGGTTGGTGGTGGATTTTGTGACCTGTAAGAAGTAAAAATATTTCACAATGAATGTGGTGCCCGCCTGGTGTCAGACACTACTACCCACGATCTCAACAGATACCGAGCACGATGCCCGCCTGGTGTCAGACACTACTACTCACCATCTCCTCCACAGATACCGAGCACGGTGCCCGCCTGGTGTCAAACTACTACCCACCATCTCCTCCACAGATACCGAGCACAGTGCCCGCCTGGTGTCAGACCCTACTACCCACCATCTCCTCCACAGATACCGAGCACAGTGCCCGCCTGGTGTCAAACCCTACTACCCACCATCTCCTCCACAGATACCGAGCACAGTGCCCGCCTGGTGTCAGACACTACTACCCACCATCTCCTCCACAGATACCGAGCATGGTGCCCGTCTGGTGTCAGACCCTACTACCCACCATCTCCTCCACAGATACCGAGCACGGTGCCCGCCTGGTGTCAGAAACTACTACCCACCATCTCTTCCACAGATACCGAGCACAGTGCCTGCCTGGTGTCAGACACTACTACCCACCATCTCCTCCACAGATACCGAGCACGGTGCCCGCCTGGTGTCAGAAACTACTACCCACCATCTCTTCCACAGATACCGAGCACAGTGCCTGCCTGGTGTCAGACACTACTACCCACCATCTCTTCCACAGATACCGAGCACGGTGCCCGCCTGGTGTCAAACCCTACTACCCACCATCTCCTGCACAGATACCGAGCACAGTGCCTGCCTGGTGTCAGACGCTAGTACCCACCATCTCCTCCACAGATACCGAGCATGGTGCCCGCCTGGTGTCAGACCCTACTACCCACCATCTCCTCCACAGATACCGAGCACGGTGCCCGCCTGGTGTCAGAAACTACTACCCACCATCTCTTCCACAGATACAGAGCACAGTGCCTGCCTGGTGTCAGACACTACTACCCACCATCTCCTCCACAGATACCGAGCACAGTGCCCGCCTGGTGTCAGAAACTACTACCCACCATCTCTTCCACAGATACCGAGCACAGTGCCTGCCTGGTGTCAGACACTACTACCCACCATCTCTTCCACAGATACCGAGCACGGTGCCCGCCTGGTGTCAAACCCTACTACCCACCATCTCCTCCACAGATACCGAGCACAGTGCCCGCCTGGTGTCAGACGCTAGTACCCACCATCTCCTGCACTGTCACAGCGATGGCTTTGGCTGTCTTCACCATGGTCGTCTGATAATCCACAAAAGATCCCTCTGGTTCTCCAATGTGTTGCTCATCCAGCTAGAGTAAGAGATCAGTAATTAGCAGAGGTCATTGGTCAGTATGGGTCAGTCTTCAGCATGGGTCCCCGTCACCAATGATACCAGCAATGCTGGGAGCGTATGTCAGCGCAGGTCCCTCGTCAGCGATGCTGGTGGCGTAAATGTCAGCATGGATCTGTCAACAATTCTAGAGGCGCATGTCAGCATGGGTCCCTCGTCAGCAATGCTGGCAGTAAATCTCAGCGAGGGTCTCTCGTCAGCGATGCTGGCGGTAAATGTCAGCGCAGGTCCCTCGTCAGCGATGCTGGTGGTAAATATCAGCGCCGGTCCCTCGTCAGCGATGCTGGTGGTAAATGTCAGCATGAATCCGTCAGCAATGTCAGAGGCGTATGCGAGTGTGGGTCCCTTGTCGGAAATACTGGAGGCATATGTCAGCCCTGGTCCCTTGTCAACAATGCTCATGGAATACGTGAGGGATGCTAAAGGCGCATGTCATCACGGGTCCCTCGTCAACAATGCTGGATGAGTCGGTCAGCGTAGGACCCTTAAACAATGCTGGAGGCGTATGAGCGCGGGTCACTTGTCAGCGATGTTGGTGGTGCATGTCAGCACGGATCCCTCCTCAACGATGCTGGAGGAGTATGTCAGCATGGGTCCCGCATCAACGATGCTTGAGGCGAATGTCAGCATGGGACCCTCGTCAGCGATGCTGGAGGCGTATGTCAGCATGGATCCCTCGTCAGTGATGCTGGAGAAGTATGTCAGCATGGGTCCCGCATCAACGATGCTGGAGGCGTATGTCAGCATGGGTCCCTCGTCAGCGATGCTGGAGGAGTATGTCAGCATGGGTCCCTCGTCAGCGATGCTGGAGGAGTATGTCAGCATGGGTCCCTCGTCAACGATGCTGGAGGAGTATGTCAGCATGGGTCCCTCGTCAGCGATGCTGGAGGCGTATGTCAGCATGAGTCCCTCATCAACGATGCTGGAGGCATATGTCAGCATGGGTCCCTCGTCAGCGATGCTGGAGGCGTATGTCAGCATGGGTCCCTCGTCAGCGATGCTGGAGGAGTATGTCAGCATGGGTCCCTCGTCAACGATGCTGGAGGAGTATGTCAGCATGGGTCCCTAACCAACGATACTGGATGAATATGTCAGCATGGGTCCCTCATCAACGATGCTGTAGAAGTATGTCAGCATGAGTCCCTCATCAACGATGCTGGAGGCATATGTCAGCATGGGTGCTTCATAAACGATGCTGGAGGAATGTCAGCATGAGTCCCTCATCAACGATGCTGGAGGGATATGTCAGCATGGGTCCCTAACCAACGATGCTGGAGGGATATGTCAGCATGGGTCCCTCGTGAGTGATGCTGGAGGCATAGGTCAGTGGTGGTCCCTCTTCAGCAATTCTGGCAGAATATGTCAGGGTGGGTCCCCCGTCAGCGATGCTGGAGGAGTTGGTCAGTTACGCTCACCTTATTGATGGCCTGAGTGATAGAGTCCACCATGCCCCCTACGGCACCAGCAGCACTTGCGGCTTCATTTAGGGTCCCAGTCAGGTCGTCCACGGCTTCATGCATCATCTGAGCAGCTTCATCAAGAGCTTCCTGCGTGTGCGCTGCTACCTGCAATGAAACACAGGGTGGGACAAGCTCCCAGAGCTGCTGTGCGGACATCGCGAGTGCAGGAGCTGCTCTGACCTTGGGGTTGCCACCGGCCTCCTTGGCAGTATATAACATCTGCAGTGCGGACTCGGCCAGCGTCTTGGTCTGGTCCAGGAGGTTCATCTGCTGCTGGTGGTTGATTGTCTTTGATGCGGCTCCAATAGCAGCGAGGGTCAGCGGCTCAAAGTACTGCGCCATCTGAGACACCTGCAGGCGAGGACAGCAGACGGGTGGTCAGTGACAGGCACACGTCACACACCTTACTGCATACATGGCACATGCCTACCTTGTGCCCGAGCTGGGAGGAGTCTGCTCTTGCTGCCGTGGCAAGAGGTTCTATCAGGTTACTGATCTCCTGCACCGAAGTCTGCATCTGAGTGTGCAGAGCCTGGAAGGAAGGAATAAGTGAGAGCAGCAGCAGTATAAAGCATCCTGACAGCCTGTAGACAGAGCCCACACTCACCTCCTGGGATATGCCCTCCCGTGGGGTCAGCTGCTGACTGATGGCTTCTAGGGACGCCTGATCCAGCTCTCGCACAGTTTGGTTAAGGAGCTCGATGGCCTGATCACATTCCCTCTGACCCGGGGCCTTGTCCCTGTGGAAGGACAGACATGTGCAGGAGTCCAGAGGCCCCAAGCCACCACATAAGATCTGAGCATGCTGAGCTTCCCGCCACTCTGCCACTCTGCCCCCTGCTGCTCCTCCCGCCACTCAGCCCCCTGGTGCTGCTCCTCCCTCTGCCCTGCCCCATGCTCCTCCCGCCACTCAGCCCCCCGCTGCTGCTCCTCCCTCTGCCCTGCCCCCTGCTGCTGCTCCTCCCTCTTCCCTGCCCCATGCTCCTCCCGCCACTCTGCCCCTGCTGCTCCTCCTGAAGTTCCTCCAACACCGCTGCCCCTTTCAGATCCAACGCTCTGCATCATGCTGCTCCTCCCCATCTATCCTCACCCCTACTGATCCTCCCACAGCTCTGCACCCTGCCGCTCCTCCCCGACCTATCCTTTCCCCTGCTGATCCTCTCGCCACTCTGCCCCCTGCTGCTCCCCCTTCCGCAGATCCTCCCCCAGCCACTCCTCTCCCTGCAGATTTTCCCGCCACGCTGCCCCCTGCTGCTCCTCCCCCACCGATCCTCCCCCTGCAGATCCTCCCTCACCTATCCTCCCCTTGCTGCTCCTCCTTCCGCAGATCCTCCCACAGCTCTGCCTCCTGCTGCTCCCCCTGCAAATACTCCCACCGCTCTGCCCCTACTGCTCCTCCAACAGCTCTGCCCCCTTCCGCTCATCCCCCTGCAGATCCTCAAGCCACTCTGCCCCTGCTACCCTCCCACCCCCCATCCCCCCCCCCCCCCCTGCTATGGCCCGTCTCTACTCCCCCTGATTCTTTATGATACACCTCCCGCAGATTCTCCTGCTTCTTTCTCCCACCACTCCATCCCACTGTTCCTCCCCCTACTGCTCCACCATCTGCATATCCTTACCCTGCCTATCCTACTGCTGCTACTCCCCATCGCTCCTCCTCACCCTGCAGATCCTCCTGCCGCTCCGCCACCTTGCTGCTTCTCCTCCTGCGGATCCTTCTACCACTCCTGCTTCTCCCGCAGCTCAACGCCCTCCTGCCGATGCTCCCCTGCCTATCCCCTCACCGCCACACAGCAGCTGCTTCTCCTCCTGCTGATCCTCCTACCACTCCTCCGCTTTCTCCTGCAGCTCTACTGCCTATCCCCTCACCGCCACACAGCAGCTGCTTCTCCTGCGGATCCTCCTACCACTCCTCCGCTTTCTCCTGCAGCTCCACGCCCTCCTGCCGATGCTCCCCTGCCTATCCCCTCACCGCCACACAGCAGCTGCTTCTCCTGCGGATCCTCCTACCACTCCTCCGCTTTCTCCTGCAGCTCCACGCCCTCCTGCCGATGCTCCCCTGCCTATCCCCTCACCGCCACACAGCAGCTGCTTCTCCTCCTGCTGATCCTCCTACCACTCCTCCGCTTTCTCCTGCAGCTCTACTGCCTATCCCCTCACCGCCACACAGCAGCTGCTTCTCCTGCGGATCCTCCTACCGCTTTCTCCTGCAGCTCCACGCCCTCCTGCCGATGCTCCCCTGCCTATCCCCTCACCGCCACACAGCAGCTGCTTCTCCTGCGGATCCTCCTACCACTCCTCCGCTTTCTCCTGCAGCTCCACGCCCTCCTGCCAATGCTCCCCTGCCTATCCCCTCACCGCCACACAGCAGCTGCTTCTCCTGCGGATCCTCCTACCACTCCTCCGCTTTCTCCTGCAGCTCCACGCCCTCCTGCCGATGCTCCCCTGCCTATCCCCTCACCGCCACACAGCAGCTGCTTCTCCTGCGGATCCTCCTACCACTCCTCCGCTTTCTCCTGCAGCTCCACGCCCTCCTGCCGATGCTCCCCTGCCTATCCCCTCACCGCCACACAGCAGCTGCTTCTCCTGCGGATCCCTCCTACCACTCCTCTGCTTTCTGCTTCTCCTGCAGCTCCACGCCCTCCTGCCGATGCTCCCCTGCCTATCCCCTCACCGCCACACAGCAGCTGCTTCTCCTGCGGATCCTCCTACCACTCCTCTGCTTTCTGCTTCTCCTGCAGCTCCACGCCCTCCTGCCGATGCTCCCCTGCCTATCCCCTCACCGCCACACAGCAGCTGCTTCTCCTGCGGATCCTCCTACCACTCCTCCGCTTTCCGCTTTCTCCTGCAGCTCCACGCCCTCCTGCCGATGCTCCCCTGCCTATCCCCTCACCGCCACACAGCACCTGCTTCTCCTGCAGATCCTCCTACCACTCCTCCGCTTTCTCCTGCAGCTCCACGCCCTCCTGCCGATGCTGCACCTGCCTATCCCCTCACCGCCATACAGCAGCTGCTTCTCCTGCGGATCCTCCTACCATTCCTCCGCTTTCTCCTGCAGCTCCACGCCCTCCTGCCGATGCTGCACCTACCTATCCCCTCACCGCCACACAGCAGCTGCTTCTCCTGCGGATCCTCCTACCACTCCTCCGCTTTCTCCTGCAGCTCCACGCCCTCCTGCCAATGCTCCCCTGCCTATCCCCTCACCGCCACACAGCAGCTGCTTCTCCTGCGGATCCTCCTACCACTCCTCCGCTTTCTCCTGCAGCTCCACGCCCTCCTGCCGATGCTCCCCTGCCTATCCCCTCACCGCCACACAGCAGCTGCTTCTCCTGCGGATCCCTCCTACCACTCCTCTGCTTTCTGCTTCTCCTGCAGCTCCACGCCCTCCTGCCGATGCTCCCCTGCCTATCCCCTCACCGCCACACAGCAGCTGCTTCTCCTGCGGATCCTCCTACCACTCCTCCGCTTTCCGCTTTCTCCTGCAGCTCCACGCCCTCCTGCCGATGCTCCCCTGCCTATCCCCTCACCGCCACACAGCAGCTGCTTCTCCTGCGGATCCTCCTACCACTCCTCCGCTTTCTCCTGCAGCTCCACGCCCTCCTGCCGATGCTCCCCTGCCTATCCCCTCACCGCCACACAGCAGCTGCTTCTCCTGCGGATCCCTCCTACCACTCCTCTGCTTTCTGCTTCTCCTGCAGCTCCACGCCCTCCTGCCGATGCTCCCCTGCCTATCCCCTCACCGCCACACAGCAGCTGCTTCTCCTGCGGATCCTCCTACCACTCCTCTGCTTTCTGCTTCTCCTGCAGCTCCACGCCCTCCTGCCGATGCTCCCCTGCCTATCCCCTCACCGCCACACAGCAGCTGCTTCTCCTGCGGATCCTCCTACCACTCCTCCGCTTTCTCCTGCAGCTCCACGCCCTCCTGCCGATGCTCCCCTGCCTATCCCCTCACCGCCACACAGCAGCTGCTTCTCCTCCTGCTGATCCTCCTACCACTCCTCTGCTTTCTCCTGCAGCTCTACTGCCTATCCCCTCACCGCCACACAGCAGCTGCTTCTCCTGAGGATCCTCCTACCACTCCTCCGCTTTCTCCTGCAGCTCCACGCCCTCCTGCCGATGCTCCCCTGCCTATCCCCTCACCGCCACACAGCAGCTGCTTCTCCTCCTGCTGATCCTCCTACCACTCCTCCGCTTTCTCCTGCAGCTCTACTGCCTATCCCCTCACCGCCACACAGCAGCTGCTTCTCCTGCGGATCCTCCTACCGCTTTCTCCTGCAGCTCCACGCCCTCCTGCCGATGCTCCCCTGCCTATCCCCTCACCGCCACACAGCAGCTGCTTCTCCTGCGGATCCTCCTACCACTCCTCCGCTTTCTCCTGCAGCTCCACGCCCTCCTGCCAATGCTCCCCTGCCTATCCCCTCACCGCCACACAGCAGCTGCTTCTCCTGCGGATCCTCCTACCACTCCTCCGCTTTCTCCTGCAGCTCCACGCCCTCCTGCCGATGCTCCCCTGCCTATCCCCTCACCGCCACACAGCAGCTGCTTCTCCTGCGGATCCTCCTACCACTCCTCCGCTTTCTCCTGCAGCTCCACGCCCTCCTGCCGATGCTCCCCTGCCTATCCCCTCACCGCCACACAGCAGCTGCTTCTCCTGCGGATCCCTCCTACCACTCCTCTGCTTTCTGCTTCTCCTGCAGCTCCACGCCCTCCTGCCGATGCTCCCCTGCCTATCCCCTCACCGCCACACAGCAGCTGCTTCTCCTGCGGATCCTCCTACCACTCCTCTGCTTTCTGCTTCTCCTGCAGCTCCACGCCCTCCTGCCGATGCTCCCCTGCCTATCCCCTCACCGCCACACAGCAGCTGCTTCTCCTGCGGATCCTCCTACCACTCCTCCGCTTTCCGCTTTCTCCTGCAGCTCCACGCCCTCCTGCCGATGCTCCCCTGCCTATCCCCTCACCGCCACACAGCACCTGCTTCTCCTGCAGATCCTCCTACCACTCCTCCGCTTTCTCCTGCAGCTCCACGCCCTCCTGCCGATGCTGCACCTGCCTATCCCCTCACCGCCATACAGCAGCTGCTTCTCCTGCGGATCCTCCTACCATTCCTCCGCTTTCTCCTGCAGCTCCACGCCCTCCTGCCGATGCTGCACCTACCTATCCCCTCACCGCCACACAGCAGCTGCTTCTCCTGCGGATCCTCCTACCACTCCTCCGCTTTCTCCTGCAGCTCCACGCCCTCCTGCCAATGCTCCCCTGCCTATCCCCTCACCGCCACACAGCAGCTGCTTCTCCTGCGGATCCTCCTACCACTCCTCCGCTTTCCGCTTTCTCCTGCAGCTCCACGCCCTCCTGCCGATGCTCCCCTGCCTATCCCCTCACCGCCACACAGCAGCTGCTTCTCCTGCGGATCCTCCTACCACTCCTCCGCTTTCTCCTGCAGCTCCACGCCCTCCTGCCGATGCTCCCCTGCCTATCCCCTCACCGCCACACAGCAGCTGCTTCTCCTGCGGATCCCTCCTACCACTCCTCTGCTTTCTGCTTCTCCTGCAGCTCCACGCCCTCCTGCCGATGCTCCCCTGCCTATCCCCTCACCGCCACACAGCAGCTGCTTCTCCTGCGGATCCTCCTACCACTCCTCTGCTTTCTGCTTCTCCTGCAGCTCCACGCCCTCCTGCCGATGCTCCCCTGCCTATCCCCTCACCGCCACACAGCAGCTGCTTCTCCTGCGGATCCTCCTACCACTCCTCCGCTTTCTCCTGCAGCTCCACGCCCTCCTGCCGATGCTCCCCTGCCTATCCCCTCACCGCCACACAGCAGCTGCTTCTCCTCCTGCTGATCCTCCTACCACTCCTCTGCTTTCTCCTGCAGCTCTACTGCCTATCCCCTCACCGCCACACAGCAGCTGCTTCTCCTGAGGATCCTCCTACCACTCCTCCGCTTTCTCCTGCAGCTCCACGCCCTCCTGCCGATGCTCCCCTGCCTATCCCCTCACCGCCACACAGCAGCTGCTTCTCCTCCTGCTGATCCTCCTACCACTCCTCTGCTTTCTCCTGCAGCTCTACTGCCTATCCCCTCACCGCCACACCGCAGCTGCTTCTCCTCCTGCGGATCCTCCTACCACTCCTCCGCTTTCCGCTTTCTCCTGCAGCTCCACGCCCTCCTGCCGATGCTCCCCCTGCCTAACCCTTCACCGCCACACAGCAGAATCTTCTCCTGCGGATCCTCCTACCACTCCTCTGCTTTCTCCTGCAGCTCCACGCCCTCCTGCCGATGCTCCCCTGCCTATCCCCTCACCGCCACACAGCAGCTGCTTCTCCTGCGGATCCTCCTACCACTCCTCCGCTTTCTCCTGCAGCTCCACGCCCTCCTGCCGATGCTCCCCTGCCTATCCCCTCACCGCCACACAGCAGCTGCTTCTCCTGCGGATCCTCCTACCATTCCTCCGCTTTCTCCTGCAGCTCCACGCCCTCCTGCCGATGCTGCACCTACCTATCCCCTCACCGCCATACAGCAGCTGCTTCTCCTGCAGATCCTCCTACCACTCCTCCGCTTTCTCCTGCAGCTCCACGCCCTCCTGCCGATGCTGCACCTGCCTATCCCCTCACCGCCATACAGCAGCTGCTTCTCCTGCGGATCCTCCTACCATTCCTCCGCTTTCTCCTGCAGCTCCACGCCCTCCTGCCGATGCTGCACCTACCTATCCCCTCACCGCCACACAGCAGCTGCTTCTCCTGCGGATCCTCCTACCACTCCTCCGCTTTCTCCTGCAGCTCCACGCCCTCCTGCCAATGCTCCCCTGCCTATCCCCTCACCGCCACACAGCAGCTGCTTCTCCTGCGGATCCTCCTACCACTCCTCCGCTTTCCGCTTTCTCCTGCAGCTCCACGCCCTCCTGCCGATGCTCCCCTGCCTATCCCCTCACCGCCACACAGCAGCTGCTTCTCCTGCGGATCCTCCTACCACTCCTCCGCTTTCTCCTGCAGCTCCACGCCCTCCTGCCGATGCTCCCCTGCCTATCCCCTCACCGCCACACAGCAGCTGCTTCTCCTGCGGATCCCTCCTACCACTCCTCTGCTTTCTGCTTCTCCTGCAGCTCCACGCCCTCCTGCCGATGCTCCCCTGCCTATCCCCTCACCGCCACACAGCAGCTGCTTCTCCTGCGGATCCTCCTACCACTCCTCTGCTTTCTGCTTCTCCTGCAGCTCCACGCCCTCCTGCCGATGCTCCCCTGCCTATCCCCTCACCGCCACACAGCAGCTGCTTCTCCTGCGGATCCTCCTACCACTCCTCCGCTTTCTCCTGCAGCTCCACGCCCTCCTGCCGATGCTCCCCTGCCTATCCCCTCACCGCCACACAGCAGCTGCTTCTCCTCCTGCTGATCCTCCTACCACTCCTCTGCTTTCTCCTGCAGCTCTACTGCCTATCCCCTCACCACCACACAGCAGCTGCTTCTCCTGCGGATCCTCCTACCACTCCTCCGCTTTCTGCTTCTCCCACAGCCCCACCCCCTCCTGCCGATGCTCCCCCTGCCTATCCCTTCACCGCCACAGCAGAATCTTCTCCTGCGGATCCTCCCATCGCTTCGTCACCTGCTGCTCCTCCTCCCATGCAGATCTCCCGCCACGCCAGTCCTGACCACTCACCTCATGTTAGTAATCAGCTTCTTGATGGAGTCGGACACGGTACGGGAGTGTCCGGCCAGTACCGACCACTGCGGGGGGTCCTTAGGGTTGGCAGCCAGCGAGCGTGCCGTCTGGATGAGGCCGGAGGAGCTTTCCAGCATGGTCTTTGCTGAGCTGATGATCGGCTCCATTGCGTGGAGACCCTGAAACACAGAATAAGAGTGAGATGAATACAACAGGGCGAGCGGAAGATGCTGCTCTCCATGGCTCCATGTGCCCACCTCTGGGGAGATCTGTGCCGGCACACTGGCAAACTCTGGATTAGAGGCGAAGGCAGTTAGGTTCTCCACGGCCTGGATTAGGGGCACAGTGGCATCACGGCATTTCACCCGATTCTCATTATTAAATGCTCCGTCCAAGGCCTGAAACAAAAGAGGTGATACTGATCTGCTCTGCGCCAACCAGGCTCTGCCCACACAGGGTATATATCCACTGTGACCACACCTTGATGGTCTTCACTAGGTTGGCAGTGCTATTCGCCACCTCTTTGGCTGACTGCACAAACTGCCTCTTGGCCACAGGATTGGAAGTGTGCGTGGATGCCAGACGGCAAGCATTGCACAGGGCAGATGTGTGTTTGGCCACGATGGTGGCAGCTGACAGCACCTATGGAAGAAAAACATAACATATGAGAGCACCATGGGGGCATCAGGTGCGCTCCTCACCACCCCAGCTACCCACCTGTGACTGCGTGCAGGCTGGATCTCCCAGGTTCTGGCACGCCATCTGGATAGCCTGATTGGCCCGAGCAAACTGAGTGGGATCCACCAAACCCTGCTGACCTGCACGGCTGCTGGGATCCGACACCCCAACAAGGTAGGCGGCCTGAGTGCGAGAACAGGCATGGACTAGTAATGCACCCACCAGGCACCTGAGCAGCGGCCTCCGAGACACCACACATTCAGACTACGTACCTGAGCGGCAGCCTCAGACACACCACACATCTCAACTAAATATCTGACCATGCCGTCAGTCTTATCACACATTCTGCCCACATAATTGAGTGGCGACTTCAGACACACCACAGTTTCCAACCACGTATCTGACCACAGCCTCAGTCACACCACACATCCCATCCATGTACCCAAGTTGCCATGCTCATGCCACAAATCCTTAACATCTTACCAGGTATATGACCACCTTAGACAAACCACACATCCTGACCACAGCTCAGACACACCACATATCCCGACCATGGCTCAGACACCACACATTGTGACCCAATACCTGACCATGTCCTCAATCATATCACATCCTTGGCCTCAGACACATCCAGACCACGTACCTTAGCGGCAGCCTTAGTCAGGCTACGCATCCCAATCACGTAACTGACCACAGCCGGAGACACACATCACATCCCCACCACACACCTAACCAAGGCCTGTGTCACACCACACAATGGAATCAATTACTTGGGCCACGACCTCTCATGCCACATATTCCGACCATGTGTCGGAGCTGCATCAGTCACACCACATTCTGACCACGTACCTGAGCCGCGGCTTCAGTTAGACCACATAGGGCTTTTGAGGCGATGCCGACAGAGTCCCCAAACTCAGGTAGGTTACTGGTTTTGGCGTGCTGAGAAATTCCGGCCATCGATTCACCCAGAACCTGAGAAGATAAACAGAATTGTCACAGACGCAAATGTACACACGGTGACAAAGACTGTGGTACGTGGACCCCTGGGGTGCTATGGCTGTGATATGTGATCTCCTGGGGGTGCGATGGCTGTGATATGTGATCTCCTGGGGGTGCGATGGCTGTGATAAGGGAACTCCCGGGGGTGCTATGGCTGTGGTACGTGATCTCCTGGGGGTGCTATGGCTGTGATACGTGATCTCCTGGGGGTGTTATGGCTGTGGTACGTGATCTCCTGGGGGTGCGATGGCTGTGATAAGGGAACTCCTGGGGGTGCGATGGCTGTGATATGTGATCTCCTGGGGGTGCTATGGCTGTGGTACGTGATCTCCTGGGGGTGCTATGGCTGTGATACGTGATCTTCTGGGGGTGTTATGGCTGTGATAAGTGACCTCCCGGGGGTGCCACGGCTGTGATAGGTGATCTCCTGGGGGTGCTATGGCTGTGGTACGTGATCTCCTGGGGGTGCTATGGCTGTGATAGGTGATCTCCTGGGGGTGCTATGGCTGTGATAAGTGACCTCCCGGGGGTGCTATGGCTGTGATAGGTGATCTCCTGGGGGTGCTATGGCTGTGATAGGTGATCTCCTGGGGGTGCCACGGCTGTGATAGGTGATCTCCTGGGGGTGCCACGGCTGTGATAGGTGATCTCCTGGGGGTGCCACGGCTGTGATAGGTGATCTCCTGGGGGTGCTATGGCTGTGATATGTGATCTCCTGGGGGTGCCACGGCTGTGATAGGTGATCTCCTGGGGGTGCTATGGCTGTGGTACGTGATCTCCTGGGGGTGCTATGGCTGTGATAGGTGATCTCCTGGGGGGCTATGGCTGTGATAAGTGACCTCCCGGGGGTGCCATGGCTGTGAGACTTAATAGCTGTCTACAAATATCTCAAGGGCTGTCACATTGTAGAAGGATCATCTTTATTCTCATTTACTAGACTAGAAGCAATGGGATGAAACTGAATGGAAGGAGACACAGATTAGATATTAGAAAAAACTATTTGACAGTGAGGGTGATCAATGAGTGGAACAGGCTGCCAACGAGAGGTGGTGAGTTCTCCTTCAATGGAAGTCTTCAAACAGAGGCTGGACAGACATCTGGGATGATTTATTGAATCCTGCTTTGAGCAGGGGGTTGGACCAGATGACCCAGGAGGCCCCTTCCAATTCTACCATTCTATGATTCCCGAGGGTGCTATGGCTGTGATACGTGAACTCCAGGGGGGCTGTGGTGAAATATCTATATATCTATATGTGTGCAGTGAACTATGTATAGGTTTATTGGGTGACTTGTAATAATTTAACATCTGTCCTGAAGGCTGCAGGTCTCACCCAGGTGTTAATATGTATTATCATGAGACAGCAGACTTCTGTCTCCAATCTCACCAGGGGGCCTAGCTAGGACCAGGAAAGAGAGGAACCGCTTCACACCTACGACTCTTTGGAAGAGAGATGTCAATTACAGTCTGACACTATCTATCTGTGGGAAGCTTTAAACAAAGAATCTCAGAGAAAATTATATATTCATTGGGGGCGCGGCCGTGGACCAATCTAAAACAAGCAATTAGAATATCAACTTGAGGGGCTGGTCTAGAAATCTGACCTCCAGGGTGACTATAAATTAGGCCTGTATACATTCAAAATTGTTCACATGTGAGGACAGCCTGGGAAGCTGATGTGTTCCAGTCCATATTCACACCCCCCCCCCCCCCAGGGAGCAGAAACAGACCACAAAGTTAGCTATTTTCTGTAAGTTTTCTCCTGTTTATCTTATGCTGTTTTGCATACCTGTATGTCTTTTTATTACCATATTTTTATATATTTTTCCTTACTGTAAGCACTGTGCTTTTTGTATTAAAGCATAAAACTTTAACAAGTTGAACCTTGAATGTTCTAAAAGAATCCATAGCCGAAGGTGTGTGAGCCTTATGAGTGGTAGACAGTATTAGTAATATATCCATATATCCAGGACTCATTGCCCGTGTGTGCGGTGAGTGGTGGCAGCGTGTATTCGATGAGTAGTGGCAGCGTGTATGAGCGGGTGTGTGGCCTGGGTCGGTGTGTGATTTATGCTCCCATCACAGCAAAGGACAGAGGTTGAATGCTGGACTGATAGCGGGGAGATAGATTAACCCTTGCAGGCACAACCCAAGTCACGTGCTGAGAGCGGATGAATTAGTGACAGCACGGAGGGATCCGTGACATATAAGTGAACTCCGGGGGGTGCTATGGCTGTGATACGGTAACTCCAGGGGGGCTATGGCTGTGGTACGTGATGTCCAGGGGGTGCTACAGCTGTGGTGTGTGAACTCCCAGTGGGATACGGCTGTGTATATGAACGCCTGAGGAGCGATGGCTGTGTAAGAGGACCCCTTGGGAGCAATGGCTGTGGAGAGTGGAACCCCACTGAGAGATGGCTGTGTATGTGGACCTCCAGGGAGAGATGCCTGTGTACGTGGACCCCCTGAGAGAGATGGCTGTGTACATGAACCTCCTGGGAGCAATGGCTGTGGAGCGTGGACCCCCAGGGAGAGATGCCTGTGTACGTGGACCCCCTGGGAGAGATGGCTGTGTACATGAACCTCCTGGGAGCAATGGCTGTGGAGCGTGGACCCCCAGGGAGAGATGCCTGTGTATGTGGACCTTCATTATAAATTACCTTGGAATTTTCCATGACACTGTCCAGGCAGTGGAAGTAGGACTGGTCGTTCACAGGCTCTGTAGGGTTCTGCAGCAGCTCTCGTACCGTCTGTAACAGAAAGTGATGTTAGTAGTTGTGGTTCTCCCTGCAAATAACATGATCAAGGTTGTCAGGTGCCTGGGTTCAAACCCCTGAGCCTGTGCTTTGTGGTCGGCTTCCCTGTCCACCAAGCACAGCAGATTCACCTTTTCTCCGGGTGCTTAGTTTCTGTTTCCCCGGCAGCAGGTTTTTCAGGGTACCAGGTGTTTTCATTTACTCATTTCTCTGCCCTATCACCTTTCAGGTGCGGCTTTATATACTTTCCCTCTGCTGGTATTTTTTCCTGGTGATAGTGTCTTTTTGACATCCAGCCATACTACTGTAGTTTAGGCCTCCTGTCAGTGAAAGTTCAGCTAGGGTTTATCTCCTTGCAGTTTATGTTCTTCTACACCTATCTTCTGTTTCTTTTTAGGAAGTAGGTGATGTATTTTATAACAGTATATACTAAATCCTTTATTTTGTATTCCGTGGTTTGCTTTATGCCCTCTGGAACCTTTTCTCTTTCAGCACACTTTCCCTTCTGTAGGTAATTTGCACTCTGCTTTGTCTTCCGGGACTTTAGGAGGAACGTGAAGCGCTCAACGACCTTTCAAGCAGCATACGTCTGAGTTGCCCTTGTCTAGTCTGTGGTTACGGCTATCTCAGCTCAAGCAGGAGCCACTAGGGACTGCGGGGTCAGGATCTCTACTCTGTACAGGAACAGTTACAGTCTTTAGGGTGTTACCTTGGTCTCCGAGTGAGTTACTAGCCATCATGGACGCTGTAGACACCCTGACCACATAATTGTGGTCCTGGTCTTTGCAGGTGGCAGACATCAAGCGGTAACAACCGCATGTATTATCCTCTGATACGCAGGTTCTACTCCACCCAAAAGTCTTTGGAGCACAAGGTGAATTTACCAGATTGCTTCAACGTGGACCGAAGTAAGTTTTCCCATATATGTTGTTTTTTCGTCTCCATACTGCCTCATCCGGAAGAGTCAAAGCAAGGGGCATAAAACCTTATATGTGTTCACTAAGGTGATGAAGTGCATGACTCTGTTGGCCGGACATCCTGGTCCCCTGCAGCCTGCAGAGCTGTTTCAGGTCCTTTTGGTGGCAGAGTGCTTGAAAGGATGTGTATCTGTATGTTCGTAAGTGCAGAGTTTTTGCCAGGTCCAAAGCCTCTCGCCAGGCATCAGCAGGTTTCTTTTGCCTAACAGCTTGGACTCATTTGTCCATGGATTTCCTCACGGATTTGCCCAATACTGGTGGCAATACTATAACATGGGTGTTGGTGGACCGTTTCTGCAAGATGGTTCCTCTAATAAAATTGCCTATGGCTAAGAGTTTACCTACTGTCTTTATCTCTCTCGTCGTTATGTTACAGCGGGGAAAACAAGTATCTGATACACTGCCGATTTTGCAAGTTTTCCCACCTACAGAGAATGGAGAGGTCTGTAATTTTTATCGTAGCTACACTTTACCTGTGAGAAGACAGAATCTTTAACAAAATCCAAATCACATTGAAGGTTTTTTTTTTTTGCATAATTAATTTGCATTTTATTGCGTGAAATAAGTATTTGATACAATAGAAAATCAGAACTTAATATTTGGTGCAGAAACCTTGTAATTACAGAGGTCAGACGTTTCCTGTAGTTCTTGACCAGGTTTGCACACACTGCAGTAGATTTTGGTCCCCTCCTCCATACAGATCTGCTCCAGATCTTTCAGGTTTTGGGGCTGTCGCTGGGCACCATAGAGTTTCAGCTCCTCCAAAGATTTCTATTGGGTTCAGGTCTGGAGACTGGCTAGGCCACTCCAGGACCTTGAAATGCGTCTTACGGAGCCACTGCTTAGTTGCCCTGGCTGTGTGTTTTGGGTCATTGTCATGCTGGAAGACCCAGCCACGGCCTATCTTCAATGCTCTTACTGATGGAAGGAGGCTGTTGCCCAAAATCTCAAGATACATGACCCCATCCATCCTCCCTTCAATACGCTGCAGTCGTCCGTTCTCCGCAGACATCCGGTTTTACAGAATAACATCCCCAAAGTATGAGATTCCCCCACTATGCTTCACAGTTGGGACAGTGTTCTTGGGGTTGTACTCATCCTTCTTCCAACCAAACAAGGTGAGTGGAGTTGAGACCAAAATAAAACTTTTTGGTATCATCTGACCACATGACCTTTTCCCATGCCTCCTCTGGATCATCCAGATGGTTGTTAGCGAACTTCAAAACAGTCCTGGACATGTTCTTGTGTCAACAGGGTGACGTTGTGTGCCCTGCAGGATTTTAATCCATGATGGCGTAGTGTGTTACTAACGGTAATGTTTGAGACTGTGGCCCCAGCTCTCTTCAGGGCATTGACCAGGTCCTCCTGTGTAGTTCTTGGCTGATTCCTGACCTTTCTCAGAATCATCCTTACCCAACAAGGCTAGACCTTGCATGGAGCCCCAGACCGAGGAAGATTGACAGTCATCTTGTGTTTCTTCCACTTTCTAATAATTGCTCCAACAGTTGTTGCCTGTTGTCCTGTAGCCCATCACAGCCTTGTGCAGGTGTACAATTTAGTCCCTGGTGTCCTTATTCAACTCTTTGGTCTTGGCCATGGTGGAGAGGTTGGAGTGTAATTGTGTGGACAGGTGTCTTTTATACAGGTAACGAGGTCAAACAGGTGCAATTAATCCAGGTAATGAGTGCAGAGTAGGAGGCTTCTTATAGATAAACTAACAGGTCTGTGAGAGGCAGAGTTTTTATTTTTAGATTCTGTCTTTCACAGATGAAGTGTACCTACGATAACATTTACAGACCCTCCATTGTTTGTAAGTGGGAAAACTAAAAAATCAGCAGATCATCAGATACTTCTTGTCCCCACTGTCCATGGTGTTCCTAAAGACATTATTTCCTATAGAGGGGTTCCGTTCATGGCTAGCTTTTGTCATTGATTTTGCTCAAGCTTAGGACTCAAGCTTTTGTTCCCCTAGGACTAATCGTCAGACAGAGAATGAGCCAAGAATTAGAACAATATTTAAGATATTTGGTTTCATCTAATTATGAGGATGGGTAGGATTTTCCTCCGTTGGCGGAGATCGCACTCAATAACCGCACCTCTACTGCCACAGATACCTCGCCTTTTTTTGTTGTGGGGGTTTTCATTGTTTTTGGTAATTTTTATGGTTTACAGTCTGTGGTCCTAGAAGAGGAAAGATATTCTTCATGTCTGATTACGGTCTAGAGAGAAGTTAAAAAAGGTTTTCTGATAACTTGCAATCAGAGCTAGAGAACCGCGAGCTGCAGACATAGGTGGGACAGTGTTTAAGGTGGAGGATTCTGTTTGGCTATACTCAAAACATCTTTGTCTTAAGTTCTGCCAAGGAAATTGCTCCTACATTTGTTGGTCCATATAAGATAACTAAGATCATTAATCCTGTGACACTGAAGCTCCTACTCCCGGTTGCGTGGGTTGAGGGGATGCCTGGTCCTCAGGACTTCACAGCGGTTGACTTGGAAGAGAACAAGGAGAACGTTGTGGAAGGAGTTTTGGGTTCCTGGCGAGTCAGACATGGACTGCAATAGCTCGTTAAATGGATGAGCTTCGGTACGGAGGATAATTCTTGGGTTGAAGTGGAATATTTGCACTTGGATCGCCTAGTGAGGGTGTTTTGTCAGAGGTTGGGGATCTCAGTGGCCTCTTGTAGAACGAGGGTAATGTCAGAAGTCTGCGTTCTACCTGTGTTTGTGGTCGGTGTTTCTGCCAAGAACAGCAGATTCCCCTTTTCTCCGGGTGCATAGTTTCTGTTATCTCTGCTGCAGTCTATTCAGGGTACAAGGTGTTTTCATTTACTCATTTCTTGGCCCCATCACCTTTCGGGTGCGGCTTTATATACTTTCCCCCTGCTGGTAATAATCTCTTTTTGATGTAAAGTCATACTGCTGTGTCTTCCTAAGAAGTAGGCGGTTTACTTTCTAACAGTCCATACTAAATCCTTTATCTTGTATTCCGTGGTTTGCTTTATGCCCTCCGGAACCTTTTCTCTTTCAGCACACTTTCCCTTCTGTAGGTAATTTGCACTCTGCTCCAGGTCTTTAGGAGAAACGAGAAGCGCTCGAAGGCCTTTCATGCAGCATAGGTCGGATTGCCATCATCTGGCCCTAGCCACAGACTCTCTGAGCTCACGCCGTTACCACTGGGGACTGCGGGGTCAGGAGCTCTAGTCTGTACAGGGACCATCAGAGTCGGCTGCAGTCTTTACAGTGTTATCTCTGCCCTCGAGTGCGTCACTATACTATTATAACGTAGGGTTTTCACCGCAGATAACAACAGCTGTAAGTAGTTACCTCCAGCTCCCGCAGGGCGTTGTCACACTCCTTCTGGCCCGGCGCCTGCTGCGTGCACACGGTGATCAGCTGATTGATGCTGTCAGTCACTGCCCTGAGGAGACACCAGAGTCATATACACAGGGTGAAGGGAGAAGCACGCTGGGCGGCACTACGGTATATACAGCTATACTCCATCCACACAGAGGCAGCACTGTGCTATATACAGTTATACTCCAGCCACACAGAGGCAGCACTATGCTATATACGGTTATACTCCACCCACACCATGGCGGCTCTGTGCTATATACGGTTATACTCCATCCACACAGAGGCAGCACTATGCTATATACAGTTATACTCCAGCCACACAGAGGCAGCACTATGCTATATACAGTTATACTCCAGCCACACAGAGGCAGCACTGTGCTATATACAGTTATACTCCAGCCACACAGAGGCAGCACTATGCTATATAAGGTTATACTCCACCCACACCATGGCGGCTCTGTGCTATATACGGTTATACTCCATCCACACAGAGGCAGCACTGTGCTATATACTGTTATACTCCAGCCACACAGAGGCAGCACTATGCTATATACGGTTATACTCCACCCACACCATGGCGGCTCTGTGCTATATACGGTTATACTCCATCCACACAGAGGCAGCACTATGCTATATACAGTTATACTCCAGCCACACCATGGCGGCTCTGTGCTATATACTGTTATACTCCATCCACACAGAGGCAGCACTGTGCTATATACAGTTATACTCCAGCCACACAGAGGCAGCACTATGCTATATACGGTTATACTCCACCCACACCATGGCGGCTCTGTGCTATATACGGTTATACTCCATCCACACAGAGGCAGCACTATGCTATATACAGTTATACTCCAGCCACACAATGGCGGCTCTGTGCTATATACTGTTATACTCCATCCACACAGAGGCAGCACTATGCTATATACAGTTATACTCCAGCCACACAGAGGCAGCACTATGCTATATACGGTTATACTCCACCCACACCATGGCAGATCTGTGCTATATACAGTTATATGAAAAGGTTTGGGCACCCCTATTAATCTTAAGCTTAATGTTTTATAAAAAATTTTTTTTTGCAACAGCTATTTCAGTTTCATATATCTAATAACTGTTGGACACAGTAATGTTTCTGCCTTGTAATGAGGTTTATTGTACTAACAGAAAATGTGCAATCTGCATTCAAACAATATTTGACAGGTGCATAAGTATGGGCACCCTTATCATTTTCTTGTTTTAAATACTCCTACCTACTTTTTACTGACTTACTAAAGCACTTTTTTTGGTTTTGTAACCTCACTGAGCTTTGAACTTCATAGCCAGGTGTGTGCAATCATGAGAAAAGCTACTTAAAGTGGCCACTTGCAAGTTGTTCTCCTGTTTGAATCTCCTCTGAAGAGTGGCATCATGAGCTCCTCAAAACAACTGTCAAATGATCTGAAAACAAAGATTATTCAACATAGTTGTTCAGGGGAAGGATACAAAAAGCTGTCTCAGAGATTTAACCTGTCAATCTCCACTGTGAGGAACATAGTAAGGAAATGGAAGAACACAGGTACAGTTCTTGTTAAGGCCAGAAGTGGCAGGCCAAGAAAAACATCAGAAAGGCAGAGAAGAATGGTGAGATCAGTCAAGGACAATCCTCAGACCACCTCCAGAGAGCTGCAGCATCAACTTGCTGCAGATGGTGTCACTGTGCATCGGTCAACTATACAACGCACTTTGCACAAGGAGAAGCTGTATGGGAGAGTGATGCGAAAGAAGCCATTTCTGCAAGCACGCCACAAACAGCGTCGGCTGAGGTATGCAAAAGCACATTTGGAGAAGCCAATTTCTTTTTGGAAGAAGGTCCTGTGGACTGATGAAACCAAGATTGAGTTGTTTGGTCATACAAAAAAGCGTTATGCATGGCGGCAAAAAAACAGCATTCCAAGAAAAACACTTGCTACCCACAGTAAAATTTGGTGGAGGTTCCATCATGCTTTGGGGCTGTGTGGCCAATGCCGGCACCGGGAATCTTGTTAAAGTTGAGGGACACATGGATTCCTCTCAGTATCAGCAGATTCTTGACAATAATGTTCATGAATCAGTGATAAAGTTGAAGTTACGCAGGGGATGGATCTTTCAGCAAGACAATGATCCAAAACACCGTTCCAAATCTACTCAGGCATTCATGCAGAGGAACAATTACACTGTTCTGGAATGGCCATCCCAGTCCCCAGACCTGAATATCATTGAACATCTGTGGGATCATTTGAAGAGGGCTGTCCATGCTCGGCGACCATCAAACTTAACTGAACTGGAATTGTTTTGTAAAGAGGAATGGTCAAAAATACCTTCATCCAGGAACTCATTAAAAGCTACAGGAAGCGACTAGAGGCTGTTATTTTTGCAAAAGGAGGATCTACTAAATATTAATGTCACTTTTCTGGTGAGGTGCCCATACTTATGCACCTGTCAAATTTTGTTTGAATGCAGATTGCACATTTTCTGTTAGTACAATAAACCTCATTTCAAGGCAGAAACATTACTGTGTCCAACAGTTATTAGATATATGAAACTGAAATAGCTGTTGCAAAAAAACTGTTTTTATAAAAAATTAAGCTTAAGATTAATAGGGGTGGCCAAACTTTTTCATATAACTGTACGGTTATACTCCAGCCACACAGAGGCAGCACTATGCTATATACGGTTATATCCCACTTACACAAAGGCCACACTACGCTAGACAGTTATCCACCCACACCATGGCAGCACTGTGCTATATACTGGTATACTCCACCCAAACTGTGGTGGCACTGCGCTAGATACCATTATACTCCACCCACAAAGGGCGGCACTGCACTACATACTATCATATTCTGCTTACACAGAGGCGGAACTATGCTCCACCCACACCAGGGCGGCACTCTGTTATATATCGTTATACTCCACCCACACAGAGACAGCACAGAGCTATATACTGTTATACTCCACCCACACCATGTAAGCACTGAGCCATATATCATTATACTCCATCCACACCAAGGCAGCACTCTGCTATATATCGTTATACTCCACCCACACAGAGACAGCACAGAGCTATATACTGTTATACTCCACCCACACCATGTAAGCACTGAGCCATATATCGTTATACTCCATCCACACCACGGCAGCACTCTGCTATATATCGTTATACTCCACCCACACAGAGACAGGACAGAGCTATATACTGTTATACTCCACCCACACCATGTAAGCACTGAGCCATATATCGTTATACTCCATCCACACCAAGGCAGCACTCTTCTATATATCGTTATACTCCACCCACACAGAGACAGCACAGAGCTATATACTGTTATACTCCACCCACACCATGTAAGCACTGTGCCATATATCGTTATACTCCACCCACACCAAGGCGGCACGACACGATATAATGTAAAACTCCACGCACACAGAGGCCTCACTACACTTGCTATATACCGTTATACTCCACCCACACCATGGCGGCACTACACTATATACCATTCCACTCCACTCTCTCAGAGGCAGCACTACGCTATGTACCATTATACTCCACTCACACAAAGGTGGCACTACGCTATACACCATATATTCCACCCACACTGCAGCGGCATTGCACTATATACCATTATACTCCACCCACACAGAGGCAGCACTATGCTATATACCGTTATATTCCCCTCACACCGAGGCGGCACTACACTATATACCATTAAACTCCACCCTCACTGAGGCGGCACTACACTACATACTGTTATACTCAGTGTAGTGAAATATGTATAAATATGTATGTGTGCAGTGAACTATGTATAGGTTTATTGTGTGACTAGTAATAATTGAACATCTGTCCTGAAGGCTGCAGGTCTCACCCAGGAGTTAATATGTATTTTCCTGAGACAGTAGACTTCTGTCTCCAAATCTCACCAGGGGGTCATGCTGGGAACCAAGAATAAAGGGAACATTTGACACCTCCTAGCTCTTTGAAGAGAGATGTCAATTACAGCCTGACACTATCTGTGGGAAGCTTTACACAAAGAATCTCGGAGAAAATAATATATTCATTGGAGGCGTAGCCGTGGTCCAATCAAAAAACAATTAGAATATCAACTTGAGGGGCTGGTCTAGAAATCTGACCTCCAAGGTGACTCTATAAATTTGGCTTGTATACATTCAAAATTGTTCACATGTGAGGGCAGCCTGGGAAGCTGATGTGATCCAGTCTATATTCATCCTACCCTCCGGGAGCAGAAGCAGACTACAAGTTAACTATTTCTGTACGTTTTCTCCTGTTTATTTTATACTGTTTTGCATAGCTGTATCTTTTTATTACCATATTTTTTATACCTTTTCTTTACTGTAAGCACTGAACCTTTTTGTATTAAAGCATAAAACTTTAACAGTTGAACCTTGTATGTTCTAAAGAATCCATAGCCTTAAACTGTATGAGTATGAGTGCATGGATGAATGCTGTATTGTATGAGTGGTAGACAGAATTTGTAATATTTCCGGGACTCATCGCCCGTGTATTCGGTGAGTGGTGGCAGCGTGTATGAGCGGGTGTGTGGCCTGGGTCGGTGTGTGATTTATGCTCCCATTACAGCATAGGACAGAGGTTGAATGCTGGACAGAGAGGGGAGATAGATCAACCCTTGCAGGTGCAACCCCAAGTCATGTGCTGAGAGCAGACATGTGACGAATTAGTGGCAGCATGGAGGGGGATCCGTGACGCTCAGCCAACATCAAGGCGGCACTACGCTATATACCATTATACGCCGTCTACACTGAGGCGGCACTACACTATATACCGCTATACTCCACCTACACTGAGGCAGAGCATTAATATATAACATGCACACAGTGTACTGGTCGGTATTATACTCTGCACCCGGCCACTCACACACTTACCTGGCGGCAGCTGCGAGCTGGCTCTTCAGGTTAGGGGCGGCAGGATCGGCAGACAGAGCTTTCGCTGCCAGAAGTAACTTGCTGGATGACAGGGAGATGCTCTTCAGGTTGGAGACCACCTGCGCCTGATCCTCCTTGTTCTGCAGGTGGTAAAAGATGGAAAATTTCTGAATGCACCTCAGAATTTCCTCCTGTCACACATCCCTCTCTATAGCGCCTTTGTACGTCCTCCTGTAACACATCCCTCTCTATAGCGCCTTCGTACGTCCTCCTCCTGTCACACATCCCTCTCTATAACGCCTTTGTACGTCCTCCTGTCACACTTCCCTCTCTATAGTGCCTTTATGCTTCCTCCTGTCACACGTTCCTCTTTTTAGCGCCTTGGTACGTCCTCCTGTCACAGGTCGCTCTGTCTGTTTGTACATACACCTGCTTCACGAGCCAGCTCCATGTCTTGACATCCTCGTACCTGCGTCTGTCCTGCCTTCCTCATACCTGCATCTGTCCTGCCATCTCCTGACATCCTCATACCTGCGTCTGTCCTGCCATCTCCCGACGTCCTCGCACCTGCGTCTGTCCTGCCATCTACTGACGTCTTCATACCTGCGTCTGTCCTGCCATCTCTTGACGTCTTCATACCTGCGTGTCCTGCCATCTCGTACCTGCGTCTGTTCTGCCATCTCCTGACGTCCTCATACCTGCATCTGTCCTGCCATCTCCTGACGTCCTTGGACCTGTGTCTGCCCTGCCGTCCTTGTACCTGCATCTGTCCTGCCATCTCCTGACGTCCTTGTACCTGAGTCTGTACTGCCATCTCCTGACGTCCTCGTACCTGCGTCTGTCTTGCCATCCTCGTACCTGCGTCTGTCCTGCCACCTCCTGCCGTCCTCGTACCTGCGTCTGTCCTGCCATCTCCTGACGTCCTCGTACCTGCGTCTGTCCTGCCATCTCCTGACGTCCTCATACCTGCACCTGTCCTGCCATCTCCTGCTGTCCTCGTACTTGCGTCTGTCCTGCCATCTCCTGCTGTCCTCGTACCTGCATCTGTCCTGTCATCTCCTGCTGTCCTGCCATCTCCCGACGTCCTTGTATCTGTGTCTGTCCTTCCACCTCCTGCCATCCTTGTACCTGCGTCTGTCCTGCCATCTCCTGCCGTCCTAATACCTGCGTCTGTCCTGCCACCTCCTGCCGTCCTTGTACCTGCGTCTGTCCTGCCATCTCCTGATGTCATCGTACCTGCGTGTCCTGCCATCTCCTGTCGTAACTCGTACCTGCGTCTGTCCTGCCATCTCCTGCCGTCCTAATACCTGCGTCTGTCCTGCCACCTCCTGCCGTCCTTGTACCTGCGTCTGTCCTGCCATCTCCTGATGTCATCGTACCTGCGTGTCCTGCCATCTCCTGTCGTAACTCGTACCTGCGTCTGTCCTGCCATCTCCTGCGGTCCTCATACCTGCGCCTGTCCTGCCATCTCCTGCCGTCCTCATACCTGCGTCTGTCCTCTTACCTGCATCTGTCCTGCCATCTCCTGCCATCCTCATACCTGCGTCTGTCCTGCCATCTCCTGACGTCCTCGCACCTGCGTTTGTCCTTCTACCTGCGTCTGTCTTGCCATCTCCTGACGTCTTCATACCTGCTTCTGTCCTGCCATCTCCTGCCGTTCTCGTACCTGCGTCTGTCCTGCCATCTCCACTCCTGCCTGGAGGAACTCATTGAAGTCCTGTCCATATTTCCCAGAGGCTTTGGCCAAGTCTTGAGTGGTTCCTCGGGAAGCTTGCACAATCTCGTTAGCCGACTGGTTGAGGCCGACGGCCGCCTGGTTCAGCTGACTCTGCGCTTCCTGGAAGTTCTTATTGCTGGGAGGGAACTGAAAAGTAAAGACAAAGTGGCAGGTAGCGCTACCATAGAGTTGGAATCATAAATGTACAGGAAGGAGCAGAGAGGGTAATGTCCATGTGCAGAGCCGCATGCAGGTGGTCAGCCACATTGTGGAAGGGAATGGACAGCCACGGGGCATGGTCAGTCACCCTGGGTAGAGGAAATTGTCAGTCATGGGGGTGGTCAGCCACGCTGGGTGGAGGGAATTGGTCAGCCACGCTGGGTGGAGGGAATGGTCAGTCACGCTGGGTTGGGAGCGAATGGTCAGCCACAGTGGGTGGTCAGCCACACTGGAGGGGAGGGAATGGTCAGTTACGGGATTGTCAGTCACGCTTGAGGATGAGGGAATGGTCAGCCACACTGGTGGCAGCTACACCAGTAGAAGAGGAAGTAGGGAGAGGTGACTTACGGAGTTGGCTAGGAGCTTCTTGCTGGCTTCGCCGATGCTCTTGATGGCGGCATCCACATCCCTCTGCCCGGGAAGGCAGTTCACACAACGGCTCAGCGCCTGGGACACTGCTTTAGCCACCTACAGAGAAATCCATCAAACTGACGTTCTCTGAACCACCTAACACGTGATGGCAGCAGCCCCCAGTTCTCACCTGAGCCAGTCTCTGCTGCCCCTCAGCGTCGGCAGGTTTACCCACAGCCCTTTTAGCTTCTTCTATAAGATTTCCAGCCTTGTCCATGACGTCTCCGGCGCACTCCAGCATTGCATTCTGAACAGCCGGATCCGAAGAATTTGCAGCTACTCCACGACTTGCCTGTGCCAGAGACTTCAGAGCTTGTGCGACATCACGGGCAGCGCGGCCTAACAGAGAGGAGTAACGTGAGAGAATCTGGCCGGAGGGCAATCAGAGGAGAAAGACTGGTCAGAAGGGATGGAGGCGGCAAGAGGAACTGGAGACCAGCCGGCCAGAGGGGACGGAGACAGAGCGGCCAGAGGGGACGGAGACAGAGCGGCCAGAGGGGACGGAGACAGAGCGGCCAGAGGGGACGGAGACAGAGCGGCCAGAGGGGACGGAGACAGAGCGGCCAGAGGGGACGGAGACAGAGCGGCCAGAGGGGACGGAGACAGAGCAGCCAGAGGGGACGGAGACAGAGCGGCCAGAGGGGACGGAGACAGAGCGGCCAGAGGGGACGGAGACAGAGCGGCCAGAGGGGACGGAGACAGAGCGGCCAGAGGGGACGGAGACAGAGCGGCCAGAGGGGACGGAGACAGAGCGGCCAGAGGGGACGGAGACAGAGCGGCCAGAGGGGACAGAGACAGAGCGGCCAGAGGGGACGGAGACAGAGCGGCCAGAGGGGACTGAGACAGAGCGGCCAGAGACAGAGCGGCCAGAGGGGACAGCGGCCAGAGGGGACGGCGGCCAGAGGGGACGGAGACAGAGCGGCCAGAGGGGACGGAGACAGAGCGGCCAGAGGGGACGGAGACAGAGCGGCCAGAGGGGACGGAGACAGAGCGGCCAGAGGGGACGGAGACAGAGCGGCCAGAGGGGACGGAGACAGAGCGGCCAGAGGGGACGGAGACAGAGCGGCCAGAGGGGACGGAGACAGAGCGGCCAGAGGGGACGGAGACAGAGCGGCCAGAGGGGACGGAGACAGAGCGGCCAGAGGGGACGGAGACAGAGCGGCCAGAGGGGACGGAGACAGAGCGGCCAGAGGGGACGGAGACAGAGCGGCCAGAGGGGACGGAGACAGAGCGGCCAGAGGGGACGGAGACAGAGCGGCCAGAGGGGACGGAGACAGAGCGGCCAGAGGGGACGGAGACAGAGCGGCCAGAGGGGACGGAGACAGAGCGGCCAGAGGGGACGGAGACAGAGCGGCCAGAGGGGACGGAGACAGAGCGGCCAGAGGGGACAGAGACAGAGCGGCCAGAGGGGACGAAGACAGAGCGGCCAGAGGGGACGGAGACAGAGCGGCCAGAGGGGACGGAGACAGAACGGCCAGAGGGGACGGAGACAGAGGGGCCAGAGACAGAGGGGCCAGAGGGGACGGAGACAGAGCGGCCAGAGGGGACGGAGACACACCGGCCAGAGGGGACGGAGATACACCGGCCAGAGGGGACGGAGATACACCGGCCAGAGGGGACGGAGACACACCGGCCAGAGGGGACGGAGACACACCGGCCAGAGGGGACGGAGACACACCGGCCAGAGGGGACGGAGACACACCGGCCAGAGGAGAGCGGGGAGGGCGGCGGCCAGAGGGGACGGAGACAGAGCGGCCAGAGACACACCGGCCAGAGGAGAGCGGGGAGGGCGGCGGCCAGAGGAGAGCGGGGAGGGCGGCGGCCAGAGGGGACGGAGACAGAGCGGCCAGAGGGGACGGAGACAGAGCGGCCAGAGGGGACGGAGACAGAGCGGCCAGAGGGGACGGAGACAGAGCGGCCAGAGGGGACGGAGACAGAGCGGCCAGAGACACACCGGCCAGAGGAGAGCGGGGAGGGCGGCGGCCAGAGGAGAGCGGGGAGGGCGGCGGCCAGAGGGGACGGAGACAGAGCGGCCAGAGGGGACGGAGACAGAGCGGCCAGAGGGGACGGAGACAGAGCGGCCAGAGGGGACGGAGACAGAGCGGCCAGAGGGGACGGAGACAGAGCGGCCAGAGGGGACGGAGACAGAGCGGCCAGAGGGGACGGAGACAGAGCGGCCAGAGGGGACGGAGACAGAGCGGCCAGAGGGGACGGAGACAGAGCGGCCAGAGGGGACGGAGACAGAGCGGCCAGAGGAGACGGAGACAGAGCGGCCAGAGGGGACGGAGATACACCGGCCAGAGGGGACGGAGATACACCGGCCAGAGGGGACGGAGATACACCGGCCAGAGGGGACGGAGACACACCGGCCAGAGGGGACGGAGACACACCGGCCAGAGGGGACGGAGACACACCGGCCAGAGGGGACGGAGACACACCGGCCAGAGGGGACGGAGACACACCGGCCAGAGGGGACGGAGACACACCGGCCAGAGGGGACGGAGACACACCGGCCAGAGGGGACGGAGACACACCGGCCAGAGGGGACGGAGACACACCGGCCAGAGGGGACAGAGACACACCGGCCAGAGGGGACGGAGACACACCGGCCAGAGGGGACGGAGACACACCGGCCAGAGGGGACGGAGACACACCGGCCAGAGGGGACGGAGACACACCGGCCAGAGGGGACGGAGACACACCGGCCAGAGGGGACGGAGACACACCGGCCAGAGGGGACGGAGACACACCGGCCAGAGGGGACGGAGACACACCGGTCAGAGGGGACGGAGACACACCGGCCAGAGGAGAGCGGGGAGGGCGGCGGCCAGAGGAAAGCGTGGTTCACGGTGGCCAGAGGAAAGCGGGGAGGGCGGCGGCCACAGGAGAGCGGGGACGGCGACGGCCAGAGGAGCCAGAGGGCGGCAGCCGGAGGCGAGTTATAGACCGGCCAGAGGAGACGTAGATGAGACCAGTCAGAGAAAATTACACAGAGACCAGCCAGAAGAGACAGAGAAAATAGTCTTGGAAGTACGACACACAGAAGAGACCGCTTGCGTACCGGTGTAATTCTCATTCCCATGGACGATCTCCCCCAGCAGTTGGGCAATGGACGAACTCACGGCTTTTGTGCTGCTCCCCAGATCCTGGGAGCATTTCTCCATCTGTGACAGACAATAGTGAGAGTTGTATTCTGCGTCCCCTGTTACGGGCGGTCTCACTGATGTTACTCACCGTCTCGCCAGGTAACGGCTGCAGTTTCCCCTCTCTCGCTGCCGCTTTTGCCTCCTGGAGGTCTTGTTCCAAGGATCGAATGAGGCTCAGAGCAGAATCGATCTCCAGAGGACCACAAGCCTCCTGCGCCTGGAAGCATCACATAAATAATATTGCAGCTCACTGAGGCCGGGTTCAGATTTGCGTTCGGGGGCTTTGCGGAGGGCTGTGTACGTAATCCATTAAGCCCCGCATACTTCCGAATGCGTCCTGCATACCTATCTTTAACCTTGGGTATGCAGGACCCAATGCCCCCTTATAGACCTCCCCTGGTACCTTCTGTGCAGCCGTCCGCAGCTCAGCCAGAGCGGCAGCCAAGTTCTTCGTGCACTGACCGAGCTGCATGGCTGACGCCGGATCTGACACCGTAGGGACAGCGGCTTTTCCAGCGGCGACGAGTTTACCACCCGGCTGTAACCAGGAGAAACACACATCAGAAGAGAGAATCACAACCCTCATCCTCCCATATTACATCCTACGTTACCTGCAGGAAGTTCTGGCTGGCGCTGATCAGTGATAATTGGGCACTAGGACTGTCCGGTTGAGACTGGCTGCCCCGAACTCCCTGCACCAACATGGGGATCTGATCAGCTACAACCTACAGCAAGAAAAATGGAGCCAGAGAATCAGTCGGGTGCAGACAAGCAGAATGCGAGGGGACAGGGTGAGCAGGACGGGGCAGGGCACTACAAGAGAAGGCCGGGACGGAGCAGCACGGGGTAGGGGAGGATCAGTTTGGGGTGAAGCAGTACGGGGAGGGGCGGAGGACTCACCTTGCAGCTTTGCACCAGCTGCTGCTGAGCGGCGGGGTTCTTGTTGCTGGATGCTGCATTCTGCGCAGCTGCAATGGTCTGCGTAGCGGAAGCTGCAGCCTGCTTAGCGGCTTGCTAGAGGAAAGAACAATACGTAGCTTTACATATGGGGGTGATCGAACCTCCTTGACACACATGCGGCGATCTCTCCCGTTACCTCCAGCTTGTGCACCAGCTTCTTCTTGATGGCGTTCTGGGCGGCTGCGTTGGTGGCCATGCGCAGCCCTTCTGCCGCCTCCCGAAGCTTCTGCTGTTGTTCCTCGCTATCCGGGTGAGCGGCAGCTCCCTGTGCGAAAAGTCAGAGTCGTCACAACCAAAGACAGAACATATGGCCCGGGGACCGGGGGGCACCCAGAACCCACCTTGGCCGCCTCCACCATCCTGGCAGTGGCATCTGCTAGTAGTTTGGCCGCACTGAGGAGCTTTCGTGAATTCTCCAGATCGCTCTCCTGCTCGGCATCAGCCTTGATGGCGCCCACAAGATCAGATGTAGCTTGCGCTAGAATTCGGGCCTGTCGCACCATCTCGCCTAGGACAAGACCAGGAGAGATAACCAGCAGTGCCTGGGAGCTCGGCACCCTACCACCCCGGGAGCTCGGCACCCTACCCCACCCTGGGCATTGGTGACACTATGATAACTACTCCAGACACACTCATAGCTGCAAACGCTGCATAGAATAAGCACGAGTCATCGAGAAAGTGCACTTTTAAAAGGGGAAGCCCAACAATTACACTTTGTCACCAATCAGTAAGACAAGAAATAAGAGTCTGTCTGGGTTACACTGGATGCAGAATATGGCCAAGCGATCGTTGTGCTCGGATGCCTCATCAGTTCCGCAGGCCATGAAGAGGAGAGCACACAGCCGCTCACCACTCAGGTGATGCAGGACCAGCTCCTTCTGAATGTGTGATGGAGACCAGATGGAAGGATGTCTGACTACACAGGACTTGTGTGTAGTCTGATGCCATGGTCACACAACTCTGCACAGCAGCTGCTGACACATTTATTGTGCTCCTTTTCTTATCCCTGCATATGGTACGTCCATCTATGACGTGTCATGCTCCCTGTGGCACCTGGCACTCACCAGCATCACCCATGGAGCTGAAGATGTTCTCCGTCACATTCAGGATGGTGTCGGTGGCTTGGTCGTACCGTCCAGTGGAGGGAGCTCCAGAAGCATTGTTTTTGATGTGCTGTAGTAGGTCGTTGAGGGCTTGAGTGACGGCAGACGCTGCTACCCCGACGGCCTTCAGCAGCTCAGGGTCTGATGTGGAATCCTTGGAGGACTCCACGCAGCCTTCAACAGACTTGGCCACCTGCTTCCCGGCCTCCAGGAGCTGCTGCTGGCAGACAGGGGAGCTGATAGTGGGTGCCACCACCTGAAAGTAAAAGGATTCATGGTCACGATGTCATAAGTGGGAGACACCCTACATCTCACCACACTGGGCTGACGTACCTTCGTGCAGGCCACCAACTGAGACGTAGACAGGGCACACTGGGTGGCAGCCGCAATCACTTGGGCTTGCTGCACCGGGTCATCTGTCCGCTCCGCCACATTCTTCGCTTTCAGAACTAGAGCGGCCGCCGCACTTGCTACTGCCTTAGCCAGCTGCATCAGCATGTCCTAGACAGAGAGAGAGAGTCAACCGGAGACGAGCAGTGCTGGAGAATCAGCAAAACCGGAAAAAAAGGGACCCATATCAGACACAAACAGATCTGAAGGTGAGAAAGTAATCCACATAGAAAGGATCTGACCCGAGAGTGAAACTGCCAAACCCAGAGCTAACTGGGGACTGCATGCACCCGACCAGCCTCAAACATGTTCCTCACCAGGGAAGAACCAGATACATGGGTCCTCACCCAACTACATCCTGATGAGCTCAACAGCACTGGATTTTCCTTTTCTTTTAATTTTTCAAAAGAAATTATGGTGCATACAAAAGAAAAATGTACATGGTTGACATTACCCAGTTGACACGTTTCGACTGCACTAGGCAGTCTTACTCATGACTTAGTCCTGACCAGAGCTGATCGGTGACTACATTCACCCAACCAGCCCCAAACATATATTTCACCGGGGAAGAACCAGGTGCACAGGTCTTCACCCAACTACATCCTGACCAGAACTGATTGGAGATTGTATACACCTGAGCAGCCCCAAACATATCCCTCACCGGGGAAGAACCAGGTACACAGGTCTTCACCCAACTACATCCTGAAGAGCAGTCCGGGGAAAGCATGCACCTGACCAGTCCCAAACATACCCCTCACCGGGGAAGAACCAGGTACACAGGTCACAATTCAACTATATCCTGGCCAGAGCTGTCCGGGGACTGCATGAACCCAACCAGCCCCAAACATACTCCTCTCTGGGGAAGAACCAAGTACACGGGTCCTCACCCAACTACACGGGCCCTCACTAGAACTGTATGTGGATCGCAATCACCTGCCAAGCCCCAAACATACCACTCCCGGGGGGAAAAGTAGGAGTAAGTCTCCTGACAAGAGCTGTTCAAGGACTGCATGCACCCAACCATCCCCAACACACACTCTTCACCGGTGAAGAACTAGAAGTAAGTGTCCTAACCACGGCAGCACAGTGGATAGCACAGCAGCCTTGCAGCGCTGGGGTCCTGGGTTCAAACCTCACCAAGGACAACATCTGCAAAGAGTTTGTATGTTCTCTCCGTGTTTGCGTGGGTTTCCTCCGGGTTCTCCGGTTTTCTCCCACATTCCAAAGACATACTGATAGGGAATTTAGATTGTGAGCCCCATCGGGGACAGTGATGATAATGTGTGCAAACTGTAAAGCGCTGCGGAATATGTTAGCGCTATATAAAAATAAAGATTATTATTATTATAACCAGAGCTGTCCAGGGACTGCATGCACCCGATCCCCAAACACACCCCTCACCGTGGAAGAACTAGGAGTAAGGGTCCTGACAAGAGCTGTCCAGGGACTGCATGTACCCGACCAGCCCCAAGCCCACCACTCACCGGAGAAGAACTAGGATTAATTGTCCGGACATAACTTCATCCTGACCAGAGCGGTCCAGGGACTGCATGTACCCAACCAATCCCAAACACATAACTCACCGGGGAAGAACTAGGAGTACATGACCTGACCAAAATACATCCTGACCAGAGCTGTCCAGGGACTGCATGTACCCGACCAGCCCCAAGCCCACCACTCATCGGAGAAGAACTAGGATTAATTGTCCTGACATAACTTCATCCTGACCAGAGCGGTCCAGGGACTGCATGCACCCGATCCCCAAACACACCCCTCACCGTGGAAGAACTAGGAGTAAGGGTCCTGACAAGTGCTGTCCAGGGACTGCATGTACCCGACCAGCCCCAAGCCCACCACTCATCGGAGAAGAACTAGGATTAATTGTCCTGACATAACTTCATCCTGACCAGAGCGGTCCAGGGACTGCATGTACCCAACCAATCCCAAACACATAACTCACCGGGGAAGAACTAGGAGTACATGACCTGACCAAAATACATCCTGACCAGAGCTGTCCGGGGACTGCATGCACCCGACCAGCCCCAAATACACTATTCACGAGATAAGAACTAGGAGTGTTTTGACCCACCTACACCCTCACCAGAGCTTTCTGGGCTTGCCTGCACTTGCCCAACCCCAAAACATACCCCTCACCGGGGAAGAACTAGGTGTTTTCTGACAACTACATCCCGATCAGAGCTGTCCAGGGATTGCATGCACCTGATCAGCCCCAAACACACGCCCCATGGGAGAACAACTAGGATGGTCGTGACCCAACATTTTCAGCCCCTGAGGAAGCCCAAGTGAAATGCAAGTTGGGAAGTTAGAACTCACCAGGACACACTCCTTTCATGGGTAATGCATATATTATTGACTGTCTACTTTAAACCCTGTCTGATCCTCACTTGGTGACTTCACACAATGAAGCTCACTCTGCACTGTTATACCTTCATTGACTGATATACTGTTATTAAAGATGTTGTCACTCTTTACATGTCGGAGCCAATCAGTGGGACACTTGTCTTCTATTTATACCGTTTAGTTCCTGACTTCCTGATGTGCTTCTATATTTTGGCATCCACACCATCTACTGGTCACTAGCGAGGGGTGAAAGTGCTTGAATAAAAGTGTTATCTGAGCATGAGATCTGCGCTGAAATCTCATCTCCCAAGATCTTGATGCCGAGATCTCCATCTGCACATGTGCTGCCCCCGGCAGCCATTTTCCCGGAGTCCACTGCATAGTAAACCATGCAAGTGCGGGGGCTCTGGGCTTTCACAAAATGTCGGCAGAGCCCCCGCACCACCGAACACTGGCAGCTGCACCCATCCGAACACCTCCTCATCCCAGCCTGTGGCCTGCAGCAATGCTCCGCTCTTGCCTCCTCCAGCAGCGGCCCTGGGACCCCACTTCACCGCAACCACCACCCCGGGTAAGCAATAAGACGCATGGATTATAAGCAGCACCATTTTATTAAAAAAGGGTTTTTTTTCCTATTTTTCTCCTCAAAATTTAGGGTGCGTCTTATAATCCGGTGCGTCTAAGGGTACTGTCACACAGTGGCACTTTGGTCGCTACAACGGCACGATCCGTGACATTCCAGCGATATAGTTACGATATCGCTGTGTCTGACACGCTACTGCGATCAGGGACCCCGCTGAGAATCGTACGTCGTAGCAGATCGTTTGAAACTTTATTTCGTCGTCAAGTGTCCCGCTGTGGCGGCATGATCGCAGCGTGTAACAAAGGTTGTATACGATGTGCGCACAGTAACCAACGGCTTCTACATCGCAAATACGTCATGAAATTATCGCTCCAGCGCCGTGTATTGCAAAGTGTGACCGCAGTCTACGACGCTGGAGCGATAATCAAGCGACGCTGCAACGTCACGGATCATGCCGTCGGAGCGATCAAAGTGCCACTGTGTGACAGTACCCTTATAGTCCGCAAAATACACTAAATTGATATTTCTAAATGGATGACTGGCTTATGTTTTGCCTCTTATCAGATCCTACAACTTATTGTCTACTATCTTTGCAAGACAGGGTCATTGAACAATGATGTTTGCTGATATGCTGATTACACATTGTCCAGGCCAGCCAGTTTGTTGACTTGCAAAATAGAGGAGGAAAAACTGTGTAAATAGATTAAATAATTAAACAATCAGAGTTGATCTTGTCACCACATATGCGCCCATGCAACATAATTCATCCAGATAGCAAAGAGATCTACAGAACCAGAAACTCTTTTCAAGACAGCAGCCAAGACATCATAGCCCCATCACAAGGGACACAGAATTCACATTCTACAGTATGCCAGCTTAGGGGATCACAGCTGAAAGTATACAGATGCCTGGTCTCCCCCAACTACCCCCCCCCACAAAAAAAACCACACACACGTTTTCTTCTTTCCCTTCACTTTTCTATCTTTCAATTTGCATTTATGCTTCTAAAAATAATGTCAAATTAACAGGATTTTTTATATCAGCTTCATTAATATATTATAATTCTGATTTTTGTCAAATGTGACCTGTCTTCTGATATTGCATTTTCTTATCTCCTGACAATGGAGTATTATCTGCTTGTGATTTTCCTATATTAAAATCAATAACATTTTGAATTTGAGAGAATACAGATAAGCTCCACTGACTATCACTGAACCCATGGATACATTTGGGGTAGTCAGGATATGGACCCACCGGTCACCTGAGCCCCATGGATACGTTTGTGAAAGCCAGCATGGGGACCCACCAGTCACCTGGCTCCACGGAGATGTTAAGAGAAGCCAGGTTGTTGAGTCCTGTAGTGATAATCTCTTGCTGATAAAACACTGAATGGCGTCAGTAAGTGACATCCCTGGAATCAGGCTTTCTTGCCCTATATTATACTGCTCTAAGAATAAATAGTGAAAACCTGCTGACAGATCCCCTCTAAGAAAATAAAGGGGATCTGCACTTCAGAAATGGTCCCTGACAAAAGAAGCACACTGTCTGCTAGTTTGGATGCCCAGGAATCGGCAGTAATCAGGCACCCTGCAGCTTGACAGTAAAGATGCATTTTAGCCACAGCACCCTCGCAGGGAAAATGAAGCATCAAACAGAAGTATTTGAAATCAAAGGATTGTGTGTGCAAAGAAGGGCAGGATGGGTCCTCTAGAAAGTGATGCCCTATACACACGCTGTGCACTCTGCAAGGAGGACCCCTCTGAGAACAAAGCACATATTAATAGGGTCTATAAAACTTAGATTTTCAAAGGCAAGTGTGAATGCAAAACACTCCCCAACTACGGTGAGAAACCAGGCGGAGACCCTCAGAGCACCAGTGACAAAGAGCCACAGCCAAGCAGCAGAATGAGCCCGAAATCAGGAAAAATGATTAAAATAATCAAATTAAGAAGAAGATTCCAGATTAACCCTTCAATCACAAAAAACAAGACCCCACACCAGGAAGCTATAGAACATATAACAATACTGGTGTTACCGTCTTCTGATCTGCCACTGAGGTGAGAGTGCGAGTGGCTCTGCCTGCCGACATCTGTGGGAACCCACAAAAGTGGAAATGTGGACAAGAACCCAAAAATGAACACACAGAAGAACAAGTGGAGGAAGGAGACAGAGAGAGGGCACATTATATACATAGACATCAATGGAGTGGAGATCCTCTCAAACAAGAAACCAATAGAACTGGTCCAGATAAAGATATGGTCCACACAGAGGGGCTTATAAAGGGAGAAAGAGAAAAGAAGGAGCCACAGGGACAATCGACAGGAAACAGGAGGAACCACAGGGAAAATCGACAGGAAGGAGGAAGAGGAGGAGCCACATCAAAAATCAACAGGAAGGAGGAAGAGGAGGAGCCACAGGGACAATTGACAGGATGGAGGAAGAGGAGGAGCCACAGCGACAATCGCCAGGATGGAGGAAGAGGAGGAGCCACAGGGTCAGTCTACAAAAAGGAAGAGGAGCCAAAGGGGCAATTTATATCTACAGAAAGATGAGACAAGGATAATCCACATGTAATCTACAGAAAGAGGAGGACTTCGTGATAATTACATCTACAAGAAGAGGAGCGGACACAGAGCTTACATTTATAGGAAGAGGGGGCACAGGGATAATCTACATCTGTGGGAAGCAGGAGGGGCACAGGGATAATCTACATCTGTGGGAAGCAGGAGGGTGCACAGGGATAATCTACATCTGTGGGAAGCAGGAGGTGACACAGGGATAATCTACATCTGTGGGAAGCAGGAGGTGACACAGGGATAATCTACATCTGTGGGAAGCAGGAGGTGACAGGGATAATCTACATCTGTGGGAAGCAGGAGGTGACACAGGGATAAACTACATCTGTGGGAAGCAGGAGGAGGCACAGGGATAATCTACATCTGTGGGAAGCAGGAGGGGCACAGGGATAATCTACATCTGTGGGAAGCAGGAGGTGACACAGGGATAATCTACATCTGTGGGAAGCAGGAGGTGACACAGGGATAATCTACATCTGTGGGAAGCAGGAGGTGACAGGGATAATCTACATCTGTGGGAAGCAGGAGGAGGCACAGGGATAATCTACATCTGTGGGAAGCAGGAGGAGGCACAGGGATAATCTACATCTGTGGGAAGCAGGAGGAGGCACAGGGATAATCTACATCTATGGGAAGCAGGAGGGGGCACAGGGATAATCTACATCTGTAGGAAGCAGGAGGGGCACAGGGATAATCTACATCTGTGGGAAGCAGGAGGTGACACAGGGATAATCTACATCTGTGGGAAGCAGGAGGAGGCACAGGGATAATCTACATCTGTAGAAAGCAGGAGGGGCACAGGGATAATCTACATCTGTGGGAAGCAGGAGGAGGCACAGGGATAATCTACATCTGTGGGAAGCAGGAGGCACAGGGATAATCTACATCTGTGGGAAGCAGGAGGTGACAGGGATAATCTACATCTGTGGGAAGCAGGAGGAGGCACAGGGATAATCTACATCTGTGGGAAGCAGGAGGTGACACGGATAATCTACATCTGTGGGAAGCAGGAGGGGGCACAGGGATAATCTACATCTGTGGGAAGCAGGAGGTGACACAGGGATAATCTACATCTGTGGGAAGCAGGAGGTGACACAGGGATAATCTACATCTGTGGGAAGCAGGAGGTGACACAGGGATAATCTACATCTGTGGGAAGCAGGAGGAGGCACAGGGATAATCTACATCTGTGGGAAGCAGGAGGTGACACAGGGATAATCTACATCTGTGGGAAGCAGGAGGAGGCACAGGGATAATCTACATCTGTGGGAAGCAGGAGGAGGCACAGGGATAATCTACATCTGTGGGAAGCAGGAGGAGGCACAGGGATAATCTACATCTGTGGGAAGCAGGAGGAGGCACAGGGATAATCTACATCTGTGGGAAGCAGGAGGTGACACAGGGATAATCTACATCTGTGGGAAGCAGGAGGTGACACAGGGATAATCTACATCTGTGGGAAGCAGGAGGAGGCACAGGGATAATCTACATCTGTGGGAAGCAGGAGGTGACACAGGGATAATCTACATCTGTGGGAAGCAGGAGGTGACACAGGGATAATCTACATCTGTGGGAAGCAGGAGGTGACACAGGGATAATCTACATCTGTGGGAAGCAGGAGGTGACACAGGGATAATCTACATCTGTGGGAAGCAGGAGGGGCACAGGGATAATCTACATGTGTGGGAAGCAGGAGGGGCACAGGGATAATCTACATGTGTGGGAAGCAGGAGGGGCACAGGGATAATCTACATGTGTGGGAAGCAGGAGGGGCACAGGGATAATCTACATCTGTAGGAAGCAGGAGGTGACACAGGGATAATCTACATCTGTGGGAAGCAGGAGGTGACACAGGGATAATCTACATCTGTGGGAAGCAGGAGGTGACACAGGGATAATCTACATCTGTGGGAAGCAGGAGGTGACACAGGGATAATCTACATCTGTGGGAAGCAGGAGGAGGCACAGGGATAATCTACATCTGTGGGAAGCAGGAGGAGGCACAGGGATAATCTACATCTATGGGAAGCAGGAGGGGGCACAGGGATAATCTACATCTGTAGGAAGCAGGAGGGGCACAGGGATAATCTACATCTGTGGGAAGCAGGAGGTGACACAGGGATAATCTACATCTGTGGGAAGCAGGAGGAGGCACAGGGATAATCTACATCTGTAGGAAGCAGGAGGGGCACAGGGATAATCTACATCTGTGGGAAGCAGGAGGAGGCACAGGGATAATCTACATCTGTGGGAAGCAGGAGGCACAGGGATAATCTACATCTGTGGGAAGCAGGAGGAGGCACAGGGATAATCTACATCTGTAGGAAGCAGGAGGGGCACAGGGATAATCTACATCTGTGGGAAGCAGGAGGAGGCACAGGGATAATCTACATCTGTGGGAAGCAGGAGGTGACACAGGGATAATCTACATCTGTGGGAAGCAGGAGGTGACACAGGGATAATCTACATCTGTGGGAAGCAGGAGGTGACAGGGATAATCTACATCTGTGGGAAGCAGGAGGAGGCACAGGGATAATCTACATCTGTGGGAAGCAGGAGGTGACACGGATAATCTACATCTATGGGAAGCAGGAGGGGGCACAGGGATAATCTACATCTGTGGGAAGCAGGAGGTGACACAGGGATAATCTACATCTGTGGGAAGCAGGAGGTGACAGGGATAATCTACATCTGTGGGAAGCAGGAGGTGACACAGGGATAATCTACATCTGTGGGAAGCAGGAGGAGGCACAGGGATAATCTACATCTGTGGGAAGCAGGAGGAGGCACAGGGATAATCTACATCTGTGGGAAGCAGGAGGAGGCACAGGGATAATCTACATCTGTGGGAAGCAGGAGGAGGCACAGGGATAATCTACATCTGTGGGAAGCAGGAGGTGACAGGGATAATCTACATCTGTGGGAAGCAGGAGGTGACACAGGGATAATCTACATCTGTGGGAAGCAGGAGGAGGCACAGGGATAATCTACATCTGTGGGAAGCAGGAGGTGACACAGGGATAATCTACATCTGTGGGAAGCAGGAGGTGACACAGGGATAATCTACATCTGTGGGAAGCAGGAGGTGACACAGGGATAATCTACATCTGTGGGAAGCAGGAGGTGACAGGGAAAATCTACATCTGTGGGAAGCAGGAGGTGACACAGGGATAATCTACATCTGTGGGAAGCAGGAGGGGCACAGGGATAATCTACATGTGTGGGAAGCAGGAGGGGCACAGGGATAATCTACATCTGTGGGAAGCAGGAGGTGACACAGGGATAATCTACATCTGTGGGAAGCAGGAGGTAACACGGATAATCTACATCTGTGGGAAGCAGGAGGTGACACAGGGATAATCTACATCTGTGGGAAGCAGGAGGGGCACAGGGATAATCTACATCTGTGGGAAGCAGGAGGAGGCACAGGGATAATCTACATCTGTGGGAAGCAGGAGGAGGCACAGGGATAATCTACATCTGTGGGAAGCAGGAGGAGGCACAGGGATAATCTACATCTGTGGGAAGCAGGAGGTGACACAGGGATAATCTACATCTGTGGGAAGCAGGAGGTGACAGGGATAATCTACATCTGTGGGAAGCAGGAGGGGGCACAGGGATAATCTACATCTGTGGGAAGCAGGAGGAGGCACAGGGATAATCTACATCTGTGGGAAGCAGGAGGAGGCACAGGGATAATCTACATCTGTGGGAAGCAGGAGGAGGCACAGGGATAATCTACATCTGTGGGAAGCAGGAGGTGACAGGGATAATCTACATCTGTGGGAAGCAGGAGGAGGCACAGGGATAATCTACATCTGTGGGAAGCAGGAGGTGACAGGGATAATCTACATCTGTCGGAAGCAGGAGGTGACAGGGATAATCAACATCTGTGGGAAGCAGGAGGTGACAGGGATAATCTACATCTGTGGGAAGCAGGAGGTGACAGGGATAATCTACATCTGTGGGAAGCAGGAGGGGCACAGGGATAATCTACATCTGTGGGAAGCAGGAGGTGACACAGGGATAATCTACATCTGTGGGAAGCAGGAGGTGACACAGGGATAATCTACATCTGTGGGAAGCAGGAGGTGACAGGGATAATCTACATCTGTGGGAAGCAGGAGGTGACACAGGGATAATCTACATCTGTGGGAAGCAGGAGGGGCACAGGGATAATCTACATCTGTGGGAAGCAGGAGGGGCACAGGGATAATCTACATCTGTGGGAAGCAGGAGGAGGCACAGGGATAATCTACATCTGTGGGAAGCAGGAGGAGGCACAGGGATAATCTACATCTGTGGGAAGCAGGAGGAGGCACAGGGATAATCTACATCTGTGGGAAGCAGGAGGTGACAGGGATAATCTACATCTGTGGGAAGCAGGAGGTGACAGGGATAATCTACATCTGTGGGAAGCAGGAGGGGGCACAGGGATAATCTACATCTGTGGGAAGCAGGAGGAGGCACAGGGATAATCTACATCTGTGGGAAGCAGGAGGAGGCACAGGGATAATCTACATCTGTGGGAAGCAGGAGGTGACAGGGATAATCTACATCTGTGGGAAGCAGGAGGAGGCACAGGGATAATCTACATCTGTGGGAAGCAGGAGGTGACAGGGATAATCTACATCTGTCGGAAGCAGGAGGTGACACAGGGATAATCAACATCTGTGGGAAGCAGGAGGTGACAGGGATAATCTACATCTGTGGGAAGCAGGAGGGGCACAGGGATAATCTACATCTGTGGGAAGCAGGAGGTGACACAGGGATAATCTACATCTGTGGGAAGCAGGAGGTGACACAGGGATAATCTACATCTGTGGGAAGCAGGAGGTGACAGGGATAATCTACATCTGTGGGAAGCAGGAGGTGACACAGGGATAAACTACATCTGTGGGAAGCAGGAGGAGGCACAGGGATAATCTACATCTGTAGGAAGCAGGAGGGGCACAGGGATAATCTACATCTGTGGGAAGCAGGAGGTGACACAGGGATAATCTACATCTGTGGGAAGCAGGAGGTGACAGGGATAATCTACATCTGTGGGAAGCAGGAGGTGACACAGGGATAATCTACATCTGTGGGAAGCAGGAGGAGGCACAGGGATAATCTACATCTGTGGGAAGCAGGAGGAGGCACAGGGATAATCTACATCTATGGGAAGCAGGAGGGGGCACAGGGATAATCTACATCTGTAGGAAGCAGGAGGGGCACAGGGATAATCTACATCTGTGGGAAGCAGGAGGTGACACAGGGATAATCTACATCTGTGGGAAGCAGGAGGAGGCACAGGGATAATCTACATCTGTAGAAAGCAGGAGGGGCACAGGGATAATCTACATCTGTGGGAAGCAGGAGGAGGCACAGGGATAATCTACATCTGTGGGAAGCAGGAGGCACAGGGATAATCTACATCTGTGGGAAGCAGGAGGTGACAGGGATAATCTACATCTGTGGGAAGCAGGAGGAGGCACAGGGATAATCTACATCTGTGGGAAGCAGGAGGTGACACGGATAATCTACATCTATGGGAAGCAGGAGGGGGCACAGGGATAATCTACATCTGTGGGAAGCAGGTGACACAGGGATAATCTACATCTGTGGGAAGCAGGAGGTGACACAGGGATAATCTACATCTGTGGGAAGCAGGAGGTGACACAGGGATAATCTACATCTGTGGGAAGCAGGAGGAGGCACAGGGATAATCTACATCTGTGGGAAGCAGGAGGTGACACAGGGATAATCTACATCTGTGGGAAGCAGGAGGAGGCACAGGGATAATCTACATCTGTGGGAAGCAGGAGGAGGCACAGGGATAATCTACATCTGTGGGAAGCAGGAGGAGGCACAGGGATAATCTACATCTGTGGGAAGCAGGAGGAGGCACAGGGATAATCTACATCTGTGGGAAGCAGGAGGTGACACAGGGATAATCTACATCTGTGGGAAGCAGGAGGTGACACAGGGATAATCTACATCTGTGGGAAGCAGGAGGAGGCACAGGGATAATCTACATCTGTGGGAAGCAGGAGGTGACACAGGGATAATCTACATCTGTGGGAAGCAGGAGGTGACACAGGGATAATCTACATCTGTGGGAAGCAGGAGGTGACACAGGGATAATCTACATCTGTGGGAAGCAGGAGGTGACACAGGGATAATCTACATCTGTGGGAAGCAGGAGGGGCACAGGGATAATCTACATGTGTGGGAAGCAGGAGGGGCACAGGGATAATCTACATCTGTAGGAAGCAGGAGGTGACACGGATAATCTACATCTGTGGGAAGCAGGAGGTGACACAGGGATAATCTACATCTGTGGGAAGCAGGAGGTGACACAGGGATAATCTACATCTGTGGGAAGCAGGAGGAGGCACAGGGATAATCTACATCTGTGGGAAGCAGGAGGAGGCACAGGGATAATCTACATCTGTGGGAAGCAGGAGGTGACACAGGGATAATCTACATCTATGGGAAGCAGGAGGGGGCACAGGGATAATCTACATCTGTAGGAAGCAGGAGGGGCACAGGGATAATCTACATCTGTGGGAAGCAGGAGGTGACACAGGGATAATCTACATCTGTGGGAAGCAGGAGGAGGCACAGGGATAATCTACATCTGTAGGAAGCAGGAGGGGCACAGGGATAATCTACATCTGTGGGAAGCAGGAGGAGGCACAGGGATAATCTACATCTGTGGGAAGCAGGAGGCACAGGGATAATCTACATCTGTGGGAAGCAGGAGGAGGCACAGGGATAATCTACATCTGTAGGAAGCAGGAGGGGCACAGGGATAATCTACATCTGTGGGAAGCAGGAGGAGGCACAGGGATAATCTACATCTGTGGGAAGCAGGAGGTGACACAGGGATAATCTACATCTGTGGGAAGCAGGAGGTGACACAGGGATAATCTACATCTGTGGGAAGCAGGAGGTGACAAGGATAATCTACATCTGTGGGAAGCAGGAGGAGGCACAGGGATAATCTACATCTGTGGGAAGCAGGAGGTGACACGGATAATCTACATCTATGGGAAGCAGGAGGGGGCACAGGGATAATCTACATCTGTGGGAAGCAGGAGGTGACACAGGGATAATCTACATCTGTGGGAAGCAGGAGGTGACAGGGATAATCTACATCTGTGGGAAGCAGGAGGTGACACAGGGGTAATCTACATCTGTGGGAAGCAGGAGGAGGCACAGGGATAATCTACATCTGTGGGAAGCAGGAGGAGGCACAGGGATAATCTACATCTGTGGGAAGCAGGAGGAGGCACAGGGATAATCTACATCTGTGGGAAGCAGGAGGAGGCACAGGGATAATCTACATCTGTGGGAAGCAGGAGGTGACAGGGATAATCTACATCTGTGGGAAGCAGGAGGTGACACAGGGATAATCTACATCTGTGGGAAGCAGGAGGAGGCACAGGGATAATCTACATCTGTGGGAAGCAGGAGGTGACACAGGGATAATCTACATCTGTGGGAAGCAGGAGGTGACACAGGGATAATCTACATCTGTGGGAAGCAGGAGGTGACACAGGGATAATCTACATCTGTGGGAAGCAGGAGGTGACAGGGATAATCTACATCTGTGGGAAGCAGGAGGTGACACAGGGATAATCTACATCTGTGGGAAGCAGGAGGGGCACAGGGATAATCTACATGTGTGGGAAGCAGGAGGGGCACAGGGATAATCTACATCTGTGGGAAGCAGGAGGTGACACAGGGATAATCTACATCTGTGGGAAGCAGGAGGTAACACGGATAATCTACATCTGTGGGAAGCAGGAGGTGACACAGGGATAATCTACATCTGTGGGAAGCAGGAGGGGCACAGGGATAATCTACATCTGTGGGAAGCAGGAGGGGCACAGGGATAATCTACATCTGTGGGAAGCAGGAGGAGGCACAGGGATAATCTACATCTGTGGGAAGCAGGAGGAGGCACAGGGATAATCTACATCTGTGGGAAGCAGGAGGAGGCACAGGGATAATCTACATCTGTGGGAAGCAGGAGGTGACACAGGGATAATCTACATCTGTGGGAAGCAGGAGGTGACAGGGATAATCTACATCTGTGGGAAGCAGGAGGGGGCACAGGGATAATCTACATCTGTGGGAAGCAGGAGGAGGCACAGGGATAATCTACATCTGTGGGAAGCAGGAGGAGGCACAGGGATAATCTACATCTGTGGGAAGCAGGAGGTGACAGGGATAATCTACATCTGTGGGAAGCAGGAGGAGGCACAGGGATAATCTACATCTGTGGGAAGCAGGAGGTGACAGGGATAATCTACATCTGTCGGAAGCAGGAGGTGACACAGGGATAATCAACATCTGTGGGAAGCAGGAGGTGACAGGGATAATCTACATCTGTGGGAAGCAGGAGGTGACAGGGATAATCTACATCTGTGGGAAGCAGGAGGGGCACAGGGATAATCTACATCTGTGGGAAGCAGGAGGTGACACAGGGATAATCTACATCTGTGGGAAGCAGGAGGTGACACAGGGATAATCTACATCTGTGGGAAGCAGGTGGTGACACAGGGATAATCTACATCTGTGGGAAGCAGGAGGTGACAGGGATAATCTACATCTGTGGGAAGCAGGAGGAGGCACAGGGATAATCTACATCTGTGGGAAGCAGGAGGTGACACAGGGATAATCTACATCTGTGGGAAGCAGGAGGTGACAGGGATAATCTACATCTGTGGGAAGCAGGAGGAGGCACAGGGATAATCTACATCTGTGGGAAGCAGGAGGTGACACAGGGATAATCTACATCTGTGGGAAGCAGGAGGTGACACAGGGATAATCTACATCTGTGGGAAGCAGGAGGAGACCCAGGGATAATCTACATCTGTGGGAAGCAGGAGGAGACCCAGGCATAATCTACATCTGTGGGAAGCAGGAGGAGACCCAGGGATAATCTACATCTGTGGGAAGCAGGAGGAGGCACAGGGATAATCTACATCTGTGGGAAGCAGGAGGTGACACAGGGATAATCTACATCTGTGGGAAGGAGGGGGCACAGGGATAATCTACATCTGTGGGAAGCAGGCGGGTGCACAGGGATAATCTACATCTGTGGGAAGCAGGAGGAGGCACAGGGATAATCTACATCTGTGGGAAGCAGGAGGAGGCACAGGGATAATCTACATCTGTGGGAAGCAGGAGGTGACACAGGGATAATCTACATCTGTGGGAAGCAGGAGGGGGCACAGGGATAATCTACATCTGTGGGAAGCAGGCGGGTGCACAGGGATAATCTACATCTGTGGGAAGCAGGAGGAGGCACAGGGATAATCTACATCTGTGGGAAGCAGGAGGTGACACAGGGATAATCTACATCTGTGGGAAGCAGGAGGTGACACAGGGATAATCTACATCTGTGGGAAGCAGGAGGAGACCCAGGGATAATCTACATCTGTGGGAAGCAGGAGGAGACCCAGGCATAATCTACATCTGTGGGAAGCAGGAGGAGACCCAGGGATAATCTACATCTGTGGGAAGCAGGAGGAGGCACAGGGATAATCTACATCTGTGGGAAGCAGGAGGTGACACAGGGATAATCTACATCTGTGGGAAGCAGGAGGTGACACAGGGATAATCTACATCTGTGGGAAGCAGGAGGTGACACAGGGATAATCTACATGTGTGGGAAGCAGGAGGGGCACATGGATAATCTACATGTGTGGGAAGCAGGAGGGGCACAGGGATAATCTACATCTGTGGGAAGCAGGAGGTGACACAGGGATAATCTACATCTGTGGGAAGCAGGAGGTGACACAGGGATAATCTACATCTGTGGGAAGCAGGAGGTGACACAGGGATAATCTACATCTGTGAGAAGCAGGAGGTGACACAGGGATAATCTACATCTGTGAGAAGCAGGAGGAGCACAGGGATAATCTACATCTGTGGGAAGCAGGAGGTGACACAGGGATAATCTACATCTGTGAGAAGCACGAGGAGCACAGGGATAATCTACATCTGTGGGAAGCAGGAGGAGCACAGGGATAATCTACATCTGTGGGAAGCAGGAGGGGGCACAGGGATAATCTACATCTGTGGGAAGCAGGAGGAGGCACAGGGATAATCTACATCTGTGGGAAGCAGGAGGGGCACAGGGATAATCTACATCTGTGGGAAGCAGGAGGGGGCACAGGGATAATCTACATTTGTGGGAAGCAGGAGGTGACAGGGATAATCTACATCTGTGGGAAGCAGGAGGTGACACAGGGATAATCTACATCTGTGGGAAGCAGGAGGTGACACAGAGATAATCTACATCTGTGGGAAGCAGGAGGGGCACAGGGATAATCTACATCTGTGGGAAGCAGGAGGGGCACAGGGATAATCTACATCTGTGGGAAGCAGGAGGGGGCACAGGGATAATCTACATTTGTGGGAAGCAGGAGGTGACAGGGATAATCTACATCTGTGGGAAGCAGGAGGTGACACAGGGATAATCTACATCTGTGGGAAGCAGGAGGTGACACAGAGATAATCTACATCTGTGGGAAGCAGGAGGAGCACAGGGATAATCTACATCTGTGGGAAGCAGGAGGAGCACAGGGATAATCTACATCTGTGGGAAGCAGGAGGTGACACAGGGATAATCTACATCTGTGGGAAGCAGGAGGTGACACAGGGATAATCTACATCTGTGGGAAGCAGGAGGTGACAGGGATAATCTACATCTGTGGGAAGCAGGAGGGGCACAGGGATAATCTACATCTGTGGGAAGCAGGAGGTGACAGGGATAATCTACATCTGTGGGAAGCAGGAGGGGGCACAGGGATAATCTACATTTGTGGGAAGCAGGAGGGTGCACAGGGATAATCTACATCTGTGGGAAGGAGGTGACAGGGATAATCTACATCTGTGGGAAGCAGGAGGTGACACAGGGATAATCAACATCTGTGGGAAGCAGGAGGTGACACAGGGATAATCTACATCTGTGGGAAGCAGGAGGGGCACAGGGATAATCTACCTCTGTGGGAAGCAGGAGGTGACACAGGGATAATCTACATCTGTGGGAAGCAGGAGGAGGCACAGGGATAATCTACATCTGTGGGAAGCAGGAGGCGACACAGGGATAATCTACATCTGTGGGAAGCAGGAGGAGGCACAGGGATAATCTACATCTGTGGGAAGCAGGAGGAGGCACAGGGATAATCTACATCTGTGGGAAGCAGGAGGTGACACAGGGATAATCTACATCTGTGGGAAGCAGGTGGTGACACAGGGATAATCTACATCTGTGGGAAGCAGGAGGTGACACAGGGATAATCTACATCTGTGGGAAGCAGGAGGAGGCACAGGGATAATCTACATCTATGGGAAGAAGGAGGCACAGGGATAATCTACATCTGTGGGAAGCAGGAGGAGGCACAGGGATAATCTACATCTGTGGGAAGCAGGAGGAGCACAGGGATAATCTACATCTGTGGGAAGCAGGAGGAGCACAGGGATAATCTACATCTGTGGGAAGCAGGAGGTGACACAGGGATAATCTACATCTGTGGGAAGCAGGAGGTGACACAGGGATAATCTACATCTGTGGGAAGCAGGAGGTGACAGGGATAATCTACATCTGTGGGAAGCAGGAGGGGCACAGGGATAATCTACATCTGTGGGAAGCAGGAGGTGACAGGGATAATCTACATCTGTGGGAAGCAGGAGGGGGCACAGGGATAATCTACATTTGTGGGAAGCAGGAGGGTGCACAGGGATAATCTACATCTGTGGGAAGGAGGTGACAGGGATAATCTACATCTGTGGGAAGCAGGAGGTGACACAGGGATAATCAACATCTGTGGGAAGCAGGAGGTGACACAGGGATAATCTACATCTGTGGGAAGCAGGAGGGGCACAGGGATAATCTACCTCTGTGGGAAGCAGGAGGTGACACAGGGATAATCTACATCTGTGGGAAGCAGGAGGAGGCACAGGGATAATCTACATCTGTGGGAAGCAGGAGGCGACACAGGGATAATCTACATCTGTGGGAAGCAGGAGGAGGCACAGGGATAATCTACATCTGTGGGAAGCAGGAGGAGGCACAGGGATAATCTACATCTGTGGGAAGCAGGAGGTGACACAGGGATAATCTACATCTGTGGGAAGCAGGTGGTGACACAGGGATAATCTACATCTGTGGGAAGCAGGAGGTGACACAGGGATAATCTACATCTGTGGGAAGCAGGAGGAGGCACAGGGATAATCTACATCTATGGGAAGAAGGAGGCACAGGGATAATCTACATCTGTGGGAAGCAGGAGGAGGCACAGGGATAATCTACATCTGTGGGAAGCAGGAGGTGACACAGGGATAATCTACATCTGTGGGAAGTAGGAGGTGACAGGGATAATCTGCATCTGTGGGAAGCAGGAGGTGACACAGGGATAATCTGCATCTGTGGGAAGGAGGTGACACAGGGATAATCTACATCTGTGGGAAGCAGGAGGTGACACAGGGATAATTTACATCTGTGGGAAGCAGGAGGTGACACAGGGATAATCTACATCTGTGGGAAGCAGGAGGGGGCACAGGGATAATCTACATCTGTGGGAAGCAGGAGGTGACACAGGGATAATCTACATCTGTGGGAAGCAGGAGGGGGCACAGGGATAATCTACATCTGTGGGAAGCAGGAGGAGGCACAGGGATAATCTACATCTGTGGGAAGCAGGAGGAGGCACAGGGATAATCTACATCTGTGGGAAGCAGGAGGTGACACAGGGATAATCAACATCTGTGGGAAGCAGGAGGTGACAGGGATAATCTACATCTGTGGGAAGCAGGAGGGGGCACAGGGATAATCTACATCTGTGGGAAGCAGGAGGTGACACAGGGACAATCTACATCTGTGGGAAGCAGGAGGTGGCACAGCGATAATCTACATCTATCGGAAGCAGGAGGGGCACAGGGATAATCTACATCTGTGGGAAGCAGGAGGTGACACAGGGATAATCTACATCTGTGGGAAGCAGGAGGTGACACAGGGATAATCTACATCTGTGGGAAGCAGGAGGGGCACAGGGATAATCTACATCTGTGGGAAGCAGGAGGTGACAGGGATAATCTACATCTGTGGGAAGCAGGAGGGGGCACAGGGATAATCTACATCTGTGGGAAGGAGGGGGCACAGGGATAATCTACATCTGTGGGAAGCAGGAGGGGGCACAGGGATAATCTACATCTGTGGGAAGCAGGAGGGGGCACAGGGATAATCTACATTTGTGGGAAGCAGGAGGTGACAGGGATAATCTACATCTGTGGGAAGCAGGAGGGGGCACAGGGATAATCTACATCTAGAATCAGAATGGATTCAGGCCCCAGGGCCATTTACGGCTCATGATGACCTTTTAGCAGGCCCCCGAGCAGATTCTCAGGGACCGCAGTCTTGGTCAGGGAGCTGTATTTTGATTGCCACCAGCTCATTAATTTCTTCTTGCTCTGTTAGCACACACACATAATGTTCACTACTGAACACTGAAGGGCATGCAATGAAAGATTACGTCCTGAAAACAGTGCTAGAGTCAGGATGTACTTTGTGGGCAGAGTTTGTACAGCCCCCTGAAGGATAGTATAAATATCCAAATGGCCCATGACAGAAAAAATGATTCCCCACCCCATCTCAGACAGATCTCTGTCCAGCCTGAAGACTTCCATTGAAGGAGAACTCACCACCTCTCGTGGTCGCCTGTACCACTCACCCTCACTGTCAAAAAGTTTTTCCTAATATCTAATTTGTATCTTCTCTCTTTCAGTTTCGTTCCATTGCTTCTCGTGTTTCCATGTGTACATGAGAATAATGATGATCCCTCTACGCTGTGACAGCCCCTCAGATATGTGTACACAGCTATTAAGTCTCCTCTTAGTCTTCTTTTTTGCAAGCTAAACATTCCCAGATCCTGTAACCGTTCCTCAGAGGAAATATTTTGCAGTCCGCTCACCATCCTGGTAGCTCTTCTCTGAACTTGCTCCAGGTTTTCAATGTCTTTTTTTTTTAAATGTGGTGCCCAGAACTGGACACAGTATTCCAGATGAGGCCTGACCAAGGAGGAGTAGAGGGCAATAATGACTTCACGCGATCTAGGCTCTATGCTTCTCTTAATTCATCCTAGATCATTGTTTGCCTTTTTTGCTGCTGCATCACACTGTTGACTCATGTGCAGCCTGTGATCTATTAGTATACCCAAGTCTTTTTCACACGTGCTGTTGCTTAGTTCTATTCCTCCCATTGTGTAGATGTAATTTTTATTTTTCTTGCCCAGATGTAGAATCTTGCATTTCTCCGAGGTAAATACCATTCTATTAGTCGTTACTGAATATTCAAGCTTATCTAGATCCTTCTGAATCCTTGCTCTGTCTTCTCTAGTGTTAGCTATTTCTCCTAGCTTTGCACGGTCTGTAAATTTGATCAGTCTACCTTCAGTTGCCTTATCTAGACCATTTACAAAAATTTTGAACAACACTGAGCCAGGACAGACCCTTGTGGTACCCCACTTGAAGCACTCATCCAATTGGATGCGTAACTATTGTTAACCACCCTTGGAGTATGATCACTGACCCAATTATGAATCCACCTAAACATAGCCATGTCAATCACATACTTAGTCATTTTTTCAATAAGGATAGTATGACACACTTTATCAAATGCTTTTTCTGAAGTTGAGATGTACTATATCTACCGAATTTCTCTGATCCACCCAGTCAGTGATTCCATCATAGAAAGAAATTAGTCTGGCATGATTTGATTGCTACAAACTCAAGCTGGCTTTGATTAATTACTGTATTCTTATCCAAGTACTTACATACATGGTGTTTCCAAATTTGTTTAAAGGGTCACTGTCACCCCCTCCAGCCGTTATAAACTAAAAGAGCCACCTTGTGCAGCAGTAATGCTGCATTCTAACAAGGTGGCTCTTTTAGTTTTAGCTGCATGTATTACCAAAATAAAGGGTTTTATATTTTCGCCAAAATACCTTTCTTTAGCCAGGGAGGCAGGTCCTCACCCCCCTGCTTGTAACGCCACATTGCCGTCACTCAAATGTTCAGGGGTTACGGGCACCGCCCCCTCAGCGCTGTTTACCCATGAAATCCGGCGCCTGCGCTGTGTATAGCTGTTTGGTGCAGGCGCAGAGAGCTCTGGCCGTCTGACGTCACAGCCAGGCTTGCAGACTGCGCCTGTGCGGCCGCCCTGCTTGTGAATCCCAGCCCCGCACTCTGCATAATGCATAACACACTGCGGGGCTGGGATTACCAAGGTGGGTGGCGGCACTAGCCGCACAGGCGCAGTCTGCAAGCCTGGCTGTGACGTCAGACGGCCAGAGCTCTCTGCGCCTGCACCAAACAGCGATACACAGCGCAGGCGCCGGATTTCATGGGTAAACAGTGCTGAGGGGGCGGTGCACGGCACCCCTGAACATTTGAGTGACGGCAATGTGGCGTTACAAGCAGGGGGGTGAGGACCTGCCTCCCTGGCTAAAGAAAGGTATTTTGTCGAAAATATAAAACCCTTTATTTTGGTAATACATGCACCTAGGAGGGGGTGACAGTGGCCCTTTAAAGCTCTTTTCTGGTATAGAAGTAAGGCTCACTGGCATGTAATTTCCTTTCTCCATCTTCTTTCCTTTTTTAAATATAGAGACATTTGCCCTTGTCCAATCTTCGGGAACGTCTCCTGTTCTCCAGGATTTTTCAAAGATTCTGGCTAGTGGTTCTTCAATTTCCTCTGCCAACTTTTTCAGTATCTTAGGATCTAAGGGGTAATGTTTCCCCTTGTAGAGTGACATACTGACCCTGGTATGTCAATGTAAGGAGGATTATTCGCCGCACAATGATCCTCTGGGAAATTAAATATGCAAATTGCATCTTCAGAGAGAAAAAGGACTGGAACTCTATAGCATCACCTGATGGAAGCAGCGATCCTACTAGTCATTATCGACCCATTAGCCCAGTACCCTAGGATGTCATTTATCTGGGCCAGGAGATGTAAATTCATGTAAATTAGCTTAGTGTTCCCTCACCATCTCTCTGTTTATGGATAGTGTGGATTATTTTGTTCCTTTCATGGCCCCGTGAAGATCAGTTGATGTTACATTTGCTTTCTTAGTGAGCACAGATGCAACATAGAAATTTAAATGTTCGTCTTCTCAACATAATTTCTGACTACTTCACCCTGTTCATCCTGTAAAAATTCTATAGCATCTTTGACTTTTCTTTTGATTTTGACATACCCCAAAAAAACTTGTTTACTGCTTTTGGTCTCCCTTGCAAACCTCACTTCATTACTGGCTTTAGCTCTTCTAAATCTTATATTCTTCTTTAGATATGCCCCGTCTTTCCATTCGATATACATTTCTTTCTTCCTCTTTAGGAAGTGATAAGTTCTGTGTTCTTCCATCCTGATCTCTTTAAATGCTTCCAATTCTTCCTTCTTTTCGAGATTGTTACAGATTGTGCAGTGCGAATCTCATTTAGCAAAGTATCCCCATCCTCCATGGACATTTCTGTCCTTTACAAAATCCAACCATTGGACCTTTCCTACCCTCTTTCCAAGTCCATTAAAATCTGCCATTCTGATGTCCAACCTTAAAGTCTGAGTCCTCACTGGTCTTTCTCTTCTTCTAATCCAAAATTCGAGGATAGCATGATCGTTGCCCCCTAAATTACCGGCCACATTTACTTGTTCAACCATTTCCTCCCTGTTGGTAAGAATTAGGTCCAAGATTGCAGATCCTCTTTGTTCTCTCTTCTACCTTTTCAAATATAAAGTTGTCAGCAATAGAAGATAAGAAATTTCTGGACCCATTACTTTTCCCTGAGAGAGATGCCCAATAAATATCTGGATAGTTAAAATCTCTCATGATCACCATGTTATACTTTTTTTGGAGAACAAAGATGTCTGCTGTAAAATGAGTTTATCCATATCTTCAGTCTGTCCAGGTGGCCTATAGTAAACACCTACAATAGTGTCCTTTCCGTTGTTCTAGTTTCTACAGAGATACCAGTCTCTGAAGCTTGGATCTCTGTGGAGATATACATTTTCCTAACATACAATGCAATATCTCCTCCCCTCTTGTTAATCCTGTTTATTATAAATCAAAATTATAAATAGGTTGTAGCCTTCAAGGTTTGTATTCCAATCTACAGGAAAAGGATGGGACACAGGGATAATCTACATGTACAGGAAGCAGGAGGAGACACGGGGCAACCTACATCTACAGGAAGCAGGAGAGGACACAAGCATAATCTACATGTACATGAAGAGGACATGACACGGGGATAATCTATTTATTCAGGATAATTAAGATATAAGGAAAATCTAAATCTACATTAAGAGAAGGAGAGACCAGAGTAACGAAAGATAACAAGTCAAGAGATGGGGTAGTCATAGGAAATAAGTGATAATTAGAAGTAGGCAACAAAATAAAACTTGAGAAACTCACGCTTACCTGAAAACGTGGGTCAGTGTCACACTCCCCAATCTGTTGCAGCAATTCTCCACTCGTCTGACCGACATTTCCAGCAGCCTGAAGAAGGACCTGTCTTGGCTTAGAACACAAGAAAGACACAGATTCAGTGCGGGACAAAATATTCCAGTGCATGATAGAAGAGTCGCACACTAGACACTGAACACACCTCGGTGCTCGCAGGCTGGGCAGTCTTCAGAAGCTCAGACACGGCTCCAGCCAGGTTCTTGGCCGCATGGAGAAGCTGTCTACCGTTTCCCCCTTCATCTTCCATAAGAGCTGCCAGAAGCTTCACACCCCGGGACATCTCCGTAAGGTTAGAGGAGATGGTGGTAACCGCACATCCCACTGCTGTGTAATCGGTGTCAGCCGGATCTCCTGAATCACAGAAGAGAGGTCGTCAGAGGCACAGATTTCTGCACGCTGCTCCTCTACACTCAGCTCTTCTGCTCCTGTCCCATACATCTAGTGCTGCTGCCAGGGAGGAGGTCTCACCTGCGGTCAGGTTTACAACAGACGCAGTCCCAGCAGTGATGGCGTCCACCTGGGAATGGATCTCATGCTTGGATTCATCCATCTTGTTTTTCCGCCAGGCTTTTGCTGCCTAAAATTATTTCAAAATTTAAACAAATCCAGGAATAGTGGGGAAGTGTAGGCTGATATGTCGCCTTATAATCCCCCTGTAGACCGACCGCACCACGCACATACCGTACATCTACCATACGGCGCACACATACACCGCACACCTACCACACTGCACATCTACCACACATACACCGCACATCTACCACACCGCACACACATACACCGCACATCTACCACACATACACCGCACATCTACCACACACACATACACCGCACATCTACCACACCGCACACACATACACCGCACACACATACACCACACATCTACCACACCGCACACATACACCACACACACATACACCACACTGCACATCTACCACACTGCACACACGTACACCACACATCTACCACACCGCACATATACACCACACATCTACCACACTGCACACACATACACCACACTGCACATCTACCACACTACACACACATACACCGCACATCTACCACACCGCACATATACACCACACATCTACCACACTACACACACACACAGACCGCACATCTACCACACCGCACATATACACCACACATCTACCACACTGCACATCCATACACCACACTGCACATCTACCACACCGCACACACATACACTGCACATCTACCACACCGCACACACATACACCGCACACACATACACCACACATCTACCACACCACACATCTACCACACCGCACATCTACCACACCGCACATCTACACCACACATCTACCACACCGCACACACATACACCATACATCTACCACACTGCACATCTACCACACAGCGCACACATACACCACACATCTACCACACTGCACATCTACCACACAGCGCACACATACACCACACATCTACCACACTGCACATCTACCACACGGCACACACATACACCAGACTGCACATATACCTCATGGCGCACACATACACCGCACATCTAATTATCCACCTCCTCTATGGAAACCTAACGTGAAGGCTCCAAACCTAGACACAGACCAGTTGTCCGGCTGAAGGGTCTCTATGGTTAAGTCACATAAAGATGACAAAGACAGATGATCCCCCGATAATTACAGGGTTTGCAACCGAATAAACATGTCACATCTACTCATTCTGTGCTGCCCTCTTCTGGGCTCGGCAGATTGTGCCATAGCCCCTCATTCTGCGCTGCGCGCTCTTCAGGGCTCAGGGGTTGTGTGAAAGCCACTCGTTCTGTGCTGCGCTCTTCTAGGCTCGGGGGTTTTGTGACAGCCCCTCATTCTGTGCTGCGCTCTTCTGGGCTCGGGCGGTTTGTGCCAGTCCCTCATTCTGAGCTGCGCTCTTCTAGGCTTGGGGGCTTTGTGATAGCCCCTCATTCTGTGCTGTGCTCTCCTTGGCTCGGGGGTTTTGTGATTGCCCCTCATTCTGCGCTGCGCTCTTCTGGGCTCGGGCGGTTTGGGATAGTCCCTCATTCTGCGCTGCGCTCTTCTGGGCTTGGAGGTTGTGTGATAGCCCCTCATTCTGTGCTGCGCTCTTCTGAACTCAGTGGTTTGTGCAATAGCCCCTCATTCTGTGCTGAACTCTTCTAGGCTCGGGGGGTTTGTGATAGCACCTCATTCTGTGCTGCGCTCTTCTGGGCTCAGTGGTTTGTGCAATAGCCCCTCATTCTGTGCTGTGCTCTTCTAGGCTCGGGGGTTTTGTGATAGTCCCTCATTCTGTGCTGCGCTCTTCTGAACTCAGTGGTTTGTGCAATAGCCCCTCATTCTGTGCTGCGCTCTTCTGGGCTTGGAGGTTGTGTGATAGCCCCTCATTCTGTGCTGCGCTCTTCTGGGCTCAGTGGGTTGTGTGATAGCATCTCATTCTGTGCTGCGCTCTTCTGGGCTTGGAGGTTGTGTGATAGCCCCTCATTCTGTGCTGCGCTCTTCTGGGCTCAGTGGTTTGTGCAATAGCCCCTCATTCTGTGCTGAACTCTTCTAGGCTCGGGGGGTTTGTGATAGCCCCTCATTCTGTGCTGCGCTCTTCTGGGCTCAGTGGGTTGTGTGATAGCACCTCATTCTGTGCTGCGCTCTTCTGGGCTCAGTGGTTTGTGCAATAGCCCCTCATTCTGTGCTGCGCTCTTCTAGGCTCGGAGGCTTTGTGATAGCCCCTCATTCTGCGCTGTGCTCTTCTAGGCTCGAGGGTTTGTGATAGCCCCTCATTCTGTGCTGCGCTCTCCTTGGCTCGGGGTTTTGTGATAGCCCCTCATTCTGTGCTGCGCTCTTCTGGGCTCGGGGGGGTTTGTGAGAGCCCCTCATTCTGTGCTGCACTCTTCTGGGCTTGGGGGGTTTGTGATAGCCCCTCATTCTGTGCTGTGCTCTTCTGGGCTTGGCGGATTGTGTGATAGCCCCTCATTCTGTGCTGCGCTCTTCTGGGCTCGGGGTGTTTGTGATAGCCCCTCATTCTGCGCTGTGCTCTTCTTGGCTCGGGGGGTTTGTGATAGCCCCTCATTCTGCGCTGTGCTCTTCTGGGCTCGGCGGATTGTGTGATAGCCCCTCATTCTGCGCTGTGCTCTTCTGGGCTCGGCGGATTGTGTGATAGCCCCTCATTCTGCGCTGTGCTCTTCTGGGCTCGGGGTGTTTGTGATAGCCCCTCATTCTGCGCTGTGCTCTTCTTGGCTCGGGGGGTTTGTGATAGCCCCTCATTCTGCGCTGTGCTCTTCTAGGCTCGGCGGATTGTGTGATAGCCCCTCATTCTGCGCTGTGCTCTTCTGGGCTCTGGGGGTTTGTGATAGCCCCTAATTCTGTGCTTTGCTCTTCTGGGCTCGGCGGATTGTGTGATAGCCCCTCATTCTGTGCTGCGCTCTTCTGGGCTCGGGGGTTTTGTGATAGACCCTCATTCTGTGCTGCGCTTTTCTGGGCTCAGTGGGTGACAGATATCCCCCCATTCACACTACTGACTACAGGATTCGGTACCAGAGAACGTTTGGGATACACTCTCTTTTTACAATGTCAGAATGAAGCTACAGACCGGGGGAGAGTCAGAATACGGGCACAATGTTGGCCATCATAGCTCCAACAAAGTGTTAATCCGCACAGCGGGGAAGGCCACTCAGTGCACAGGTAATTGCATGAAAGAATGTATACAGCAGTAAGTGGTCCGTGAGCCGGGGTGCCAATACGAAGAAAATAGCCACAATGGATACAAAAATTGAAAGGAGCGGATGGCACTCACCGGTTAAAAAACTTCTTTATTCCAATCCTTAAAAAAATCAGCATCGGGAGGATGGGAGCAGGAGTGGACGACAGCCGTTTCGCACTGCAGTCTACTGGTCACACCGATGCCGATGTTTTACAGTATTGGAATTAGCAATGTTGGCCATCACCTACAGATGCCACTAGCCAGAATGGAAACTATGATGGAGAAGGGGGCCCGCATGCTGAACCCATTTTTCTAGGGGCGCTGGGCTTTGTGGTTCTTACTCCCCCTTCTCTTTATACTCTGGACCGTTGTGTCCGGTCAGCTTCGTACTCACCGCATCCTGGCCCAGAGGTGGCAGAGTATCGAAGTCCTCGAGGGTGGCCTGAGCTGCATTCACCGCCTGCATGCTGGAGTTAATGGTGCCAGTCAGAGCCTGCTGGGCAGAAGTCTGTCGGGGGCAGAGGAACAGGAGTGACCAGAAGAGAAGCCGCATGTGCAACCACTAATGTAGGAACAGACCAAATGGGGTCCTCACCAGAGGCGGCATATGTCCCCAGTGCATCTGTCCGCTGGTGATCTGCTGCTGAGCCTGGGGCATGGAGCCCACCTGGAAGTTTTCAGGACCCCCAGCCCCAGAACGCATGATGGCCGGCAGAGCCACGGAGCCATGCTCCACTTTACCAACTTGATTAAACTGCTGCTGAAGAAGCGTAGACCTGAAAAAGACGACAAAACAAGGTCTCACCCCGAGCAAAGCCGAGACGAAGAGAAAGGACACCTCCGAGCAGCGAGCCGGTGTGGTGGGGGGCGGCATCACAGGGGTCTTCACAAGCACCAGCCGCAGCGGCTCACAATGTTATCTGCTGTGATCTCTATACATTTGTCACCATCACCGTCTCCATCAGCATCAGTTACGTGTCCGACACGACGGCCAAAGCCAAACACCGCGACGGCTCAGAGAGGATGTTATATGGAGGTGGGATCACCGGTGGCCGCAACCATCTCAGCTCCGTTACCGGCACCGATTATCACATGTGCGAATGTGGCGACGTCTCGGGGGCTCACACCTTTATATACACGTCACTAAACGGTGATTTGTTATATTACAAATAAAATACTGTATGATGATTGGTTTATACATACGGTTCTGGCGTACAAGCTTCTCTCTATATCAGTATTATAGTGGATACAGTCTTATATAGGGGGCAGTATTATAGCACTTATATTCCTGAACATGGGGGGCAGTATTATAGTAGTTATATTCCTGTACTTAGGGGCAGTATTATAGTAGTTATATTCTTGTACATAGGAGCAGTATTATAGTAGTTATATTCTTATACATAGGGGCAGTATTATAGTAGTTATATTCTTGTACATAGGGGCAGTATTATAGTAGTTATATTCTGTACATAGGGGCAGTATTATAGTAGTTATATTCTTGTACATAGGGGCAGTATTATAGTAGTTATATTCTTGTACATAGGGGCAGTATTATAGTAGTTATATTCTTGTACATAGGGGGCAGTATTATAGTAGTTATATTCTTGTACATAGGGGGCAGTATTATAGTAGTTATATTCTTGTACATAGGGGCAGTATTATAGTAGTTATATTCTTGTACATAGGAGCAGTATTATAGTAGTTATATTCTTGTACATAGGGGCAGTATTATAGTAGTTATATTCTTGTACATAGGGGCAGTATTATAGTAGTATAATACTGTCCCTATGTACAAGAATATTAGTAGTTATATACTTGTATATAGGAGCAGTATTATAGTAGTTACATTCTTGTACATAGGAGCAGTATTATAGTAGTTATATTCTTGTACATAGGGGCAGTATTATAGTAGTTATATTCCTGTACATAGGGGCAGTATTATAGTAGTTATATTCTTGTACATAGGGGCAGTATTATAGTAGTTATATTCTTGTACATAGGGGCAGTATTATAGTAGTTATCATGATATGAAGAGGAAATATGCGGCAGCACTCACCAATCTGTGTGTGGTTCAGTCCTTTATTTAAGACATTACTCCAAACAACATCTTCACGGCTCGGGGGAGTGCAGATGGGAAGGTGGTGAGCAGGGATCGACGACGGCCGTTTCGCGCTGTAACAGTGCTTCTACGAAACGGCCGTCGTCGATCCCTGCTCACCACCTTCCCATCTGCACTCCCCCGAGCCGTGAAGATGTTGTTTGGAGTAATGTCTTAAATAAAGGACTGAACCACACACAGATTGGTGAGTCCTGCCGCATATTTCTTCTTCATATCATGATACATGCTTCTTTTTTCATGCGAGCACCTCCATTGCTGAGGTCAGGTTTCCCTGGTACACCGCAGCTGGACTGTTTATAGTACGCTCTAGGTTGCAAGGCTGTGCAGCGCTGTTGTTCTCTTTTTTCACTATTATAGTAGTTATATTCTTGTACATAGGGGCAGTATTATATAATGTAAAAGTTTGGCCACCCCTCCTGCTCAAAATTACTGTTATTGTTAACAGTTAAGTTGAAAATGAAATGATCTGTAAAACGCTAAAGACACACTTCCACTTTCCACTTTCAGCTTTTTTACAGATGTTTTATGTTTGCATCAAACATTTGTTGAAATGTCATTGGATCCATTGGCTCTCAGAGTAGCGAGACAATAAGGAGGAGAGATGGTGAGTATTGTATTTTTTTAATTGCATTTTTTTAAGGTATCATACTATACAGGGGCCTACATCAGAGTGCATTATACTATATGGAGGACTATGGGGAGTGCATTATATTATATGGAGGCCTATGGGTGTGCATTATACTATATGGAGGCCTATGAGGAGTGCATTTTACTGTATTGAGGTCTATGGGAGTGTATTATACTATATAGAGGCCTATGGGGAGTGCATGATACTATATGGAGGCCTATGAGGAGTGCATTATACTATATGGAGGCCTATGAGGAGTGTATTATACTATATGGAGGCCTATGAGGAGTGCATTATACTATATGGAGGCCTATGAGGAGTGCATTATACTATATGGAGGCCTATGAGGAGTGCATGATACTATATGGAGGCCTATGGGGAGTGCATGATACTATATGGAGGCCTATGAGGAGTGCATTATACTATATAGAGGCCTATGGGGAGTGCATGATACTATATGAGGCCTATGAGGAGTGCATTATACTATATAGAGGCCTATGGGGAGTGCATGACACTATATGGAGGCCTATGAGGAGTGCATTATACTATATGGAGGCCTATGAGGAGTGCATTTTACTGTATAGAGGCCTATGGGAGTGTATTATACTATATAGAGGCCTATGGGGAGTGCATGATACTATATGGAGGCCTGTGGGGAGTGCATGATACTATATGGAGGCCTATGGGGAGTGCATTATACTATATAGAGGCCTATGGGGAGTGCATTATACAGTATAGAGGCCTATGGGGAGTGCATTATACTATATGGAGGCCTATGCAAAGTGCATTATACTATATGGAGGCCTATGGAAAGTGCATTACACTATCTGGAGGCCTATGGGGAGTGCATTATACTATATGGAGGCCTATGGGGAGTGCATTATACTGTATAGAGGCCTATGGGGAATGCATTATACTATATGGAGGCGTGTGGGGAGTGCATTATACTGTACAAATGCCTATGGGGAGTACATTATACTATATGGAGGCCTATGGGAGTGCATTATACTATATGGAGGCCTATGGGGAGTGCATTATACTGTATAGAGGCCTATGGGGAGTGCATTATACTGTATAGAGGCCTATGGGGAGTGCATTCCTAACAACTTACTTACAGCCAAAGCAAACAGACAATTCTCTATACTCCTCCTTCTAGACCTGTCTTCTGCCTTCAACACAGTTGACCACTGCCTCCTACTACAGATCCTTTCTTCCTTTGGTGTCAAAGACCTTGCCCTATCTTGGATCTCCTTATACCTTACCCACCGCACATTTAGTGTTTCCTACTCCCATACTACCTCTTCATCTCGCCCCCTCTGTTGGTGTCCCTCAAGGCTCTGCCCTAGGGCCCTTACTCCTCTCAATCTATACACTCGGACTGGGACAACTCATAAGGTCCTATGGATTCCAGTACCATCTATATGCCGATGACACTCAGATCTACCTCTCTGGCCCAGATGTCACCTCTCTGCTCTCCAGAACCCCAGAGTGTCTATCAGCCATATCCTCCTTCTCCTCTCA